>NC_136493.1:117983522-118478522 GCF_053919585.1 Euprymna scolopes | reverse complement strand
AAATAAAATAAAAAAGGGTAAGACTAAAACCACATTATCTCCTCCCAAACAAGCCTTCTTACAATCATAGACGCTTACACTGCATGAATTTCACTTACCCGCTTCATCCATTAACAATTAAATAGCATGCCCCTAAATCACTTTGAGGAGTGTAACTAATCAGCAAAGATATACCCCCACAAACTAACCCAGTAACACTAACCACGCGGGGTCGCAGAAATACCTGGATTAGAACCTAGGTGCGGAGAAAACCCTCTAAGTGCTGACGGACCCAGTAGGTCTTCCCAGATCATCCGTCTAGGAGAAGGAAAACTCTGAAACTAAACCAAAGGGGAGAGAGGCCTCTTCAGTCTTGGATGACAACCTTCCTAGAGCTGGTGACTCAAACAAATTCACCGGTTTGCAAACCTAAATTGCTTAAGGAGTAGATAGGCTATGTCTATCGCCCGGCTTCCATACTCCTTCTTTGCCTATTAGTCAACCGCAGAGAGACTATCTCAGTGATTCGACAGAAACACCCAGCGGTAGATCTTGTTTCCTGGCTAGGGCAACGAACGCCGTTTTTCCACATTCCCAGCACGCCCCACCCCTAAAACTTAACATGTGGGAGTGCTTGAGTATGATATATGCCTGAGTAATTAGATTGGGTTGACCTTTTTCTAATGGGTTGAGGGTACCGGATTGACAGTTCCTGGATGCTGTTCCCGACTGGTAGTACAGGCGCCCTAACTCTTAGGTAGAGCTTAGAGCGGCTGCTCCATCAACAGTTGAATAATATCGGGTTGTTTGTAGTGCCATGACTCGCATGGAAGGGACCCTGCACTATTCCCCGGTGGGCTTTCCTGAGGCCACAATCCTAATTGGAGAAAGGTCAGCTGATGGTCTACTTGTGATGCATGTCTGAAGCTCTGCATAACCTCTTGTTTTGCTCCCCCTTACCGAAACTCTTTAAAAATATGTCGAAAGTACAATCTAAAAAAAAGCTTACACCTGGATTAGGGACAAACAAATTAAACTTGCCTCCTCCCTTGATGCTCTCATTCAAAAATATCCGTGGGCTTAGAACTAACTTAGCTGATGTTGAAGCATTTCTCTTAACAAATACTCCGGATATCTTAGCACTAAGTGAGACTAACCTACACTCCTCCATTCCCTCTAACCACTTTAACATGCCTGGAAATCTCCCACTTTGCCGTAATAATTCTGACAGACATATGCACGGACTTGGAGTTTACATTCGTAATACCCTTCCCCTGACTAGAGAAACAAACCTAGAAACAGATGATCAAGCCTTTATGTGCTTTAGACTAAAAATGCAACACAATATTAGCTACTATTATTTCCTCTACCGCTCTCCCTCGACTCAGGACTGCACCATAATAAACAAAGTATCTGACAGCATAGACACGGCACTGTCCCTCGACACTTGCGCACAAATACACGTATTTGGTGACTTTAATGTCCACCACAAAAACTGGCTCGGATTCTCTACTTACACAGATGCAGCGGGCAGCACAACTCATAGCTCCACTATATCTCACTCCCTATCACAAATTGTTACGTTTCCAACCCGTTTCCCTGACCAGGAAGAACAACACACATCATTTCTAGATCTGTTTTTGACAACAGTTCCCGATGACTGCATAACGAAGGCTCACAGCCAACTCGAGAACGCTGATCATGCAGTGATAATGGTTGAAATCGCCTTAAACTCTAGAGCCAAAACTGAAGAGCCAGTGCTCAAAACAACGAGATAGTATTAAAAGACTGACTGGGAAGCCATCAGGGAACTAATTAGAGATGCCCCATGGAGAAATATTTTCTCTCTCCCTGCTGAACAATGTGCAACCGAGACCATTGACTGGTTCAAAACTGCAATCGAAGGGCATGTTCCCATGCGGAAATTTTATAGTAAGCTCCACTCTCCCCAATGGTTTACGTCGACTTGTGCAACTGCCATTGCTCAAAAGCAGCATGCATACTGTAGGTTTAACCGATATAAGTCCAGTTCAAACAGACTGAAGTATATAGAAGCTAGAAATAACGATAAGAAAGAAATAGCGACAGCTAAGAGAGAATTTACGGAAACAACTAAAAAGCGCATCGAAGCACAAAAACTAGGAACTCGAGACTTCGGGAAAATCTACAACAGTGTAGTTAATCATGCGCAATAAAGAATTCCCCCAATAACCAACAATCACGTATTCTCCTCAGCAACCGACAAAGCTAACATGCTTGCCAGTCGGTTTGCCTCAACCTCCACACTGGACCCTTCCAACCACGCCCTACCTGACTTTCCTTTACGGACAGACGCCACGCTAGACGATCTGAAAACCACCCCTGCTCAGGTGCATGCTATCATAAAAAACCTTGACACTTCAAAAGCATGTGGACGCGATCTTATCCCAGCTGTGCTATTAAAAAAGTGCTCAGCCGAAGTAGCTCCAGTTCTCTCCAAACTCTACAACAAATGCCTTAATGCAGCTTGCTTTCCGGGCTGTTCGAAAACTGCTTCTGTTGTACCAGTATTCAAGAATTCTGGCGAAAGGACAGACCCATCAAATTATCGCCCCATTAGTCTCCTCCCACTTTTTGCCAAAATATTTGAGACCATAATTAACCAAGCTCTAGTCCATCATCTTACAGATGCTAAACTACTGACTGACAAACAATATGGATTTAGACAAGCCCGTTCCACAGCAGACCTCCTTACTGTGATCTCTGAACGTATATACCATTCACTGGACAAAGCGCGGGAGGGCAGAGCGGTAGCTCTAGATATATCTAAGGCTTTTGACAGGGTATGGCATGAGGGTCTACTCAGGAAAATCACATCATACGGTATCATTGGTAGAATACTTAACATAATTAAATCCTTCTTAGATAAGAGAAAAATCCAGGTTGTCCTCGACGGTCGTACATCTAAACAATATGATATAAATGCGGGGGTGACCCAGGGTTCTATCCTTAGACCCCTATTGTTCCTGATATTCATAAATGACCTCCCCGACAAAAGTGCCTCTGAGATGGGTATATATGCTGATGACACTACGCTCTATGGCAGGCACGACAGGAAGACGAATGACCACATTTCTAATGAAAGGGCAGAAACACTAGAGGAAGACCTCCAATCTGTAGTGGAATGGGGACAAAAATGGTTGGTCACGTTCAATGCTGCCGAGACAAAACTAGTTTCATTCAATAATTACAAGAAATCCCCTCTACCACCCATAGCAATGGCCAACGACTCTTTATCACAACATGAGTTGGAACAATTACCTGGAAGCCTTGCCAGCGCCGCTGCAAGAAAGGTGGGCTCTCTCTACCGTGCTAGAAAACTACTAACACCCGAAAGTATCCTGTACCTTTATAAGGCCACCATTAGCCCATGTATGGAGTCTTGCTGCCACATCTGGGCTGGTGCATCTGCTACTAGTCTCTCGCTCCTTGACAAGGTTCAAAAGAGAGTCGCAAACCTGATAGGCCCTGAACTGGCATCTAAGCTTCAACCTCTGTCCCATCGACGAAATGTTGCATCCCTCTGCCTTTTCTACAAGTATTTAAGTGGTTTATGCTCTGACGAACTACAATCACTTGTGACCAACCGACGTGAGCACCCTCGACAAACCCGACAGGCTGCTAAATCCCACCCCACACTGTAGAGATCCCTAAATGTAAAAGATTTTTTTACTCCAATAGTTTCTTCCCAAAAACCGCTAGACTCTGGAATTCCATTCCAGGTCCCTGCTTCCCCAACAGTACTGACGTGCAGAAGTTAAAGTGTAACGTGAACCGACATCTTGCTGCCAAAATCCTTACATAGTACCCCAGTAGTTGCTGCCCCTGATAGTAGCCCCCTACACCAAAGTGGCAATTTTCCGTGTTTGGGGTGAAAATGTAATATATATATATATATATATATATATATATATATATATATATATATGTATATATATATATATGTGTGTGTGTGTGTGTAATATATATATAATATATGTAATATATATATATAATATATGTAATATATATATAATATATGTAATATATATAATATATGTATTATATATATAATGTAATATATATAATATATGTAATATATATATATATGTAATATATATATATATATGTAATATATATATAATATAGGTAATATATATAATATATGTAATATATATAATATATATATGTAATATTTATAATAGTTATGTAATAAATGTATATACTTAATATATAATATATGTAATATATATAATATATGTAATGTATATAATATATATGTAATATATATAATATATATATATGCAATATATATATGTAATATATATATAATATATATAAATAATATATATGTAATATATATATATAATATATATAAATGCATATATATAATATGTATATAAGTATATATGTAATATATATATAAATATATATATATGTAATATATAAATGTATATATATGTGTAATATATATATATGTAATATACATATATGTAATATATATATGATACATATATACGTAATATATATATATATATGTAATATATATATAATATATAGATATATATATAATATATATAATGTATATATAATATATGTGTACAATATATATTTAATATTTATATATAATATATATATGTACATAATATATATATGTAATATATATTATATATATCTATATTTTTATAAAGTAATAGAGTTCGTGTGTTTCTGTCTGTGTGTACAGCTCTCCATCATCAACGAAATATAAAGGAGGTAAGAGGGTAGATCTCTCCTGGTAGAGAAACATTAGAACCCATTTTAGGATGTTTCTGTTATAGGAGACATAAGAATATATGCCTAATTTCTTTATATACTAGTCTACAAACCACCCCCATATCGAATGACTTATGCTCATTTGCATATCACATTATATTAAATCTCTATAACTAATTACCTCGACCTTATTACATATTGGAAATATTCTAATCATTTCAACTGTACTATTTACAAAATCTATTTAACATTTAATTATTTAATATATTTTCATTTAATTTTATATTCGATTTATTTCACTTTACGTATATTATCTGAAAGGTTTACTGTTTGTACAATCGGAGATTTACGTCATTACATGTTGTCGGTAATAGATATTTTTCTTTTTATTGGATTTTTTTTCCACTTATTTTTATTATTAAATTTACCTTTTGTTTATAATTTTAACTTCTGGTGCTTACGCATTAACACTTTTTTTTTAACCTATTTTAAAAAATAAACAATAATTTTTATTTATTTTAAGCATAACTTTATTAATACTTTTTTTTTATCTAAACTTGAAATTTCACAATATTTATTTAAATTCCCACCCCCCTCCTCACTCTACGACTGCCTTTCGAAATAATAACGTATTCTTTCCGCACGCTACCAAACCTACAGACATATCTACGTTTGCTCTATCAACTGCTGGATTTTAAGTTAATACAACTTTAAAAAATTGAAATTAATATTAAAAAAGGTTTGTGAACAATATTTCTTTCAAAATTATTTTTTATATCACTGTTCTGTATATATTCCTATAAATTTATATTGTGAAAATTTACCACTTACCAATAATATAGACGAATTTAGGAAAACTCGCCCCGGAAAAACTCGTCTCCGGAAAACTCGTCTCCGGAAAACTCGTCTCCGGAAAACTCGTCTCCGGAAAACTCGTCTCCGGAAAACTCGTCCCCTTTCGCTAGGTAGGAAAACTGGTCCCTTATTGAATAAATATCGATCGTTCTTGAAGGAGATATTGCTTTTTAAAATAGACAACCCCCCCCATAATATTTTTAAAAAAATATTTTTATTTGTTTAATGTTTTTTTTTTTTTTTTTTTTTTTTAAAATAAAATCGATTGCCCGTTTTCTACCTAACTGGCTAAGTTCTTAGTGGTTTCACTTATTTTAAAGCGTTTAATATGTTCATACAAAGTTAATTACAATTTTTTTGTTTCTTATTTTAACGATGTTTTTTGGAGTCATAAAAACAATAATAAAAAACAAAACCAAAAAATTAAAAACTGGGAGCGTTACTTTTTTGTTTTGGTTTTTTAATTATGATAGTTTTTTGTTGTTATGTTTTTGTTTTCTCTCATACCAAATGCACTCATGCGTTATTTAAAATTATAATTTTATCCATTATCAACATTTATTGTCGTCCTGTCAAATTTTGCAAAGATTAACTAATAAATTAAAAGCGAAATATTTTTTTGGCGCGATAGATGCCATGTGCTTACAATCTATCGTTAACTAATTTTTAATTTTTTAAATTTTTACTTCAAAATTCTAAAATCAATCATTCAGAGAAAAAGTAATCACTAGATAAATTTATTAATCAATTTTATTGAAAACTCCGTTATCGTTTATCAAGAATCTTTTTAATTTCATTTTTGTTGGTTGTTTTTCGGAGGGAGATATAGTTTTAACCCTCCCCCTCTCTAAATTATATTTTAAAAAATATTGAAATTTGGGTTTGTATTACTGTACACATAGATTCGAAAAAGTAGTTAAAAAACAAATATATAACAAATAAATGTTATCAAAGGCAAGATAAGTTGGGTTACCCGATAAGTTACTTTTCTACCAAACTGGATATAATTCTCGTGTTTTTATTCAATTTAACATGTTTATTCAGCTCGAAAAACATGCAGTGTTTACCGATGTATTGGAAAATTCAAAATGGCGGCCGACTCTCTCTTAAACACGGTAAGTTCGGGAAAAGGTGTTATAAATAATAAACTAGACAAAATACTGTTAGAAATTTGCTCAATATATGTTACCGTGACATAACTTGACATATATTCGGTGGTTTTTTAATGGTATTTTGTCTGGTTTATTATTTATAACACCTTTTCCCGAACTTACCGTGTTAAATAGAGAGAGTCGGCCGCCATTTTGAATTTTCCAATACATCGGTAAACACTGTATGCTTTTTGAGCTGAATAAACATGTTAAATTAAATAAAAACACGAAAATTATATCCAGTTTGGTAGAAAAGTAATTTATCTTGCTTTTGATAACATTTATTTGTTATATATTTGTTTTTTTGACAACTTTTTCGAATCTATGTGTACAGTAATACAAACCCGAACGAGAAATAATGTCCGGTAAATCACATCTTAGGGGTCTTGATAATCGCTAAAAAATAGAAAATTAAAGAAATTACTGAGGGAGATTTAGTTTTAAATAGAAAATAATAAATTTTAATATTTTTTTAAATATAATTTAGAGAGAGGGAGAGAGAGTGGGGGGGGTAAAACTATATCTCCCTCCGAAAAACAACCAACAAAAATGAAATTAAAAAGATTCTTGATAAACGATAGCGGAGTTTTCAATAAAATTGATTAATAAATTTATCTAGTGATTACTTTTTTTCTGAATGATTGATTTTAGAATTTTGAAGTAAAAATTTAAAAAATTAAAAATTAGTTAACGATAGATTGTAAGCACATGGCATCTATCGCGCCAAAAAAATATTTCGCTTTTAATTTATTAGTTAATTTTTGCAAAATTTGACAGGACGACAATAAATGTTGATAATGGATAAAAATATAATTTTAAATAACGCATGAGTGCATTTGGTATGAGAGAAAACAAAAACATAACAACAAAAAACTATCATAATTAAAAACCAAAACAAAAAAGTAACGAAATATCGAATCGCTCCCTGTTTTTTAATTTTTTGGTTTTGTTTTTAATTATTGTTTTTATGACTCGAAAAAACATCGTTAAAATAAGAACAAAAAAAATTTGTAATCAACTTTGTATGAACATAATAAACGCTTTAATATAAGTGAAACCACTAAGAACTTAGCCAGTTAGGTAGAAAACGGACACTTAGAAAATCGATTTTATTAAAAAAAAAAAAAAAAAAAAGAAAACATTAAACAAGTAAAAATATTTTAAAAAAATATTAGGGGGGGGGGCTATAGTCTATTTTAAAAAATAATATCTCCTTCAAGAATGATCATAAAATGTGTTTTCAATCGGTATTTATTCAATAAGGGACCAGTTTTCCTACCTAGCGAAAGGGGACGAGTTTTCCGGAGACGAGTTTTCCCGAGACGAGTTTTCCCGGGACGAGTTTTCCGGCCACCAATATAGACAGTTCAGTTCCTTCGGTATTTGTGGTACCGTTCTGAAATATTAACGTTACTATTTTGAAAGCCATGAAGGCAAAGATGTTTTGTAACTTATTTTGTGCTTCCAACTAACAATTAAAAAAAAAAAATTATATCGTGAAACTTCAATTTTAGCTAAAAAAATGGTAATGTTTAAAATAAATAAAAATTGTTAACTCTTGAAAATAGTTTAAAATTTCAAATAGTTTTCATATTTTTTATTTAGATGATCTGCTTATTTACAAAATATCGTGAAACCTTAATTTAACCTAAAAAAATATTAAAAACATCATATTACAAGAATTACGCCCCCCTCCCCCAATATTTTTTTTACAAGGTTTCGGAATAATCGCCGACAACGAATCTGATATTCAAATACTTCGCAACTGAATACTTTCGTAGATATTATTATTTTCCCAGTACAAAAGTTGGATAAAATTTTACTTTAATGCCCATATGACAGCTTGGTTCTTACAGTGCATAATTATCAATTTCTTCTACTTCTAAAACAATTTTTTGGTGAGGAAAGCTTTATGTTTTGGGATTGTATTGAAAATGTAATGGAAATTTCAATTTCGTTCCGTTTTAATCTTTTATATTTTACTTGCCAATATAATTGAAAGAATACAATTCAACTATCGTAATTTTATATAAATAAACAAAAACAAATATTTTAAAATAAAACTTTATTAAAAAAGAAATAATTTTATTTTTAAATGAAAAAAATCAATTTAGTAAAATAATTGTATTAAACATCCCAACCTCCCCATGTTAAGTATGGCTTTCTAAATAAACACCCCCAGCCTTGTCAGCAAACCTGTAAACCTATAAAAGTTAACATTTCGAATGTGAACAGTGATTTTTCGATTTTATTAGCGCTTGCCGCAATTAAAGACAATTAAAACGGAACTAACTTTATTTCCATTCTATTTTTTAAACAACCCCCAAAACATAACGCTCTCTTCCAGTTATAGCCAATTTTTTTTTAATTAAATAAAACAGTTCAAAATAAACAGATCAGCGCATTTTCTTTAACATTTTTCTTACAACCAACGTTGTCATTTAACCAACTGCAGGATACCGTTACTTTTGTGGGGTTGTTTTGAAAATGGCACGGAGATTATAATTTCGTTCCAATTTAATCTTTCTGGTCGAGCCTATTTCGAAAGCCTGTCTTATCATAGATTTGAACTACAAATAATTTATTACATTTTGATTATTACTATCTTAAGACTTAAAGCTTATATTTATTTCATTTTTCTATTTATATATTGAATTAGTTATTTCCAGTCTTATTTAAACGTAGTGCTTTCTTTAAACCGGATGAACCTTTTATAAAAATATGAGTTTAACGTAAAGAACACGAACAAGGTTTTATTAAACTGAATTTCTTCCAGTTTACTAACAAAATATATAAATTTAAAAGAGATATAAATAATAAAATAAAAAGGTTATGTAATTTAAAAGAAATACACGTACTCACAAAAGCAGAATTTTTTTTACACATTTTTTTCTTTAAAACCATAACAATGAGACTAACAATTACCTAGATCTTAGTAATTATTTGTTTTAATAGAACTGTTTTAATTGTACTGTTTACATATATTAGTTAACCTAAGTTGGTATTACATTTATTTTACATTTACTTTTTTTTTTTTTTTAATTATTACTTTTAGACTGTGACGTTTACACCCGGACGTAATGAGTCACAAGGAGGTCGCTTTTATTCATTTTTGCTACAATATAATTGTTTATAATTGTACTATTCAGAAATATTATTTATAGTTCGTCCATTTCAGTTAGTATACATTTCCTTTACGCTTAATTAATTTACAATCATTAATATCGTTAAACAATTCCGTTTAAAACCGAAATTATGCCACCCAAACGAAGTAGAAACGAAAGTGAGGAAGAAAGAATGGAAAGATTGGAAGCTAATAGACTAAGAGTTGCTGCAATTCGCTCCAATGAAAACAATTCAGATAGAGAAAGACGTCTAGAACTTAACAGGATACGTCAAAGAGAAAGGAGAGCAAAACTGTCAGATTTGGAAAGAGAAACCCAACGTGAAGCTGACAGAACTAGACATGCTGTAAGGCGGTTAAATTCATCACAAGATGAAATTCAAGAAAGGCAAAGATATGCACTGGAAAGAGAAGCAATATTACGATCGAATGAATTATATGAGGTAAGTAGACGTACACAAGGTCAGTTGAGAGTGGCTCAACGACATCAGAATGAATCGGAAACCCAACGAAGCTTTCGCCTATACCAAGGGCAACAACGAGAGGCTGCATGGAGAGAGAGTATGACTTTGCCCCAGCAATTGACAGAAAACGAGGCAGCTAGACAACGAATGACTGCTTTGAGACACCATGAAATAGAACACTGCAATAGAAAAGGATTGCTCTACAACAAAAATACTCTCTCACTACAGCTGATATAGGAAAAATGGACAAAGTATGTCAACATTGCTCAGCTGTAAAATTTAAAGGAGAAACCCCTGGTTGTTGTTGTTCTTCTGCTTGTTCTTGTGCTTGATAGCTTTCCACCACTGCCTCAGTTGCTTCAAGATTTGCTCTCCGGCAATGGTCCCATCTCTAAAGATTTTCTGCAAAATCTACGCAGTTATAACAATTGTTTTGCAATGACATCATTTGGTCACAAAATTGCGGCAGTACATGGGTGGAATCCTTCTTTTAGAATTCGAGGCCAGGTTTGCAACCAGATTGGGAGTCTTTTACCACCTGAAGATGAAACAGCAAAGTTTATTCAAGTCTACTTCTTGGATAGTCTGGAAGAGGAACTACATAATCGGGGACGTGACAGTAGACTCAATAGAGACATTCTCCAAAGTCTGACTGAATTTTTACATGAGAACAACAGCTTTATTTGTCAGCTGAAAACAACAAAGGAGAGGATTGAAGAAGAACACTTGGTAGAACATAAAGTTGTCATAAGGGAAGACCGAAGGCCGCAAGAAGAGCATCCACGGCGATTCAATGCTCCAACAACAACGTATGAGATTGGAATATTAATGGAGAATGAACCAACAGCTAACCGGGATATTGTCTTGCGTTTTAGAAATGATACATTAAAATGGATCTCCGAATTACATCCCCTCTACGATACTTTAATGTACCCGTTAATGTACCCCTATGGTTCTCCATCTTACAACATCTACATGAAGGCATCCAATGGGCGAAAAGTTACCCAACAGCAATTTTATTCGTACCATTTAATGACTCGGCCTGGAAACTATTTTCTCTGGTACCGAAGGCTATTTCAACAATGGCTGGTGGATGTGTACTGCAAGATTGAAACAGAACGTTTACAGTTCCTGAGGCGTGAGCAACAGACCCTGAGAGCTGACAATTATAGCAACTTGAGAGATTCAATTCTTAGGGAGGATGGGAATCCAGAACAGTTTGGTCAACGAGTTGTACTTCCGGCAACTTATACAGGAGGCCCTCGATACATGTTTGAGCGTCAAAGTGATGCCATGGCATATGTTCGGCGAATGGGCCGAGCCGACCTCTTCATCATGTTCACAACAAATCCAAAGTGGACAGAAATTACAGAAAATTGTCTTCAAGGGCAAGACCCTCAGGATCGTTCAGATATTGTTGCCAGGGTTTTCAGGCAGAAGCTAAAAAAGTTACTTGAATTTATTAAAAAGGGAGGATTTGGCAGGTTGAGGGCTTTCCTGTACAGTATTGAATATCAAAAAAGAGGACTGCCGCATGCACACATCCTCACCTGGCAGGCCCCAGAGGACAAACTTCTACCAGAAAAAATGGATCTCTGCATATCTGCAGAGATCCCTGACAAAGAGGAAGATCCTGATCTTCATGCTAAAGTGATGGCACATATGGTGCATGGACCTTGTGGACCATTTAATCCAAATTGTCCATGTATGATTGACAACAAATGTTCCAAAAAATACCCAAAAGAATTTCTTCAGTGTACCAAGCAAGGCCAAGACTCTTACCCCAAGTACAGGCGAAGAAAACCAGAAGATGGAGGCTAGACTGGTACAATAAGGATGAAGAGAAATGGTCGGTATGTTAATCAAGAAATAACAAACCAGTGGATTGTTCCGTACAACAAGGTCCTCCTTCAGCAGTTCAACGCTCACATTAACGTAGAAATTTGCAGCTCGATCCAAAGCATCAAATATGTCCTCAAATACGTGAATAAAGGATGTGATCAAGCAGTGTTTGAACTACAAAGAACTGATGGAGCAGCTAACCAACAAGGCCAAGTACAAAGTCACATTGTGGATGAGATCCAGCAGTTCCAGAATGCAAGATATGTCGGCAGTTCAGAGGCGGCCTGGAGGATATTGGAACATCCCATCCATGAACATTTCCCCCCAATTGTACAACTTTCTGTTCATCTTGAAAATGGGCAGCATGTCATGTTCTCAGCTGATACTGCTCTGGAACGAGCCCAAGGTCCACCGCCTGCCACAACTTTGACAGCATTTTTTCAACTCTGCCATGAGGATGACTTTGCAAGGGGTCTCAAATACGTAGAAGTCCCTGAGTTTTACACTTGGAACAAATCGACAAAGAAATGGATGAGAAGAATGCGTGGGGTACAAGTTGAAGGTACTGAAAATGATGATGTATGGAAGGCACCATGCATTGGGAGAATCTACACGATTAGTCCAAAAGCAGGGGAGTGTTATTTCTTACGCCTGTTGCTCAATGAGGTTGCTGGTCCAACTTCATTTCAAAATTTGCGAGCATACAATGGTCAGGTGTTTGAAACATACAGAGCAGCGTGCCTTGCTCGAGGCCTTCTAGAAAATGACCATCACTTGCATCAAGCAGTAGGAGAGGCAAGTGCCACTCAATCACCTTCAAATTTGCGAAGCCTATTTGTGATAATTTTAACAGCCTGTGAGCCAAGAAATCCTCTTGAGATCTGGATGGCTTTTCGTGATGTAATATCTGAAGACATTCTTCACAGATACAGGCAAGAAGTTAACAATTCAGAAGCAGATTTTAATGAGGACATCTACAATAAAACTCTTTGTCTAATTGAAGAAAAAGTTCTCCTTATGTGCGGTCAACCATTGGCAAGCTATGGATTACCTGCACCAATGCAAGGGAGAGATGAAAGACGCGCGAGAGAGTATCAACGTGAAGTTACTTATAATCTTGAAGAACTTCCCTACAAGCAGAAAATATGCAAGAAAAACTGACCGATTCTCAAAGAGAAGTTTACAATTCATTCATGGCAATGTTGGAAGCACAAGGTGAAATGAACAAAAACATGATGTTTCTTGATGCTCCAGGTGGTACGGGCAAGACTTTTGTAATCAATTTGATCCTTGCAAAGATTAGATCCATGAGAAAGATTGTGCTTGCAACAGCATTCAGTGGCATTGCTGCTACTCTACTACAAGGTGGCCGCACTCTTCACAGCACTTGTAAAGTACCCTTGGATACTCATCGAATGGATCAGCCAGTTTGCAAAATTACTGGTAACTCAGCCTTGGCAAATGTAATTAGAGACACCTCTGCAATCATTGTAGACGAAGCCCCAATGACGCACAAGAGTGCTTATGAAGCAATTGACCGAACACTGCAAGACATCACAGGAAACAAGAATCCCATGGGTGGCATTCCAACCTTATTTTGCGGTGATTTCCGTCAAATCCTCCCAGTGGTTAAAAATGGCACAAGGGCTAACATTGTCAATGCAAGTTTGAAACAATCCTATCTCTGGAGGCACGTTATAGTGAAGAGACTGACTACTAATATGAGAGCCTATATCTCTGATAACACAGCTGCAGCAGACTTCTCAAAATTGCTTCTCCAAATCGGTAATGGTCAGTTTCCTATCACTTCTTCACCTGACACAATTAAGATTCCAACTGCGCTTGGTAAATGTGTCGGTAATCAGAAGCAACTGAAAGACAAAGTGTACCCAGACCTGCAAAACAATGGAAAATCACCGGATTGGCTTGCTGAGAGGGCTATTATTTCGCCATTAAACAGCAATGTGAATCATTTGAACAATTCAATAATGGATGAATTTCCAGGAGACACAAAGCAATACAAGTCAGTTGATTCAGCTACTAATGAATATGAAGCTGTTCACTACCCTGTGGAGTTTTTAAACTCTTTGGAGATATCTGGAATGCCTCCACACATTTTAAATCTCAAAATTGGATCGCCAATCATGATTCTTCGATCCTTGGAACCGCCAAAAATAACAAACGGAACCAGATGTGTTATCACCAGATTGCACACCAATGTACTTGAGGCCACCATTTCCTGTGGTCCCTACAAAGGCGAAACCGTTCTACTGCCAAGGATCCCCTTAGTTCCATCGGACTCAGTACTTCCATTTAAATTCCGGAGACTCCAATTTCCTGTGAAGGTGTGTTTTGCAATGAGCATAAACAAAAGTCAAGGTTAGACATTTAACACCATTGGCGTAGACTTGACATCAGACTGTTTCAGTCACGGTATGTTCTACGTCTCCATCAGCCGGACAGGAAGTTCAGAAAAACTCTACATTCTGGCTCCAAATCAAAGCAGCAGAAATGTAGTTTACCCTGAGGCTCTTTAGTGAAAAGTTCGAGAAATGGATATGAGGAAAAACTGACATGATCTGATTGTGGTAAGTTTTTAGTATTGAATGTGCAAGATAAAATTTAAGCAAGAGTTGAAAATGACTTCAATGAAAAATTTACTATGTAACATCAAGTAACCTTCCTTTTTGATGAAAATGTTTTGTGAAGTTCCTGATTGAATTTCAGTCACTACAAGAGGTAGTTAAAATGTATGCAATCGTTGCTCTTACAACATCAACTTACTGGAAAGGTGCCCACAGATTTTGGTACCCGAGTGCGCAACAAAGCTCCGTGCGAAGCACGGGTATCTTTGCTAGTATATATATAATATAGTTGTACTGCAAACATATTTTTAGTCTGCATTTTGAAAGTTATACAGTTATCGCATAATATATTTTGGTTTAAATTCGCAATAATTATGTTCTATTTATAAAGTTAGGCAATTTTTAATCAATGCAGTAGTGAATAATAGTTTTATAAAGAAAAATATTATCTGATATTTTTGCGCATAAATATAAACGTTATGTAACAACTTCACGCGAGTTAGCTGTAAAACTGTTTTCATCTTTCGATAGTTTCATGAGTAGATCGAATATTATTGCAGAGATTGTTTCATGTTGCGGTAACATAATCGCTGATTCCGTCATCAAATGACAAAACATGGCACTGAAGGATACTGAGAACTTTCGTGTCGCGTTAATATTTCGTTTAAATTTTAGGTGTTAGCTAAACCTAATGTATCAGAAGTAAATGCTATGCGCGTATTAAAAGAGATGAGAGAAAAAATAGAAACGGGAAAATCGCATGTCAATTCGAAAAGTACGGTCGAAAAGCCCGCGAATCTTCTCTTACTAGACTTGTGAAAGCGAGTCAACCGAAGTATTAGCATTAAATTTAAGTAATTACGAAGGACTGATAACTAACAAACAAAAAGCAAGAAAAACAGAACTTACTTATCGCATGGTAAATGGTTATTGACTATGTTTGGAAAGAATACACTCATTGTTTAACCTATGGCAGTGTGTGTCTAGGTATTTTTTTCCAAAATAAACATATGGTTTCAGAGATTCCTTTTGCGAAAAGAGCGAAAAAAATAAATGTCTTTTTTAAATCAATTTTCTAGACTTTTAATTTTCAATTAGTAGTACTCCAGTGGGAAAAAGAATAGAGGTATGTATGCAACGAGCAAAATCCTAGAATCTATCTACAAAACAGATTTTTTTCTGTTTCAAAACATTCATGCCCTCATTAATTTATCTTTCAATTGAAAATATGACCAATAACGACACATATCAACACAGTTTATTCTATAAAATCATAGGCAATCCATCAATGGCAAGACCCAAAAGGAAGATAGAAGACAAAAGTTCCAAGAAAGTGAGCCAGTTATTTTGGTTACTTTATACTTGTAAGAGAGTCAAAAGTAAAAATTCGACGTATAATCCTGTAGACTAAATGTTTTTTTAAATTTTTTTCTTGATTAATTTGATATAATATTTCCTTATATCAATATGATGTACACCTAGAATGCGCAGTACTTTAGTCAGGAAAATTGCCTTATCAAGTCTTTCTCCCTCCGTCTCTCTCTCTGTGTTTTTGTTTCTGTTTCCACTTTTTCGTTCTCTCTCTCTCTCTCTCTCTCTCTCTAAACACACATACACATACAACACACACACGCACACACACTCACACACACTCTCACACACACATGTATATATATTTATATATATATATATATATATATATATATATATATATATATATATATACAAGAAGGAAGGGGGCGCTGGAAACTAGTAAAATAATTGGCTAACTAGAAACTCAAAAGAAGGTGCGTATATAAAAACACGGGACGAGCACAACCCTTTGCATTAGCCTGACGAATCCTAGCGTGGATGAAACGCGGAATATACTGTGTAGCTTAATTTTCATACATATTTTTATAACTTTAAAATATATATAAATGTGTGTGTGTGTGTGTACTTGTATATATATATATATATATATATATATATATATAAGAAAGGAAAATTCATGTATTTTTTTTTTTTTTTTTTTTACAAAGGCATCACCACATTATCAAGGCCCAGAGGCCACTCAAGGATAAGGGTTAAAGAGTGTACAGTAGAAGTTGGTCAATATAGTAATCATTAGTAATGAAAATTTGGTAAATTTAATAACTTATATGGAACGGCTCATCAAGAACTTATTTACTTTAGACTTGAACAAAACCATATTGTAGTCAGCCGGAAAGCAGGAAAACGGAAGACAATTCCACAGGCGTGCAGTTCTAAGAAAGAAGCTTTGTTCATGGAATCTACGTTTAGGTTTAGGCACAGATAAAGAGTGGGGGAAATTATTGATAGTGTTTACAGCTAGACGAGTGTTTCTTGTGAAAGTTTGGCGAGGGGGGACCATAGATTGAAGCTCAGTTGAACACTTTCCATGAAAATAACGATACATCAGAGACAAACTCGCAACATCTCTTCTGTGAGATAGAGGTTGCAAGGAGGAGAAAAGGACATCTCCTACGAGGCTACGAAGTCTATTTTGAACTCTATCAAGGCAGGACAAGTTCTTTCTAGCAGCTCCTGCCCAGATGTGGCAACAGTATTCCATCCTTGGACGTACCTGGCTCTTATATAGATAGAGAATAGCATCAGCAGTGAGATATCTACTGGATCGATAGAAAGATCCCACCATTTTTCCAGCGGCCTTGGCAACAGATTTGATATACGTGTTCCATTTAAGATCAGGAGTAATGGTCAAGCCCAGAAGCTTGTCAAAACTTGAGGCCTCCTGAAGACGAGAGCCATTCATTTCAATTGATGACAAATGTGGATTAGAATGTTGATGATGTAAAGAGAGAAGCTTGGTTTAGATGCATTAAAAGTAACCAGCCACTCCTTTCCCCATTGTACTACGTGCTCAAGATCAGAGGAGAGAGAATTGGAGAGAACTTGCTCGTTTACTGTCTTAGATGTGGTACCATAAATGGTAGTGTCGTCAGCATAAATGTCTACAAATGATGTAAGGATATGATTTGGAAGATCATTAATGTAGATCAGGAAAAGAGTTGGGCCCAGGATGGATCCCTGAGGGACACCGGCATTAATATTGTGAGCTTCTGATTTTTGCCCCTCAACTACTACTCTTATGAATCTATCAGAAAGAAATGATTTAATAATTGAGAAGACTTTTCCAGCTATACCATAGCTAGCGATCTTATGAAGTAAACCTTTATGCCATACCCTATCAAAGGCTTTAGATATGTCAAGAGCAATTGCCCTAGAAAGATTGCCACCGTCGAGAGATTTGCTAATCCTATGCGATATAACTGTAAGGACATCTGCTGTAGATCTAGCAGAACGGAAACCATATTGAGTGTCACTAAGAAGGTTATTTTTGTTGAGATGTTTGATTACTTCTGTATTTAATACAGATTCTAGCAACTTACTCATGACGCACAGGAGACTTATTGGCCTGTACTGAGAGGGGGATGAGCGATCACCTGAATTCTTAAATACAGGGCATACTGATGAGATTTTCCAGGGAGATGGGAAACTATTCTCCTTAAGACAACGTTTAAACAGTTTTGTAAGTATGGGCGCTAGTTCAGGTTGAAGTTTTTTGAGTACTATAATTGGAATACCATCAGGGCCAGTTGCTTTACTGGAATAAAGGTTTTTGATTAGTTTGGCAACATCACGTACAGATATACGTATATCACATAGCGTGTTTTCTGATACAAGAGGAAATATTGGGGGTTGGCGGTCTTGGTCGCAAAGGGTAGAATTTGCTGCAAAGTTCTTGACAAAGAGTTTGGCTTTGTCTGATGCTGACGAGATTACCTCAGATCCATTGATAATAGTTGGGATGGAGCACACGCTTCTGTTCAGGATTCTGTTTGCTATTTGCCAAAACTGGTGGGAACCAAGCCGCTGCTCAGCTACTTTGGACTTAACAGATTGAGCATACAACTCTCTTGCGTTCCTTATTACTTTCTTACAATGGTTGCTGGCAGTCCTGAAAACGGCTTTAGTTTCCATACATCTATTACGTTTGAAGCAGTGGAAAAAGTGATTTCTGTGCGCAATGGCAGCAGCACATTCTGGAGAGAACCATGGCTGGCTGTTAGGTTTTTGCTGAAACTTTTTAGAGGGTATGAAATGGTCAATACCTACAATTAACCATTCAGTTAGGTCTAATACTATAGAGGACACATCCTTTTTAAACATGGAATGCAGAGGTAGATCAGATATAAATGTACGGAAGCTATCCCAGTCAGCCTTAGTGTATCGATATACTGTACGATGAAGAGGTACGTCTGGGGACTTATTACATTTCATTTTTATCTTAATTGATACAACAGAGTGGTCGGAAGATCCAAGAGGCGACAGAACAGAAACTGAACATAGTTCAGGGCAAGTTGTGAGAAAAAGGTCTAGTAGGCTCGCATACTGGCCGTCATTATCGGGCACACGGGTAGGTTCCTGAACAATCTGAGTGAGGTCATAGGCAATGGAGAAATCATGACAGAACCTCCCCTCATCATCGGTCTTGTTTGAGTGGGTCAACCATTCGACGTTGTGAACATTGAAGTCTCCACATACGTGAATGTTAGCTGAAGGATAAGTAGAAAGGACTTGGTCAATTTTCTCAGATATGCTTTGAAAGATAGTAACTCCGCTGTTGTTGGGGCGATAGAGAGTAAATATAAATGCAGTAGTGTGAGCTAAAGCAACCCGGAAGCACATATAAGGTAAGTTAGGATCTTCCCTGGAGATGTCCCTCCCACATGGAAAGCTATCTTTAATATAGGCACATATTCCATGCCCATGGCGATCTTGGGGGTCAGATTTAGAAGTTAAGTTAGAGTATCCTGTAATTGCAAACTCATCAAGGGAAATAGCCTGTCCAATGCCAGTTTCACTTAAAAATAAAAGGTCTGGTTTAGTCTCCTGTAATTGGGTTTCAACCTCTGGAAGGTTAGAACGTAGACCCCTGATGTTGGAGAAGGAGACATGGTAGTAGGGGTCTACGTTGGAAGTTGGAGAACCGGGTTTAATCGTGTATTTTTTCTTGAAACTTGTCATGATGAAATTTTGGAATTTGTGGACTAGGTCGACAGATTTACTTAGAGCAGGACAGAGAGGGGAAACTAAGAGAGAAAAAGAAACGAAGAATTTTTTTTTTTTTTTTTTGTACCACATGATAAGGTAAAGCCGTAACAATTACCCACTAGTATGGCATCGAGAGGCCCCACCAGAAGCTACTGCATGGTCCAGATTCCATTCACCAAATGGCAATACAGCAGCCCCAGTACTTTGCACCTGCTGATAGGACAGCCTCCTTAGTAGTTAATCCAAGGTTCGGGTCCCTGACTATCAGGCGGATAACGTCAGCCCAGACAAAACGTTTACCTCCAGCACCCTTACTAGTGACATGGCTACAAGGATAGACATAGAAACAGAAAATTTCTACCAGCTCTGCCAACTGTTCGCGCAAAAATACTGCCAACCTAGAAAACAGCTTTTTCTTCTCCCTTTGTCAGAAAAATCACTCATTTAAAAATGAGGACTGAGGGACAAATAAGAAGAAGCGAGAGTAACAGGAGCTGCCGATAACGCATCCACAATGCGTTTTCTACTCTCCATTAAAAAAAAAAAAAAAAAATTAAAAAAATAACTAATAAGTATTGTACTTAATAAAAGTCCAACGGACCTGTTTAAGGGAAAGTATGGTGATAGATTCCCCTCCCACGAACTAAAAATGAGTACAATTAGGTAATCTATTTTTGCAATCAACTCGGTAGATAAATAAACATTTATGGACGAGAAAAAAAAAAAAAAAAAAAAAAAAAAAAAATTAAAGCTAGCATTTAATACAACAGAAATACATAAATTAAATACTGAAATAAAATGTAGTTATTAATATTTGAATCTTAAAATAAAAAGTGCGAATTAATAGAGAAAATCACTTATCACAACAACGCATTCCGTCTCCAAACTAGTGAAGAATTTAACTTTTAATAGCGTTCAGAAGATTTTTTTTTTAAATTAACCGTTAAGAGAAAGCGTGATTTTATTCTGAACTTTAACTAATCACGTTTTAAGCAACTTATGATATAAAACAAAATCGGATGGGGGGGGGTTCTTCCAAAGTTAGTTGGTGACGTTATAAGTAATTGCGAGATAAGATGGGAGCCAGAAATTAGGGGTGGGGGACTGAAAATGATAATATAATGGATTGATTATACAATATTTAAGATCAACTTGGTAGATAAACATTTATGGACGAGAAAAAAAAAAAAAAAAATTAAAGCTAGCATTTAATACAACAGAAATACATAAATTAAATACTGAAATCAAATGTAGTTATTAATATTTGAATCTTAAAATAAAAAGTGCGAATTAATAGAGAAAATCACTTATCACAACAACGCATTCCGTCTCCAAACTAGTGAAGAATTTAACTTTTAATAGCGTTCAGAAGATTTTTTTTTAAATTAACCGTTAAGAGAAAGCGTGATTTTATTCTGAACTTTAACTAATCACGTTTTAAGCAACTTATGATATAAAACAAAATCGGATGGGGGGGGTTCTTCCAAAGTTAGTTGGTGACGTTATAAGTAATTGCGAGATAAGATGGGAGCCAGAAATTAGGGGTGGGGGACTGAAAATGATAATATAATGGATTGATTATACAATATTTAAGATCAACTTGGTAGATAAACATTTATGGACGAGAAAAAAAAAAAAAATTAAAGCTAGCATTTAATACAACAGAAATACATAAATTAAATACTGAAATAAAATGTAGTTATTAATATTTGAATCTTAAAATAAAAAGTGCGAATTAATAGAGAAAATCACTTATCACAACAACGCATTCCGTCTCCAAACTAGTGAAGAATTTAACTTTTAATAGCGTTCAGAAGATTTTTTTTTAAATTAACCGTTAAGAGAAAGCGTGATTTTATTCTGAACTTTAACTAATCACGTTTTAAGCAACTTATGATATAAAACAAAATCGGATGGGGGGGGTTCTTCCAAAGTTAGTTGGTGACGTTATAAGTAATTGCGAGATAAGATGGGAGCCAGAAATTAGGGGTGGGGGACTGAAAATGATAATATAATGGATTGATTATACAATATTTAAGATCAACTTGGTAGATAAACATTTATGGACGAGAAAAAAAAAAAAAAAAAAAAAAAAATTAAAGCTAGCATTTAATACAACAGAAATACATAAATTAAATACTGAAATAAAATGTAGTTATTAATATTTGAATCTTAAAATAAAAAGTGCGAATTAATAGAGAAAATCACTTATCACAACAACGCATTCCGTCTCCAAACTAGTAAAGAATTTAACTTTTAATAGCGTTCAGAAGATTTTTTTTTTAAATTAACCGTTAAGAGAAAGCGTGATTTTATTCTGAACTTTAACTAATCACGTTTTAAGCAACTTATGATATAAAACAAAATCGGATGGGGGGGTTCTTCCAAAGTTAGTTGGTGACGTTATAAGTAATTGCGAGATAAGATGGGAGCCAGAAATTAGGGGTGGGGGACTGAAAATGATAATATAATGGATTGATTATACAATATTTAAGATCAACTTGGTAGATAAACATTTATGGACGAGAAAAAAAAAAAATTAAAGCTAGCATTTAATACAACAGAAATACATAAATTAAATACTGAAATAAAATGTAGTTATTAATATTTGAATCTTAAAATAAAAAGTGCGAATTAATAGAGAAAATCACTTATCACAACAACGCATTCCGTCTTAAAACTAGTGAAGAATTTAACTTTTAATAGCGTTCAGAAGATTTTTTTTTAAATTAACCGTTAAGAGAAAGCGTGATTTTATTCTGAACTTTAACTAATCACGTTTTAAGCAACTTATGATATAAAACAAAATCGGATGGGGGGGGGTTCTTCCAAAGTTAGTTGGTGACGTTATAAGTAATTGCGAGATAAGATGGGAGCCAGAAATTAGGGGTGGGGGACTGAAAATGATAATATAATGGATTGATTATACAATATTTAAGATCAACTTGGTAGATAAACATTTATGGACGAGAAAAAAAAAAAAAATTAAAGCTAGCATTTAATACAACAGAAATACATAAATTAAATACTGAAATAAAATGTAGTTATTAATATTTGAATCTTAAAATAAAAAGTGCGAATTAATAGAGAAAATCACTTATCACAACAACGCATTCCGTCTCCAAACTAGTGAAGAATTTAACTTTTAATAGCGTTCAGAAGATTTTTTTTTTAAATTAACCGTTAAGAGAAAGCGTGATTTTATTCTGAACTTTAACTAATCACGTTTTAAGCAACTTATGATATAAAACAAAATCGGATGGGGGGGGGTTCTTCCAAAGTTAGTTGGTGACGTTATGAGTAATTGCGAGATAAGATGGGAGCCAGAAATTAGGGGTGGGGGACTGAAAATGATAATATAATGGATTGATTATACAATATTTAAGATCAACTTGGTAGATAAGCATTTATGGACGAGAAAAAAAAAAAAAAAAAAAATTAAAGCTAGCATTTAATACAACAGAAATACATAAATTAAATACTGAAATAAAATGTAGTTATTAATATTTGAATCTTAAAATAAAAAGTGCGAATTAATAGAGAAAATCACTTATCACAACAACGCATTCCGTCTCCAAACTATAAAAAAAAAACTAGAAAAAAGCATATATATATATATATATATATATATATATATATATATATATATATATATATATATATATATATATATATATATATATATATATATAAAGAGACAGAGAGTGAGAGAGGGAGATAGTGAGATTTATTAATTCATTAAATGAAGGGATACATTAATCATGGGTGTTGGGTAAGTGAGAACTTTTTATACCATTGCATTTCGAAACCTAATATTGCTAATCAGAAGAGTAAAGCATACGCTAAATAACATGATAGACATGCGACGTCTTTTAATAGTTACATTAGTAGCGAAATAAAGATTGGGGGCTATTTTGGGAGCTATAATGTTTCCTGTACTATAGGAGGAGTATAGTTTGTATTACGTATATATATATATATATATATATATATATATATATATATATATATATATATATATATATTTATACCATATCTGTCATTAATTTTAATGTATGCGGACAGTGTGTGCGTTTAAATTCTCAGACAGAATAAAGTTTGTTATGTGAAATAAATTGCTTAATTAAACATTTGTGTGTGTATGTGTAGAAGAGGTTTCCTTTAATAATGGCGTTTTGCCATGTTGGTATATTTTTTTAGATGAGAGTGCCTGAACTTATAAAAAATGTTTAACCGACATACAAGTTATAAGAGGAAGTAATAGTTTTTGCTTTTAGGCATCTTTTTAAATCTTCGTATTATAAAATACGGACACATTATTATTACTAACATGCCATGTTGGAATAAGTACACATTTCAACGCATTTCGGCTGAAAATATTATTACCAACTTTAGTGGCATATCGAATAATGTAATATAAGTTGTTTAGAGATCTTTGAACATTCCGCATAGAATACAAGACCTCCAGAAATAGTAAACAACTCTGAGCCATAACTACGTACATTAAATCGATCTGACTTAATATCATGTATGTATCATGCATATCTAGCTTGATATTTGAAAGACATTAAAGACAGACATGTACTGAAAATCAATTTGCAAGTGTTCCTGTTATTGAATTTTAAAAAAGAGGCCTCCTACACATACACATAATTATAATGCCGTAAGATCCGGATAAGCTCACAAGAGTTCAACACATTGACGCAATTCTCTCAGCGGAGGTTCCAGAACTTGAAAATGCAGAGTTTCGTGATATAGTTATGTCGTTAATGATACAGAGTAAAACTTCATATCAATTGTTTGAGTACGTAATAGGAAGTTCGTTAGTGATATTTTTTTCAATTTTCAAATTTTGTGGAATTTCCACAGGGTTTTACTATTTACTATTATTATTATTATTATTATTATTATTATTATTATTATTATTATTATTATTATTATTATTATAGCAGCGACTTAATATTATAAGTGTTTTATATAGAAAAGCCATTGTCAACAAAAGTGAACGTCAGATAACTGCCTCTAAGAAATAAGTACTTAAAGACCTCTTCGCCAAAAACCATCAAGCGCTTTCAATACTTTGGCATGATAGTTGTAACAAGACCGCCTTGAATGTATACAAAGCACAAGGGAATTAACTAATGTGAAAAGGTAGGTAAATATTCCAGAATGTAATGCTTCCATAATTCAATCTTTATAAGGAAGCAGAATTGGTCTGGGTCACTGTGCGATGACAATGTTATCATATTATTACCAACAGAAAAAAAAACTATACCTTAGTGTTCATTGATAGAGCGGAATATTCCCAGATATTGACAGAGTAAGTCGCATGAGGTGGACACTGGAACTTGAAGTAATACAGCATTACAGCAAGCCGGGTTAGTACACGATTAAGCATTATTCTGTTAAGGCGTATTTTCAGAGCCTGAGGTTCAGTATTTCATCCGTTGAGGTGATTCATGGCAGATAAACTCACACCAATCACATGCAAATCCTCGTCGTACGCCAAGAATTCAACTCACCTAGTGGAAATTATAAACACTTCTCCAATTACTATAGTGAGTCTTGATGTAGTGATACTGTTCTCGAAAATACAAACTAAGGCGACTTTAACAGTGATTCGGACAACGCTAATCTCAGATGTTTACATGGAAAAATGTACTTGTATATTAATTTACAATATAATAGAGATATTGACCTTCTGTGTAGAAATTAAAAACTTTGTGATAAGATCTGATATATATCAGCGCGATAAGTCAGGCGATGGAATCAGAATTGTCCACAGCACTGGCCAATGCATACATGGAATACATGGAGAAAATTGCGTTACTATCAGCAATAATAAATTAATAAATGTGGCTGCGATACGTGAATGGCACATGCACACTCCAGTCCCATTCTGAAGATGTTCAAATATCACTGCCCACTTATACACCCAGCGATGGAAAAAGAACATTAGTATCTATCGTTCCTACATGTGCTTATAACTCAGACTTGTCTAAAGTGTTGTAATTTTTAAACAGCAATTCAAATTTCACTATAAATACTTAAAATTTTATCCTACATTTCATAAAAAGTAAAGAAAATGACTATCCAGTTCCTACCTTACCGATCAAAAATATATAGGTCAATGATGCAAAGCAAGAGGTGATTTAGATTTTAAGAGAAGCCCTCGGCTGATAAACCTATCGAGAGCGCATTACATCAGCTCCAAGCAACATGGATTAGATACCAGATTGTCCATCCAGAACTAAACCACAGTGTGTATACGCTATATTAAAGGTTTGTTGAAAAAGCTTAAAAATGTGTAATCAATATAGAATAAAGGAAATATCCAGAAAATAACCTAACACTCCGAAACCAGCTTGAGCACGTCAAGTTACTTCAAAGATAAATCATAAGAAAAAACTGTGTATATGAAACCAAATGTAAATATGGGGATCTATACTAAGGTTAGACATGTTTATTCAAGTACGTTTAGAAGAACATCGAAAAGCCGTAAAACGTAGGGACATTGAAACGTGGGTTATGGCTTACCATAATTGGAGGGTAGAGTTAATACACCTATTATTATAGAACGATGTAAGAATTATAGACATAGAAGAACAGTGGAGATTAAGATGACTCAAAAAGCAGTGCATATTCTGGGAGAAATAAATTACGAAGTAGTCCTATGATAGATTATAAAACGATATAATAATTATTTTCCCTAATAATGGAAGATATATACAGTAAGCAGTAACAGTCACACTCACGCACACACACACCACACACACACACACACACACACACACACACATATATATATATATATATATATATATATATAGTCAAGATCGACAAAGCATTTCTGAGTTCGACAAGATAAACCTGAAAAGGTCGAAGGTTTCTCGCTCCAAACGTGCAAAGTACACTCGAGAAAACGTGCAAATTATACTCAAGAAAAAAATATTAGCATGCTGAATTCAAGTAACACGAATAAGTAAATCATAATCTCCAAAAATTAAAAACATCTCTACAAGACTGCCCCAAAAGGTGTAGTTCAGTTATGCATATCAAGATGAAATTTAGATTTGAAATGAAGCCCGATATAATGGCTGTTAATTCGTGATAAGAGAACATATGTACAGTAAGAAGTAAAAGTAACACTTACACACACACACACACACATATATATATATATATATATATTGTATTGGTAGTAATTATTAAGTGTGCCTACCAAAAGAGTGCTCAATGTTTAGACAGAGCCAAAATAAGTTAATTTAGTATCCAACCAAATGGCTACATATAGGCATACATGTTTCGGCGAAAACCCGGCAAGGGAATCGCTTCGTCAGACCAAAGACATCTCTACTAAAGAGATGTCTTTGGCCTGACGAAGCGATTTCCTTGCCGGGTTTTCGCCGAAACATGTATGCCTATATGTAGCCATTTGGTTGGATACTAAATTAACTTATATATATATATATATATATATATATATAGAGAGAGAGAGAGAGAGAGAGATAGAGATAGAGAAAAGGAAAGATAAGTAGATAGATGGATAGAAAAAGTGTAATCTCCAAGTCAGTGCTTGCGCTCGAGCATTAAGAATGTGTGAAATATAACAGTCCAGAGTATAAATGCACGGTAAAAATAAATGGTTAAATGATATGCGCGCTGCATTTTACAATTCAAACAAAGATATACATATTTATAAAACCATTTAAGTTTCAGCTCATACCAAAGCTTTATCAGGAAAATTCAGATTACTTTATAATTCTTACTAACCAATACAGTGTTTATGTGCAGGCTCTATTTGTAGAAAATAGAGGTTTTATCGTCAAATTCTGTGGTAAGAACAAACAAGATAAAGTACTGTCTGAACTTACCTTCTGAAAGCTTTCGGGTGTGCCATAAGTTAAACAATTTATATAAATAAATATTTACCCTTAAAAAAAGGACGAGGCTTGTATTTTGCCCATTATCTTTTGAATTTCCATTTCAACGTCATTATGGTTTTCTATAAATTTTAATAAGCCCGCGCACCCCCCTATATATATATATATATATATATGCATATATATATGCATATATATATATATATATATATATATATATATGCATATATATATGCATATATATATATATATATATATTCACAGTTGTAAAAACATACAATTACTAAGGACATCTATGCAGTCATGGCAAAAAAAATGAAAAAAACACAAACAATTGCGAATTAAATAGAGCCTCTATTTACTCATAGCTGACAAAAGAAGAATATGCTAGCTCGGTGAAGTAAATGAAGTTATTCGTAAGAAAATCCGTCCAAATTCACAAGTTCGACAGAAACATTCTTGAGGTCGAAAAATACATTTTCATATATATTTCTATATCTATATCTATATCTATATCAGAATATATAGTGATCCATATACGGTACTGTTTTGCTGTTTCACATCTTATCAGTGCGGCTAGGCTGGCAACGTCCTCAAGCCAGGATATATTCATATATATATATATATATATATATATATATATATATATATATATATATATATATATATATATGTGTGTGTGTGTGTGTGTGTGTGTGTGTGCGTGGGTGGGTGGGCGTGTGCATATATGTGGGTTTGTATATATATATATGGGTGTATATATGTGTATGTGTATATATATATGTGTATATATATGTGGGTTCGTATATATATATGTGTGGGGGGGGTGTTATATATGTGTGTGTGCGTATATATATATGTGTGGGGGTGTATAATTGTGTACATATATGTGTGTATATATATGGGTGTGTATATAAATATATATATATATGTGTATATATGTGATATAAATGTATGTATATATGTGTGGATGTGTTTATATATGTACATGATATATCCTGTGTGTGTATATATATATATATATATATATATATATATATATATATATATATATATATGCATATATAACTACTTCATTAAATAGAACACACAAAAAAAATGACGGCAACCAGAGGTCAAATGGACCCTTGTCTTATAAGTGCATTTCTGTTGGCTGATAGAAAGGGCGCGGTAGATACTAGAAAGTTGATTGGCTAACAAACTTCTCAATAGAAGATGCGTATATAAAAACGACAGACAGCCAAAAGATACGCGCATAAGCCTGAAGAATCCTAGTTGCGGATGAAACGCGGAATATTCAGTGTAGCTTAATCTCCATATATATTTTATAATTTACTAAGTATGTACACACATATATATATATATATATATATATATATATATATATATATATGTAGAGAGAGAGATAGATATATAGATATATAGATAAATGATTTAGTAACTATTTTTATTTAAACATTTTGACGTGTATATATTATCAAGGCGCATGTATTTTGGGGTATCATCCCCCGTTCGCAGGGCTAAACTTTTAACAAAGAGCGAACTCGTAACTTGTAAATCAACAGCTATAGGTTTTACTACTTAGCTACGATAACCTGCTAATGTCTTCTGCACGATTTTATTACATTTACATTGACGGATTATTATTATTTTTATTAGCAATTCTGTAGTATTTAATTGTTTCGTCTACATGAGTGGTAGAGTAATTACTTTTCCTTTGTTTATTTGCGTCGCCCTCTTTATTTTTTTAAAATTATTTTTTGTAATTAATACTTAAATATTTTATTATATATTTATACAATTTTATTTCATGTGAATAAGTGTTATCTACATACACTTGTTTCAGGATATCACACATCGTCAATACAGAGATAAAGTTTATATATATATATATATATATATATATATATATATATATATATTAGACCTCTAGAAAATTGACCTTTTTCTTAAAACATATGGAAACTGCAATTATTCCTATTCTCCAAGGTCTAAATATTCCAGTAATTGTGATATTGGACCTTTCTATGCTTGACTCAAGAGCCATGTAATTTTATTTTTGACGTTTTTCAAAAACGCTGCAAAATATTGGATATTATGTCCTTATTTTCATTGTAGCTTTCCAGAGGCTAATGCTATAGCATAGATAGTGGTACCAAATGAAAGCTAATAAAATGTTCTTGCATATGGTAGTAAGCACAATAAAACACATGAACACCTGTGTAAATTTTAACTAATTTTAATGCACAAACAGCTGGGACACTACAAAAATCAGTTTGGTAGTATCATAGCACTGCACTGACACATATATTACATAAGAAACTGTCAGATATGATGTCACTAATACATGTATTATCACTTGTTCAATGTGACTTTTTTGAAACTGTCAAATTTTTTCCTGTGGTACTCCACAACTTGTAGTAAGCCGCTCCTTTGCCCACGATCACTTGTGATCTGAGTTGCAAAGTCACTCATTAGTTTCACACCTCTCTCAGCCACATCATTGGTCACTTTCACTGATCTCACAAACTTCTGTACATTCCTGTAGCTGTCCTTGTCTTCCCAGGTGTCAGCAGGTGTAGTGAGCCAGTCACATTTCACTCGAAGAGCATCAAACAGAAAGTGAGACTCTGGCCCTACCAGGTCTGTGAGAACTGTAGCTGCATTGATGACAGGAAACACTGGTTTGCCTTTCCTGTAACTCTCAGGTTTCTCTGTTTCTGACAGCTTGACTGCGAGCTTCTCTTTTGCAGACGTGGTCATGCTGGCATGTGAACTGAACAAGGTGAATGGCACTAGTTCCTGGGTCAGATACCAGCCGTGGTTGTTCATTTTCTTGAGAACAGAGGTTGCCAGTTCATAGTCATACTGCTTGTATTGCAGCATGTTCTTCATAAGCTGGAGGTCATGGATAGGTGCATCAGCTGCGGATGTGGTGGTCACCCAGTGGCTGGTGTAGAATAGGGCCAGGAAATTGTTCATCCTCTCCAGCTTGAAGATAGTGTCCGTGTTGTATTTTAGTTCCTTGGAAAACATGAGCATCTTCATATAGTAAATGTTCCTGGCCATCCAGCGGGCTTGGTGAATGGCACCTGGCTTGGCCCAGTGGATACCTCGAGGAGGTTCCTCACCAAGCAGGATCAGGCACAGATCTGCCAGCTCTCTGTAATCTGCCCTAAAGGAAATTACTTAAGACTGCAATTGTGCTTGACTTCTTGTCAAGTCTTGTTCAACTAGGCCCATAACTCTTGGGCAGTCCTTAACCAACTTGTCCCACTTCTCTTTCACATTGCTGAACATTGCGTTGTCAGGACTCTTGACCTTGCTGAACACAGCCTCCCATACACTTCCAATTATTACCTCTGATATGTGATGGCGACAAGCTAAGTAGAATACCTTTTTGCCTAGTTTTTCTTCAATAAGCTTCGCTGCACCATTGTTGATGCCACTGTTTCTTGCTGTGGTATCAAATACCAAACCTACAATGTTGTCTGTGAGACCCCATGCTTCTATCAGTTCCAATGTAGCATTACACTGTTGGATTCCTGTGGAACATTTTATGAAGGAAACACCAATCAGCTTCCCTTCTTTATACTGTGGAGTACCAGAGACGAGCACTGCAAGACTTTCCACTGGGTATCTTTCACCAAGAACATCCCGTAGAAGTTTTCCATCCCAGTGTAGTGTGCAGTAATCTGGCGGACTTTCCTTGAAGTTATTCAAGTAAGTTTGGCACAAGTTATGACGAGTGTTTATCCTATTTCGTCTTGTAGTAGAGGCTGATATAACAAAGTCATCAAGATCTGCGCATCCTGCCTTCAACACTGCAGACACCATGGCTGTAGTCTGGTTGTCAGAGAGTGACAACCGATCTGCAGTTGTCTTCACTGGTCATAACTAAGAGTGGAAAGTGTAAGATACTTGATTTTGATGAACATCTTGGTGTTGTCTCAGTGTCTTCTGAACCCTCACTAGTACCAGAATCTTGACTGTTCTCTGGGTCTTCATAACTTAGAATTTTCCCAACTTCTGCTGCTGCAGCAGTCACTGATGATACAATTCTCTCTTCTCTTTCTTCTCGGAAGCTTTTCTCTCTAGACTTCTTCTAAAACACCTTATCATCACCTGACATGTGTGTCAGGCGAATGGTCTGTTAGTCCAAGTAGAAATTGACGCCCTCTTCCTTGGTCTTCTTTGTGAGCAGTCTGTTGCTTCTTATCTCCTCCACAACATCTTTTGCTCCAATATCAAATAACTTGTCAAAGTCCTTCAGAAAGGTCACTCGTTTCTCTTCCTCTGGTTTGTTATTTCTTCCCTTGTTTTTAACAATTTTCCTGTACTTTTCATGGAGGATCATGAAACGGTTGACTGCATTTGGTCTAGTTAGTGTTTTAGTCCTTGCCATATTCCAGAATGGCAAAACGACATCCACTGTATCATGGGCTAAATACCTATAGTCACTGTTGGGATTATCATTCCTCAAATGCAGGAAATACTGGAACACCTGGCGATTAGTAGGAAGTTGAGTGCCCCAGATGCTGGAGCTGGGTTGCCCAATGAGATACACATCACTGAATGACCATGTTGCAGAAGTTGCAACCTTTCTTCTCTTTTAAGTTGGTTCATCCCGTTCACTTGTATCTCTGACCACTTTCCCACAGCGTAGGTGTCTTCCAGATGCCATGTTGTCAGCAGTTCACAAATCTTAACAAATCAGCTTTAACTTGCAATCTGAAATGAAGAGATAAAACATACTTAGTGATAATAAATTATATACATGCATTAAGAATAACATTTTTGAGATAAAGTTATGTATTATATGATGGCATCCTTTCCAAGCATAATAATATATATGTTTGTGCATTAAAATTAGTTAAAATTAACATAGGTGTTCATTTGTATACTACAATATGCAAGAACATTTTATTAGCTTTCATTTGGTATCACTTTCAATACTATAGCATCAATCTCTGGAAAGCTACAATGAAATTAACGAAATAATATCCCAAATTTTGCAGCGTTTTTGAAAAACATCAACAATAAACTCCCATGGCTCTTTAGGCAGGAAAATCCAAGGTCCAAGATCACAATAAGTGGTATATTTAGCTAATTAAGACCTTGGAGAATAGGAATAATATCAGTTTCCATATGTTTGAAGAAAAAGGTCAATTTTCTAGAGGTCTAATATATATATATATATATATATATATATATATATATATATATATATATATATATATATAAGAGAGAGAAGGCAAACGGAAACTCTGATAACGGTTACTGCTGCTAGAATGTATTTTATTAATTAAGTATTGCTGTGAGAACCACACAATGATTTAGTAAGTAAACACTCCTTATGCTAAGTAAGATTTGAATGTATACATTGTTTGATCGATTGCGTTTTTCATTGTTTAATTCTGATTTTATCAATGTGTTATATATGTTGATTTCTAGTCAGGTCAATTGCTGTTTGTTTTCTTCAAGCTATTCCATCAGTTTTTCAGATGTTATACGTTTTATAGTTTTCATATTGCTAAGCTTTACTATATATATTTTGCCATTATTGCACACTTCGGATTAATCTTGCCAGAACGGTGCCCCTTGTGAACGTTTTGTTTATGGCGTTCTGACATTTACTCCGATATCAACACATACCGGAAACTCAGAATGGATGGTGAATCGTTTTCGTATTTTTTTAAACGAAATTAACCAAAAGATATTTATCATTCGTCTTAAAACACACACACACATACACACACACGCACACACACATATATATGTGTGTATATATATATATATATATATATATATATATATATATATATATAAAAGAAGAATACCCATTAACATGACTATGTTAAACGCGTATTTTACATAAACACTTTACAAAATGTGAATATGTTTTAATATATCTTGAGATAGAAAAACAAGTTAAACTGACATACTGCACTATTTTGAGCTCGTAGGATAGCAAGTAATAAACGTTAACCTGATCGCAAGTGTTGGGAGATTGACAAAAATAACAAAAGCATTAGTCAGTTAAGAGAGATTTATACGTATTTAGCTGATTCGTATAGAATGATTGATATTGGAATATAATTTCAAAAAACGAACGAATCTGGCGGCGTCTGCTATTTGTAATATAAAAAAACGACAAAAACAATAAAAACAGCTCAAAATGCCCCGTCAAAAACAGCTAACAATCGAGAAATCTAAAATTTCCAGTAAGTATATGATACACTTACACAACATTCCATTTTAGCGGTGCACCTAAAATCAAAAGCTCCTTTAAAAACGGTGAACACGGGAAATAATATCAACCCTCGAGTGATGCAACGTGAACAACGCGATAAGAACTAACTACACATTAACTCAGCTACACACAATCATAACTGAGCAAAATGATTTTGGAACGAAAGAAATGCAACGAAAATAACATCATAACAGAATATTAAAAAAATATAGACGTATACTTTCAGTATATCGTAAAATATAAACTGTCCGAAATATATATGGCTTACCAGATATAAATATTAAGAACCAGAAATTATTTCCTACTATTAGATCTTTAAGACACAATGCAATTAATTGGAGGATGAAAGAATAGGGATATTTCACAAATAGAGATTTTTACCGAATGGTATCGACTACGGAACCGGGCAATTTATAATAATTACTAGTAGAGAAAAGTTCACCCTACTGAAAAAATCTTGGAATCAATTTCATGAGAAATTTGATGAATTATATATGAACAATATCTTTTTTAATGGCTTAGATTAAGGCATTACCTAAATACGAACCTAACAAATGTTGCAATCCGATAATCAATGAACATTGATTTGTAGAAAGTAAAATGTAATGATATTTTCAGGAGATAGGCGATAATACATCTCGAGCGTTGGTTAATATTAAATTAGTGGTATAGGAACAGTAATATAGTTAGAGAGAGATAATGAAAGAGAGAGATTGTTTTATTAATACGCGGATGAAACGGATTTGTACCAATTTTGGGATTCCTATTACTCAGATTACAGACACACCGGAAATTCTGGTAAACTGAGAGAAACGCGGGCAAATCAAGTTAGTAATTATAAGGCTGTAAAATGAAATAAAGAAAAAAAATAAGCCATATACGAATATTGCAAATAAAAATAATGCCAAGAATACCAGCATAATGATCAAATCAATACTATGATTAAGAATACATTTATATGCCAATATGCTGAAAAAATATAATTTAGATTAAATAATATAAATAATCAATTAAGTAAATCGGAAAATGTTGCTCTGATGAAAATTATTATGATTATAATATGGGCAACAGTGATGAGAATGGGAGTATTAATAAACGTGATGATGAACGAAAATTGCGATGATAAATAGCTGAGGATATATTATCAGAACAAAAAAAATCAGTAGAAGAGATTACCGAGGAAGAACAATAGAACACCTTTAAAATGATATAGATGAAACTTACCAAATAAAAGATGCATGGTTAGCATAATAATAATCATATCTTTCCGTAAGTTGTATAGCCACACAAGGCAGACACACGTGGGCGCTTGCTTTTGTTCCTATTACATTCAACTCTACACTACCTCTTGGTCTAACGATCACAAATGTGTCAATGTAGGCATGATCATTTGTTGCGGACACTCAGACAAAAAGGGGCTTTGCTGGCCTATTTCATCGTCATTGGAGCTTTCAATAGAGACGTCGGAGTTATCGCCATCACCGTTAGGGTTTGCAGTCATACCATTGGGTTGGACGTCTTTATCTTCATCGCAGCTCTTAGAAGGGTGCTGGAACTATCGGCATTAATGTTGGGGTTTGCAGTTGTACTATCCCGGCTGCCGGGCATAGATCGAATAAACAGGTCACCGTTAGATGGTTTACCAATATTGCTACTTGTCAACTCGTTCGTATTTAGGTCGGGCCATACATCCCTCGCATAGCTGGTGGGGGTACCATCGACTAGATCAGTCTGCTCAAAGATGCCAGTGATTTGTCTCCTTTTAAAGCTGGTGGCGCATCGGCTATTGGGAGGCTTTACCCAGACGGTGTCTCCTAACTTACACCGCACAAGTGTTCCCTGCCAATTAGGCAGACGAGCGACAATGTCCTTGATACCGACTTGCAGCAGTCATGGCATCCTTTGGTGTTGCATTATATCCATAGACCGCCTCTGCGATCGTGTATTTGTTCCGTGGTCCTCTTTACGCTTCGGTTGCAGTACTCTGCAAATTCCTTGCCACCTGGAACATACGCACATCTGTGTCTAAGCTGAATCTCCATTAGTCTACGAAACGCCACTGCTCCCCATTCAGAAGGCGGTGATGTTGTCACTGAGGATCTCTTCAGTCGGCCCTTTTTGGTAAAATATGGACTCCTATTCACGGATGTCATTGGAGGTATCCTGTCTTAGAATTCTGATATTGATCGTGGATCTCGTCGGTTCACAATAAATCAGGGTGTGGGGGGATTCTTTACCCTCAAATATTCCTATTTTTCGTCAGGACTAAGCTAGTGATACACCGCGAAAGCCCCGTCGGACAGACGGGGATGAATCATGTGTGCAATGCTATTCACGCTAGACAACAGGCAATGCAGTTCCACCTTTTCCACCAAAGAAAGTACCGGGGTTGAGACACCGAATTCTGGAATCAACATATAGTTCAATTGTTACCTATTACGCCGAAATAACTTGCAGTTAAATGGGCTGATATATGGCGAAAAACCGACAAATCTTCACAGATAGTATTCGGCACTGTATTTAATCCTTCTCGCAATATCCTCTCAAATTCCACCATGCGTCTACCTCCTAACCTTTGCCACCAGGCGTTTTATTAAAAAAACTGATGCATGCATTTGCATATGTGTGCAGTGGACGGTCCATCTCTTGCTATTCCACCAAACCACTACTTATAAAGAAACGGCCGCCATCTTTAATCTTCTCTCTCAGAAAAGTCATGTAGCCACAAAAGGTACATGCACGTGAGCGCTTGCATCTTTGGCTATTAAATTCAACTCTACATATAATTAATGTTATAGCAAAGGAGATTGAATTTTTAACCACCTGAAGAATGGACTTTATCGTTAATAGCGTTTCTTATCCAAATAATACACATAATTAATCTTAAACTAAAAAATATAAAATACATAATCGACACAAATTACTTTAATATATGACCTTCTCTCATACGAGGTAAACAATAAAAGCCTTCAATTCCAAACAGTGTGGTTACAGCTTACTTCTCACTTTTTTACGAAAAACGCTCTCACGTGGAAAATTTATTTCAACGCAAATGATCGATCAGCCACTACGTTGTGGTTACATCTTAGTTCGCAATTTTGAGGATGAAAACAAAAGAACGCGTGTTACAAATGAATATCGAAAGTGGAAAATTTATAGCAACCCCAATTTCATGAATGAGTTGTTTACACAAGAGTAATTACATCGTTACATTGTTGACGAGTGGCACAAGATATTAATTAGAAAGTGCATGTATATTATAAGACGGACAGTTTTGTAATGTGATGGTTGTAGAATATAATGTAAAGACTGATTTTGAAAAGGATTCAGACACATGCACACACACATGCCTGCAAACACACTAACTGATACACACACACACGCACACACACAAAAAACACTCGTAATTAGAAAAATATCATAATGTAAGAAAAACTAAAAATAGTAACATGCGTATTTAGTATGACGGTATTAAACGGAGTCTGCTTACGTTGTTATTGAGGTTAATTATGCAAGTCTTAAAGAAAACAGTTACTTGTATAATTGAATTTGAAAAAAATATATCCTGTTTGATAAGCCAAAAAACAACAGAAGTAAATGTTTTAGAAAGAAAAATGACTACATCCAAACAATTCCAAAATTATTATGTAACCGATTGGGCAAGTGTCAAAGGCTAGATAATATACTCTTTCATCTTCCGGGAATTGATTTTCATTGCAGTTTATTTAAATGCTTGTATTAGGTTCGTAAAACAATAGCCGTTATTTAGGTTTTTTACCGGGACGTTTAATCGTTCGCTAACGAAAATGTCAAAAATTAATTATTTGAGTAATTTTTTCGGATAATAAATGCTGCTAAGTATTTATTATTATTTTTTTTTGGAATCTCGTTTTATAATTTTGATTGTGACGGAAACATGGAAGCGTTTTTTGACATGAACACTAAAGAATTATTTTTATTGTAAACCATCGATTTCTCAGATAATAAATAATGCGAAATATTGGAATTAGAATGTTTTCTTCGTTGAATAATCTTTTTCGTTGTTACTTTTTCAAATGTTTTATGCGATTATGTCAGTATTTTCACCGCAGTTATAATTCCTAACAGGAGATTTCAAAATTTTTTTTTTTGTTTAATAAGTGTGTGGCAATATGCAAATTGCCCGTCGCACACAGCAAAGAATGTAATGATGAGCAATACGTTTAAAGAGTCTTTTTTCTTTTTTTAATTTTCGAAGTGGAAGAGATCTGGTTGTGCTGGAATGGAGAAGGGCGTTTGAGTTTTGCTGTAAACAAGTAAAAAAAATAAGACGTTATCCTTAGAAACTAAGTGTAATGGACAAGTGCGGTAAAGTAATAGGAGTACTGACATTTGAAAGTTTTATGTATAGGAAAAAGAACGTAAGGATGCGTATGTATACGACCGAGAAGTCGCTGGCGTAGTTCGATTGATTCAGAACCGTTATAATAATATACGTAGTTGTACATTAATATATAATTACATGTGATAATGTATTTGGCAGTTATCCAATAGAAGTTGTGTTTTATATACCTGTAGCAATAACGGGTCCAACAATATGTTTGATGGTGACGTCATATAACATTTTTATTAATCGTTTGAGATTGAAATTGAATCATTGTATTCGAGAATATGAGAATAGTGAGAATATTTCCACTCAGATTGCCAAAAATTGTGCGGAGAAGACTTCATTATTTATGTAACAGAAAATAGAACGATTATATGGTATGACTTTGAAAAAAACAGTTAAATTATGTAGATGTAATGCCCATCTATAAGAGGCGCAAACACAACAGCGTAGGGAAATGTATAATTTATCCGGTGTCAGCTGGTAGAAAGAAAGCACTAATCAGGGAGAAAAATAGTTAGTCCTTCCTCTGTAGATGTGGCGACTCTAACGGTTGTATGTAATGTAGCATTTTTTATCACGAGTTAGTGATGCAGACTAGTAATCGAAAGATAGTGTCTATCATGTTAGATTCATGAAATTTGAAGGTGGCACGTGTTGTTGAATGCATGTGAAACTTTTCTTAACAGTTATTGTATTATATAGTAAATGATAGAATACTTTGTGACTAGTAATAATAAAAAATTGAATCATAACTGAGATTTACGTAAAAAGTGAGAATAACATGAAATTTAAAATAACAAAAAATGAGGAGAAACAGAACTTGCAAAAACTTTCCCTAAAATAAACGCGGTCTCCAATTTAACATTCAACGAGTTCCCACATTTTTCTTGCAAAAATTGCCCTCACCATTATATTTCAAAGTGTATTTTTCAAATAGGCATACTAATAAATGCGCCGCCTAGCGGTGAATGTAAGCAAAAGAGCCAGGCAATTTCTATTCAAATCATGTCGCTAATTAATCAAGAAAATTAGCCGAGTTACTCACACGTTAATTGGTTTTTTTTTTCTTTTCTGCAGGTAGTGATGGAGGTATTCTATCACCATAGGCTCCTCCAATTATATCAATGAACTTATATTAAGTAGAATTCTGTAAATGATCATCAGTTTTTAATGGAAAGTTCACAAGGTTGTAACTCTCGCTGCTCTTATTTCGGCTTTCAGACCTCTTTTAAAATGATTGGTTTCTTCTAACCTTAAGGGAAAGAACAATCTGCATTTTAGGCCGGTGATATTTGTGCGTGAGCAGTCGACTGAGTTAGCGGAAATTGTCTTGTTTCTATTTCCACCCTTGTAACCATGCCGCTTATAATGGTGCTGGAGATTTGGGGGCTGAAGTTATCCTCCTGAAAGTCAGGGACTTACTAATTAGGACCCCACCCTATCAGCCAGTGAAAAGTACTGGGACTGCTATATTGTAATTTGGCGAATGGATTCTGCACAATGCAGTAGCTTATGGTTTGAATTCCCGATGCCATATTTATGTGTACTTTTTTTCAGCTTTACTTTATCATGGTCTCTACAGATATTTTTCACTTTCTAATCCGTCTAACGGTATCTGCGAATGTATTCCACAAATCCGAAAATTCTATTATAAAAAGTGTTCAAAAAGAATGCACCATTATACCCATAACATCAAAATCAAACGTAGAGTTCCACCATCATGTCTACTTTTCCAACATTAGAATCTAGTTTCTAATCTTTCAGATGTTTATAAAATAGTGTCAGACATGACAAACTGAATTATTGTAGGTATAGACCGCTTAATATGGCAAACTTGTCAAGCAATAACCTAACAACAAGCCGAGGTGCTATTAAGAATGTACTGCTGGCCTAGATCGCATATGTCACTATTTCCATTGCTTCAAAGGAATTAGATTTACTGAAAACTGCCTTCAAAGTTTATATGAAGCATTGTAAACGAGTAATAAAGAACTCGAAAAACGTATGCTGAGTCCGTCAAGTTCAAAGTAGCTGAGCAGCAAATTAGTCCTCAGCAATATTTACAAATCACTAACCGGGGCCTTAATAAAGGTGCGTGTGCTGTCCCAACCATAGTTGGGACAGCACGCATACTTCTATTCAGGGTCCTGTTAGTTATTTGTAAATATTATCTACAATAATTAAGTATGTCATGCCTGATACTACGTTCTTGGTAAATATTCGACAATGATATATAGCTGAAATAAATGCATAAAAGCTATCTCAGCTTACAATAGAATATCGATATACTGCACGATAGAGAGGTGTATCGTTGGATTTATTACATGTTGGCTTTATTTTAACAGACATAATCTTGTGGTCGGAAGATCCCAGTCGGAACAGACTGGAAGATGACTATTTCTAAGGCGCAGTTGTGAGGAAAATTCAAGTAAAGGACATGCGTACTGACCATTAGTGTCGGGCACACGGGTGGGTTCGTCAACAATCTGGACCAGGTCAAAAGCAATGAGGAAATCGTGAGGAAACTCCTCCTAATAATATTTCTGGTTGTACTGCGCTAACCATTCTACATTGTGAACATTGAAGTCTTCAGAGACCTGAATGTTAGTCGAAGGATGAGCAGGCAATACATAGTAAATTTTCGCATACATGTTCTTAAAATCAGTAACTCCGCTGTTATAGGGGCGATAGAGGACAAATATAAACACACTGGTATGAACAAGTGCAATCGAAAAACGCATATAGGGAAATTTAGGATCGTCTCTGAAAATGATCAATATCACGTAGAAAGCCACCTCTAATGTAAACAAATATTCCATACCCAATCCGATGTTGGGGTCGTATTTGGATGGTATATGAGGATATATGTTAATTACGAACTCATCTAGGAAAATAGTCGGTTCAATGTCAGTTCCTCTTAAAAATAACAGACTGGTAAACTTCCCTTTAATTGGATTTTCAATAAATAAATAGTCATGAGGACATATCGTCACCATGGAAAAATTCCAAACTTATTCCCAAAGAATTTGCAGCCACTTCTACAATACGCAAACATACGAAACTTTAATAATTATTTGAACTTCTTTGTAAAACATCTTCTGTTGTAGTTGTACAGATTTTGTTCGGAATCAATATATATATATATACATATACATATATATATATATATATATATATATATATATATATATATATATATAGGGGGTCGCGGGTTTGATTAAAATACAGTGTCAATTCGTATTTCATTATCATTTAAATTAAGTGGAACAAGTATCTTATTTTCTGCTTGTTCCAGAATTTACAATAAGAAAACTATGTTATATATATATATATATATATATATATATATATATATATATATATATATATATATATATATATGCGCGCGTGTGTGTGTGTGTGTGTGTATGTCCAGGTAACGTACAGGTAAAATGTTAAGTGTTTGGACATAAAATGTGTGGAGGAGTTTGGTAGAGTCTGCGAAAGTCATCTTTTTACAGTTTGGCATCTTGGCCGCCAAAATTTTGCCCGATAAGTGATTAAAAGTATTTTGCATGTCTGAATACCCTTTATGCAAAATTCGAATGTTTAAAGCAAAAATGACTGAATAGTTTGCTAAAGACCGGAAACATCAACTCTTTTGAATATTGTCTCTTTGGCAGCCAAATTTTCGGCCAAAAGCCGATTAAAAAGCTAGGCCTATGTCTTAATACATTTTTTGTAAAATTTAAAATCAAAAGTTGGCTTAGAAACTTGATAGAGACCGAAGAGGTAATTTATACTTTTGATCCATAATTTTGACACCTTTACATTAATTGTTATGGGGACAATTTGAACTTAAAAGTTTAATCATTGTCTATATAATCAGCATCTAAATTTTCAACCGTTTAAACGTACATTGGCAGAGGAGTTTGGTAGAGTATTCCAAGGTTAAAATCGTTAGAATTTGACTCCTATTCCCAACTCGCAATAACCCCTTAGTCAAATCTTGAGTCAGTAGACTAAAATTGTGAGAGTACTTTGGTAGGGAACTTACCACGAATAGGCAAAAACACAGAAAATTTCACTTACACACACACCTACACACACACACACATATATATATACATATATATATATACATATATATATATATATATGGGCATGTTTGTGCGTGGCGTTTTTCTTTTAGCCAAATATACAATTATTAAGGATAGATAGTAAAGAAAACGGAAGAAAATAATACACTTCGAAAACTACAAGAGCAGCACATCATTTCCACTGGTTAATTTCGCATGTGTTATATCTTAAAATGTGGCAACAACTTATTTTTACTCGGCATATTAATGGAGTATGTATATTGCTGATGTAAATCTTGCATAGACTGTTGTTTCGTTGGAATTTACAAAACATCAAAAGAAATAACAATATCTAATTACTGAAAAATTAAGAGAAGACTCACTAATATATCTGTATATGCCAGATTTACATTTTTAGTCGAAATGAATAATGAAAATTTCTTAACAGAACTCAGATATTTTCCATAAAACCTGGCTAGACTACGACGGAATCTGCGACAGTTGAGGGTCAAATAATGAATATTTATTACTGAATAGTTACCCGTATTCGTCTTGGAAATTGCTTATCAGGAAAATATAAATATTGTAGAAGAGTAGTTGCGTTGTTGTTTTTTGGTTGTTTATTTTTGTATTTAACACACGTATACTTATACACAAGAATTAATTATTTACTAGCTAATTGAAAAAAGGTTGGTCCTAAACGTGCGCATTCCTTGCAATTTTAATTTTTCTTGTATTTTTTCTGGTTTAAAATAATATTGTTTCGAGTCCATGGTGAAAAAGAATCAAAGACGATAAAATGCAATTTTATATGCTAGAAGAAAATTAGTACATGGATTGGATTATTTCAGTTAAAAGATAATGATTTATAGTAAGTGGTCGTGTGAAGTAAAGTTCTCGTATATTTCATAAGAAGTACAATGTTATAATATTACTATTTTAAAAAAGTGTATTTCTAGGCCATGTATACCATTTTTTTTTTAAATAATCATTTATATTCGGTATATTTTTTAATATTTAAGTCTCTATATTTTGCATATTTTTATCAGAAGAAACTCACATGAATCCCGTAAATGCTGAAAAACAAAAAGAAGCCAAATAAAAAGAAAACGTATAAGATTATTTATCAAGTGCCAGTACAATGAATACATTGCAACCTTTTAATTAAAAGTCGGAATATTCATCCGGATCTTTCAGCTTAATTTAATATAGTTTTCATGGATTTTTATGTTAGTATTTTAATTACATAATGTATTTTAAATTTCCATGTTGCAGAAATTCGGGCTGAAAAGTAAATAGCGATTTTACCTTCCAATTCTGCTTTATATTTCACAAATATAATTTCTTAGTATATATCAGCGGCAACATTTGGCGCTATCTGTAACATTTAAATATTTAAATATTATTAATCACTGGTGCATATATATATATATATATATATATATATATATATATATATATATATATATGTGTGTGTGTGTGTGTGTGTTTTAAATGATCAATGTTTTTGCATAAATTAAGGCAGAAAACTATAAAATAATATCATATTGTGTATCTCCTTACGTGTTGCAATATTTTCGTAAAAATTAGTATTTTTTTTAAATGCCAAAGAAACTACTCTTTTCCACCAAAATATCTTTGTAATATATATATATATATATATATATATATATATATATATATATATATATATATATATATATAACTACTTCATTTAGTCACATAAAATTAATATAGGAAAGTAACGATGTATGCGTAAACTTTAAGTATTTACTTCAAAACTGCTCAATACGTAGGTCGAGCTAGTCAGTAATTTTTAAAAAATATATATAGCGATTAAGCTACTTTGAATATTCGGTGTTTACTATGACGGCAAACGTACATTCAACAATAAAACATACCGTATAAAACAACACTAGCGATTAAATACTGGGAACTCAAAGAAAGTGGGCATTCGCCGGTAGTCGAATGGAAAAATGATACAAGCAACCACGTGTAGGCATTTAGACGACCCATGTAAATTATGCCTTCACGAAAAAGTTGATATGTTGTACTTGAAAGAACATCAAAATCTATTAAAATATAGAATAGAAATAGCAAATAACTGTGTTCACAAAATAACATTTTACTCTAGGATAGCGATACAAAATAGTTTTAAAAACTAACAAAAACAATAGAAAATAAACAAGTAAATAAATTAAATAAGCATGAATACACATAAATGATGACACATATATGTATATATATATATGTATATATGTGCATATATATATGTACACATGTATATTTTTTATATAAACTAACAAAAAAAATGTCTGCCTTAAACCATTAACCTAGTTTTAAAACAGATCCTTTGTTAGATAAAATACATGTCCATTGGCTGATAGAAAGGGGCGCGGTGAATACTAGAAATCTGATTGGCTAACTAAATCCTCAATAGAAGAGGACAATATGAAAACGATAAACAACCATAGAATTCGCGCATACGCCTGACGAATCCTCGAGTGGATGAAACGCCGAATATTCAGTGTAGCTTAATCGCCATATATATTTCATTTGATTCTCTTTTTTACGATATGTTTTCTTTCCGTTATATACGTTAGTATTTTATATATTTTTTCGCCCGTTGTATGATTGTTATTTCTAATCAAGTTATATCTTTTTCATTTTCTGCTATTTTATTTCATTTCCAAAGAGTTCAGAGTTTATTGATTTATAATGTGGATTCATTGATTTTGTATAAGGGTGTTTGATTTAAATAATCTATAACCTCCCCATTAGTAATACAAATTTAATGTTGGAATTTAGATTTTAAAAGAGGCATAATTCTATCCAATATCTTTTTTATTATATTAACTACATCAAAAACATATACTGCAATGAATCTTATGATGTGTATATTGTCGAAATACGTTTTATGGTATTTCCAAAAAAATGTAGGTTTAGTGGTATATATAGTTCTACTTTATAATGCTATTAATTTTCACATCTTTTTAATGCGATTAAATTACGGTTTCCAAAATATTCTTGCGTTGCCTTTTACTCATGATTATTATGTTTATTAAGTTAACTCAAAATTTATTATTATTATTATTATTATTATTATTATTATTATTGTTGTTGTTGTTATTATATAAAATTTATACTCTATATGTTCATTGACATATTTGCAAGTGTTTATACTTATTTTAAATACCGTATTTATACTTCTTATTTTGGGGTTCATGTATTTTTCCTTGAGTTAACATTTGCATCTGTATTATCATCCTGTGTAATGGCGTTATTATTTTCCTCCTCACTTTTAAGATTGTCGTGGAAGACCTTCGATCTGATATTGTTTTTTATGAATTTGTTCACTTCTTGGATCATACATATGATCCCCTTGAATTGTCATTCTTTATGGAAATCCTGTTTTTAACTAATTTGATGGAGTAGTGTATACTTACATGTCTTTTTTTTACCAAAAGTGGTTTCATTTAAAAAAAGTAGATAATGTCCATATACTAATAAAATTGAATATAATATTAAATAACGAAGTTTATTCAGCATTATGCTTCTTCGTGGTAACAATCAAATATGTGAATAGCACACACACACATATATATATATATATATATATATATATATATATATAATATATATATATACATACATATATGGGTGTGTATGCATATATGTAAATATATATATACATATATATATATATATATATATATATATATATTTATGTGTATGCGTATATATATATATATATATATATATATATATATATATATATATATATATATATTATACACATGTTTTATAATGAAAGGAGAAATATTAGAGAAGTCTCAGCAGCCATACCTGACGGGACTTTTGACTGCAACTGCTCTGGCCTAACCTGCTTGCCGGTCGACGTGGAAAACTCGTTTGCGTAGTACTGCCATATATATATATATATATATATATATATATATATATATATATATATATATATATATATATATATATATATATATTCAAGTGTCATGTTGATATCGTTTACTTAGAAGGTATGCTGTGACATTTGACCTCTAGTATTCTTCTCGTTTTTGTGATATGTTTGTGTAACTGCGATTCCGATCACAATCAGTTTTAAATTGGTATCAATGTGAGTTAAAAAACAAAAAAAAAAAAACTAGAGAGCCCTGAAAAAAATCTAGCTATATAGGAATGATATTTTGTTTTTCTTTCCACCGACTATTATTATCTTTACGATTTTGATGTTGTTCATAGATTTTCATTATCTAATTAGTTTCTTTTGTAATTATCAAACGAAACATGTTACTTTGAACCCTCTTCGTCTTGACCTGTTAACGTTTTCTGTCCTTATTCAGTTCTTAATTATGTTGCCAGATCTTGTGAAACTGAACTGCCTTCGATACTGACAGAATTATAAAATTTCTGCCTTATCTACTCGAACGTTAATTCATGTTGGCAGCCGTCTTTTTTCTTTATCCTAAAATGCTTCTGATAAGTCTAACCTAACCAGGTGTCTATACTCCCATATTTTTTGTATATTGATATTCGTATTATAACCTCTTTTTTATTCAATGAAATACAACTTTGTCATATTTAATATATTTTATCACAATATATTAGCTGATACTTTTCTTGCGCTTACTATAACATTGAAATATTTAAATAATAGTAATCACTGCTGCATATGTCGTGCAAGTGCATTTATTTGCAAAAAGATGTAGCTTATTGTTATATTCTTTTTTAACAATTCATTTTAATTGGTTACCTATTTGTTTTGTTTTCGGTTTTCGTATTTAATGATCATACTTTGTTTATTATCCCATGTAATCGTGTTTACGCAGGTATTCTACATGATTTATAATTGCAAATATTTGCAACAACTGTTACAGTAAACATAAATGTCTTTCTTCTCTGTCACTTTTTGTTTGTTTCCACACAGGAACAAGTCAGATATTGGGCATTTTTAAAGGCGTTGAGTAGTGTTGGTTGAGGGGATTCTATATGCATTCGTAGTTTAGATAACGGTGATAAAATTCTACATTATAAAGACATTGTATTTCCGACCAGAAATTAGGAGTGAGTATAAATAATACATCTTATTGTCTATTTATTTTATCCTTGCTTGCTTGAAATTTCTTTTGTGGTACTAGATCTCAATTACTCGTGCGAAACATATGGTCCACTATAATTTCGTCCAATTATACTCCCTCTTTCCAGTTTTTGTATTAAGAAAACACAAGTCCAGCATTACATAGATGTTAAACTTCTTTCTGACCGACACTATGGATTCAAGCCAGCTCACTCTATTGGAAATATTCGCGATTAAAACTTTGAACGTATATATTACTCACCAAATAAAGTAAGGAAGCCAGGACACCATCCACAGACATATCTAATGACTTTCGTAATACGGCTGTATTCTCATGAAAACTATATCATATAATATGCCAGGACCAATAATGAACATAATTATCATCAAGATTTTTCTATGTGGGTATACGTCAAAACCAATGGATATGAGTACGCATGTGCCAAAAATATCGAGGTGTACACATTTATTATTCCTGATATTTCTAAATTACTTCCCTGATGAAATTCCTCAGAGATGAGAATGTTCTCTGATGTAACTATGCTTTATAAAAGAGATCAGGTGTAAACGGATGAACATAATCTAAGAAATGGATTGAATCGTATAGAAAACTCCTGTCTGCTATAGTGCATTTTTTTACACAGGAATCACCACTTATCATGGCTCCATGGCTGGAGGATAAGGGTTAAGAGTGTACAGTAGTCAATTGGACAATATAGTAATCGTTAATAATAGAAATTCGGTAAATTTGTAAACTAAAGTGGAAAAGTTCGTCAATAACTTGTTTATGTTGGACTTGAAGACAATCAGATTGTAGTCTGCTGGAAAGCAGGAAAACGGAAGGCAGTTCCGCTGGCGTTCAGTTCTACAAAATACGTTTGTTCATGGAATCGACGTTACGGATTAGGCGAATACAAGAGCCTTTCATTTCAATTGATGGCAGATGGGGATCAGAACGTTGAAGATGTAAAGATAGAAGCTTGGTTTTAGATCAATTAAAACTAACCAGACACTCATAGTCTGAGGACTTATTACATTTAATTTTTATCTTAACTGATACAACAGAGTGTTCGAAAGATCCTAGAGAAGACAGAACAGAAACTGAACTTAGTTCAGGGCAAGTTGTGAAAAAAGGTCTAAGAGACTCGCATACTGGCCCACAGTGTCGGGCAATACATAAATATTTTGTAACAAGCAATGTTACCAAGATTAAGTGCCATCTCTGTAGCAATTACAAGAAACCTGCTTATTTCCTTCTAATCATAGGTAATGATACTCATGAACGTGCTTCTTTTTTCGTTTAAACAGCCCGGCTTTACATTTACATGTAAAATGAATCTGCACACGATAATGACGGCGTTGGAAAGGTTGCTACGAAAAACATTCCTTCGGTACAGCAAAGTTAAGTTAAATCCCACCCGTATATTTTAGAAATATATATATAATCAAATAATCTTCTCACTCGGAGTGCGAAACTCTCTAGGTTCCTAATTTACTGCGTATAAAACATGCAGAAGTCCAAGTTTAATCTTAAAAAACACGCAGCTGCCGTATTCGCCAAAGAACATCCCTGTAATCTTGCTAAAAGTAGTATATCCTATGTCAAGCTGACACTGTTTTTGGTTCCGAGTGAGAAAAGAAAAATAGAAATAGAAGTAATTATATTTAGGTACAAATAAAATAGAAGAAATCTCATTAAATATATTAAAGACAATCCCTTATAATGTCGAAGGTGCTTGCGTACTATTTAAAAAATAGCTTTATTCACTTGTCTCTTGAGAGATAATGCGGCCATGACTTTTAAGCACCTACTATTTATTGCTTCTAATTTTTGGGAGAAGATGTCTTATATGTACATGTGTATTGTGTGAAGTATTGTATCATGTGTATTTAAGACAAAACTTGATCGCGTGTTTATTTCTCTTGTTTCTGCACTGTTTCCTTTTAAAGAAGTAGTCTTTTTCATCTTATCGTCTTTATAATTCCGACTCATCCTTTTCAAGTACAATTTTTACCGAATCGGATTCTAGTAATTTATTAAATTTTCTTTGTTTCCTGTTTTCGCATTTCCATTTCCCTTGAAGAGATAAGAACCTTTGCAATAATGACCGCCGTCACATGCATTCGTTTTCTTAATAGCTTTTATAGGTTTATTGTTCTATAGAGATTTGGCCGTTTTCATCTTGTCAGCTGTTCCTTTCCCATGAATTTACCGTTCGACGATGAATGCCTGATTCTTGCCATAAATTTCGACCGCTTTTATTTGAGTCCTTACTGCAGGAAATCGGATTTCATTGAAAGAAGGTAGAAAAACACATTCTTTTGTAGACTATAAAACACACTTTTAATACGAATATTTATTCAGCAAAGATTTGAATTTACGCTCCGCGAATAGTGTTACATAGTTCTATGGCTTCTTTAAATTAGTTATGCTGGGTTCAAATTGCATGCAGTTTTCGAAGTAAGTCATCAGATACATTAAAATCTATACAGATATATAAACTTTCCTCATAGCAGTAATGGAATAGTAAAATGTGCTGGTGGGTTATCCCTTGTAGGACGCTAAGCACAATAATATTTATAAGCTAAACTATCCGTATATATTGCGCATTTAATATACACTTGTATACATTTCTCACCGATTTTCATCTCGTTATTTTGACTAGATTTATGAATGTCAGAACAGGAAATCCGCTTCTAGAAGCATACGCATTTTTCCTTAATATAATTTTTTTTTTACACAGTGATCACCACTTATCAAGGCCCGGAGGCCACTCAGGGATAAGGGTTATTGCAAGTACATTACGTTAGTGTGGAGATTTGATGGAGTGTTTACTTAAGGGGGCGGTTCATTAGTAATTTGTTAACATTAGACTTGAAGACATCCAAGTTGTATTTCGGAGGGAAGCAGGCAGACGGAACAGAGTTCCACAGGCGTGCAGTTCTAAGAAAGAAGCTTTGTTCATGGAATCCGCGTTTTGATTTAGGCACAGATACAGAGTGGGGGAAATTTTTCACAGTGGATTCAGCTAGACGGGTGTTTTTTGTGAAAGATTAGCGAGGGGGGACCAGGGATTGGATTTCAGCCGAGCACCTGCCATGAAAATAACGATAAAACAAGGATAGGCTCGCAACGTCTCTTCTCTGGGAGAGGGGTTGCAGGGTAGAGAAAAGGTCATCCCCCACTAAGCCACGAAGTCTATTTTGTACTCTGTCAAGGCATGATAGGCTGTTTTTGGCAGCTCCTGCCCAGATATGGCAAGAGTATTCAATCCTTGGACGTACTTGCCTTTTATATAGATAGATAATTGCATCAGTAGTGAGATATCTTCTGGAGCGGTAGAAGGATCCCACCATCTTTCCAGCGACCTTGGCAACAGACTTGATGTACGTGTTCCATTTCAGATCAGGAGTAAAGGTCAAACCCAGAAGCTTGTCAAAACACGGGGCCTCACCCAGACGAGAGCCATCCATCACAATTGATGCCAGCTGGGGATCAGAGCGTTGATGATGTAAGGATAGGAGTTTGGTTTTGGATGCATTAAAGGTAACTAGCCACATCTTCCCGCACTGAACCACGCGCTCGAGATCAGAGGAGGGAGAATCCGAGAGAACTTCGTCATTTACAGCCTTTGATGTGTTGCCGTAGATGGTCGTGTAATCAGCATAGATGTCAACGAATGATTTAAGTATGTGTTTAGGGAGGTCATTGATGTAGGTCAGGAAGAGAGTTGGGCCCAGGATTGACCCCTGAGGGACCCCAGCATTTATATTGCAGGCCTCCGATTTTTGTCCATCTACCACTACTCTTATGAGCCTATCGGAGAGAAATGATTTAATGATTGAGAAAACATTTCCAGTTATACCGTAGCTGGAAATCTTGTGAAGTAGACCCTTATGCCATACCTTGTCGAAGGTCTTTGGTATGTCAAGAGCAATTGCCCTAGAAAGGAAGCCTTTGTCAAGAGATTAACTAATCCTGTGGGATATAACCGTCAGCACATCTGCGGTAGATCTTGCAGAGCGGAAACCATATTGTGTGTCACTAAGAAGGTTATTCCTGCTGAGGTGGTTGACTATTTCTCTATTTAATATTGATTCCAGAAACTTACTCATAACACAGAGGAGACTTATTGGTCTGTACTGAGAGGGAGATGACTTATCACCTGAATTCTTAAATACAGGGCAAACTGATGAGGTCTTCCAGGGGGTCGGAAAGCACTTCTCCTTAAGGCAGCGCTTAAATAGTTTCGTAAGTATGGGAGCAAGTTCTGGTTGAAGCCTTTTTAACACTATAATTGGCATGCCATCAGGGCCAGTTGCTTTACTGGAATCTAGGTTTTTTATTAGCTTGGCGACCTCATGCACAGATATTTGTATGTTACCTAGCTTGTTCTGTGTTATAGGAGGAAATATGGGGAGTTTATGGCCTTCGTCGCATAGGGTAGAATTAGCTGCAATGTTCTTGGCAAATAGTTTGGCCTTGTCTGACGCTGACGAGATGACCTCTGGCCCATTGATAATAGTTGGGATAGACCGCACACTTCTGTTCAGGATCCTATTTGTTATTTGCCAAAACTGGTGGGAACCAAGCCGCTGATCAGCTAACTTAGATTTAACAGACTGGGCATATAGCTCTCTTGCATTTTTTATTACTCTTTTCCAGTGGTTGCTGGCAGTCCTGAAAGCAGCTTAAGTCTCAGTGCATCTATTACGTTGGTAGCTATGGAAAAAGTGATTTCTGTGCGCGATAGCAGCAGCACATTCCGGGGAGAACTATGGCTGGCTGTTAGGTGTTTGTTGGAATTTTTTAGATGGTATGAATTGGTCTATTCCTACAATTAACCATTCGGTCAGATCTGCTACTATAGAGGACACTTCCTTTTTAAACATGGAGTGCAGAGGTAAATCAGATATGAATGTACGGAAGCTATCCCAGTAAACACACACAATTAATCAAATACATCACACACTTCTATTTCTTATAGCTTAAAGCATTTAACAGTATGCATACAAAAATAACGGCACATTTATATTTGTGCGATTCTAAGTGGGCAACCTCTCCCTCAATAATTGTCGGCCACAAGGTTGTTTCGAAGGTCTTCATCGCCTTTGTAATAGTTTCTGGTCATGTCACCATCTCCAAAGTTGTCTATTGCTGAGGCGAAAAGCCAGGTTAACAGTTATTGACAATATAAAACAAAACAAACACCACAACATAAACACATTCTACAAATATCAGTTGCACTCTGGCTGTTTGCTTGGAATCATTTCGATTACAGTCGTTCGCTCGAAGCACTGTGCCTTGGTAGACAGAAGCCCTTCTTAAAGTCATCTCCATCAATACCTAAATCATGCAAGTTTATTTGGTGTGTGCTAATGAAAATTTACTCTTCAGTAATCTGCAGACGAAGTTATTAATAGGTTATCTGAGCATGCGTCAAACTTTGTAATATATATACACATATGCACATAGAGTTATAAACAGAACATAGGGCTTCAGTACAGCCGGGCTGAAGTGCAATATATATATATATATATATATATATATATAAATATATAATAAATTCAACAGCCAAACAACATCGCCGCCGACAAGAGCCATGACAGTCAACCAACCAGAAAAAAATAAATATTTATAATAGAATAAAAAGCAGATAGAAAAACAACAGATAATTAAGTATTGCAGAAACATACAACAAAGACTAATCTTACAACAGCAAGACATGAAGAACACGAAACTGAAGTGTAATGGTTGGTTGATTAGTTGGTTGTTTTTGTTTTACGGCATATACACGCTTTTCAGGTTATTTAATGCCGAATCCAAAGATTTTGAAGAAAAACATTTTTAATAGAATATATTTGTTGTTTTCAAGTAGGTTTCTATTCAACCCATAGTTGGAACCCTAACAGGTACTACACCTCCGGGTCAGAGTGGACCTAGGAGCAATGGTAATTAAAGGGTGGCTTCACACTTCCCAAAGCCCAAAAGTTGGGGCCTCACCACTGGATATAGTTTAAGGTCATATCCAGGACCCCCATTGAGGGACTTTTACCCTCTGCAGGGGGGCAATCGGTGTATTATAATGCCCTACCGACAGGGCCAAACTGTAATGGAAAATGGTAGATAAATAGTAAATTCTGTTAATGAAAGACCTATAAGCTCAAAGACAGATGCTATTGGTAGAACAAGAGAAAAAATATTTAGAAATGCAAACTTAAATAAAAAAGAAGTCATAGAATTAAATATAGCGTTTTCACATTCAGGGCCGATATTGGCGATTTTATGTATGCTCCATACGAAGATAATTTTTTGTTTCGTTTTTTAGATGTTTAAGAGACCTGTATAACATTGATTGTTGCAATAAGGCGGATTCTGAAATGGTTTTTATTGCTTCGAAAACTGGTGTACACAGAACACAACAAGATTATATCTCAACGCTGAGAAACGCATGATTAATTTCTCTGAAATCATACAAGTTTACCATAATGACTCAGCTCGAAAACATCATTGTTTCATTTATACTGAAAATTCATCCATTAAACTAAAGAAAAAAAAAACTAAAAACGCTATTTTTTATTTGTATTAATATACAACAAGTATTACGACGATATAAATACGCTAAACTCATTATAAATGCTTTAGAATTATTGGTTTATGTTCAAGGATAGCTAAGAGAAGGACTCTGCACTTCGACTAAAGGTTTAACTTGACGAGGAAGCGAGCCAAAGTGACACTACAAAATTGTAAGATAAATGATGTCCAGTAATTATCTTCAAAACGGATTGAAAGCATTGAGGAATCCGAGGTCTATGAACGACCACGAGATATTCATTTCAAATATGCACGAACTTCGATAAATAAATATAAACCATGATCTATTCAACACAAAAATTATCACCGAGAACTAGACATAATAGGCACTTAGATGATATTACATAGGAAAATGTATCGTGCATTACACCTGAATCTGAAGTAGAGAACCAGCCGATGGCGTGTCAAGATATCTGCTTGCCGCAGAAAAGAGCAATCCCCACCTCTAGAACAAAGCGTGTGCTTTTATCTTCGCAGTTAGAACGCCCAACTAATATTTGCACGAAAAAATCTCAATACGTCAGAGCGACTATGGTTCTCTTCTGGCGATTTTTTGGTTGAAGATGTGGTTACCCGTCAATACATCAAACTGATTTCTGAGGTAAGGAATTATTTCCTTGAATTACAATTGTCAGTTAGATACAACTTGTTCAAGGAAATTGCATACGCGGAAAATATTTCAAGTTTTGTCGCGAGACATAGCAGTACACAAGAACATGTATTAATTTTCATTGCATACTTATAGTGAAACGAAAACAATCATGAGCAATTCTATCAAGAATTTTCTGAGTTACATTACATAAAATTAAAGGCAAAGCACGATAGGCCAATCTGTTACTTGTATAAAACAGATAAACACTTATAAGGACAGGAGGTAATAAGGTGTCCTATATTTGGCGATGGCATACTTCACTGTGAGACGCTCGCAATTGAATAGGCATTACAAAAAAGAACAACGAAGGATTACCATACTAGTAGCTATAAAATAAACATATATACGTTGTAATACTTATAGGTAATTTACGTATATTTGTCATATATTGATGGAGACATGACACTATGGTAGAGCCATGAAAATGATATGCTATGACAACAAAGGCACCCAAAATGTTTAAAGCGATATACAAGAAATACCTCCCTATGTATACAGTTTTATTGATTTCGCAGTGTCATTAGCAATACCTATGATTTAAATAAGTTTTCACTCTTTTTTGTACAAGCATTTAACGTTATCTGAGACACATGGAAATCAGTATGCAAAGTCTATACACATTCTAAGATGGCTGACCAATTTTCATTATTTAAATTTCAAATATTTCGTTTATTCTTAAGATGGTTGTTTTGACTTTTCCTTACAAACATACAGTTTTCAATTAATAATTGATAAATTCTCAATTCCCTATAATGGGTTTTCTCATAGTGTCCTTTGTTTTAGTCCACCCATTCGTATTTTTCTGTTTTTATGATTGTTTTGTCTATTTCAAATATATTTATATTCAACATTTAAAACATGTATGTCTAAGATTAACAGCCTCTAACATTAGATATCAGATAAGAATAGCTCTTATACATTCGAGACTTTGGTAACATAATGATATTTCCTTATTTTTTATTGTTGAATTCCATTGTATAACGTGCTAATATGTGTAGTAGGAAGGGGCGCATTGCAAAATTGTGTCTCTAAATTAAACATAGTTTAATGTAATTTCAATCAAATCAGACAATATTATACGAGCTTTATGATGTCTCTCTGAATCCCATAAATGTCTATTTAGAAGGTGATTCTAACCAGGTCGGTGAAAGTTTAGGTTAAAATAGAGTAGAGGAAATCAAGCTAAATTTAAATATTCTTTTTTGTTTTTACGATGTAAAGACTTTCTCTGAATCTTCTACTTCTACACATGCGTGTGTGGTCATGGGTGTATGCTGTTTTGTATAAAATATAGCCGGCATAACTCTGTATATATATATATATATATATATATATATATATATATATATATAAATATATATATATATATGTGTATACATATATATACATACATATATATATGTGAGTGTGTGTGTATATATATATATACATATATATATATATATATATATATATATATATATATTAGCTGAGATTATATTCAATCTACATACCCGAGGGAAATAATTGTTTAATACAATCGAAACTAAAATAGACATGCACCATATTGTTAGAAATATATATTCATAAAAATGAAACAAAATACTAACTCAAATAAAAATTAAACACTATCTGCATGTACAGCGGTATCGCATTTATCTATAAATGGGAAACCACAAGACCACCACTTTGTGTTATATATATATATATATATATATATATATATATATATATATATATATATATATATATATATATATATACATATATATATGTATATATATACATATATATATAAATGGTTATGTTGCAACGTTTCATAAATTGATCAACTCAACTTAAAGATTGATACGCATATATTGTTTATATCATAAGATTTGGCCGAATATTCATGCAAGAAGACCTTGTAAAGATATTCCGACATTTTACGCTTTACTTTTCCCAACAAAGTTTGAAATAAAATTTCTATTAATAAACGATTACATCGACTTTGACCATTTAGAATTATCGATTTCCTTTGTTGTTTTTAATAAATTTTCATGTCCATATATTCATCTAGACGGTTCGTAATTTCATCGATAACCTAATGTACGTAATTGTAAACGCAAATCATATGTGTGTCATTTTCACGTTCGCCTGAATGTATTTCTGTTTTTAATAATATTTGAGAGGCCTCAAAGGTAATTACGTAAAGATATCGATTCGCGTCTGAAGAGAACTATTTTAATTATTAGTGTATTTGATCTTCAAGGAAAAATACATAAATAAATACATTTTAAAGAAACACAGATTTGAAAGACTGAATTTTGCAGACAGTTCGGGGACTTGGGAATTTTTCCCTGACTTGGTCTTTGATTGCGATTTCTGTCCACTTCTTAATCAATTTAAAAACTTGTACATTTACAAAATTTTCGTGGTTGTCATTCGCTCATTAGTTTGATCTTTGCATAAAGGTCAATATATATAAATATGTATTTATTTATATGCGTGTGTGTTTATAAATTTATATATATATATATGTATATACATATATATATATATATATATATATATAATTGCGTGTGTGTGCGTGTGAACATGCACGTGTATATGTTTATGTAAGTGTATTAGTGTTGATGTTTTTAATCGAGAAATGATTTAGGAAGCATGAAATAACAAATTCGGGCAAAGTGGATAACTAATTAATTAGACAAAAATCTTGGCTACAGTTCATAGTTAAAATGTTTTTTTTGATTGTTTATTGTTGTACTAAGATTTATATATGATAATAATGCACGCATTACAAACATTTAAAGTTAAAAGTAAACCCATGATTCAGAGAAAAATCTCTACAAGTATATTTTTAAGTGTGCGATATCATATGTATATTGTAACTGTTTTCAATGATAATACACAATTAAAAATATATAAAAATTAAAAACAGGATTTGACAGATTAATACAGAATAAGAATGTATAGATTCCCAAATCACATTTTTCTAGAAATTTAGAACAACATTAAATATTTATCAGAATCTATACATATAATGGAATGATTCCTTAAATAATATACACACACACACACATATATATATGTATATATATATATATATCTATGTGTGTATGTATGTATGTATGTATGTATATATGAATCATAAAGCGGGAGACCAGTACGCGCATTAAGCTGGTCTGCAGTTTTACTTGTTGCTGGCTATCTTGCCCTTGCTTGATGCTTGATCTCAACATTTTGAACTGAGAGAGAGACTTTACTGTCGTACAAAGCTAAGACTCTGTAACATCAGCTGTGTATAGATACTCCCTCAGGCATTTGTTTATTAAAATATTTCTGTGGCGATGGAAACATTTTTGGGCTGATAGACTTTAAGTGTTTGATAGAGTGGCACTCGTCTGACAAGACGTTGCATTCATTATATATATATATATATATATATATATATATATATATATATATATAATATATATATGTGTGTGTGCGTGTGTGTGTGTGTGTGTATGGCAGAGGTAAAATCCCGCCTGCTGGGGCTTTTATGTTGTTCAAAACGGTATATATATATATATATATATATATATATATATATATATATATATATATATATTTATATATATAATGAAGTCTGACTCATGTACAGGTAATCTACACTTAAAATCTCAAGTGTATAACCCAAAATCGGCGGAGGACTTAGTACAGTCTGCAAAGGTCAACTCTTTCAAGTTTGCCCTCTTGGGAGGCAAATTTTCACCTAAAAGCTTATAACAAAGATTGCTGCGTGTCTAATTTCCATTTCTGTAAAATGACAAATGTTTTGACCCAAATTGGCTAAATAGTTTTCTAGAGACTGTAAACGTGCACATCTTTAGAACTCTTTGTCTTGATAGAAAATTCTCGCTAAAAAAACGATTTAAAAGCATGACGTATGAACACACTGCAGTGTCTAAATTTCTCACAATAGGTTACTCCAATTTTGCCGGTTTACATTAATTGGATTTTGCTCAGTCAAATTAAAATATTTGATTCATGTCCAAGTAAACTTGATCTAAAATTTCCAATTTTTAGACCAACAATTGGTGGATGAATTTTCACAGGTTAAATCGCAACACTTTGACCCCTTGTCAACCCAATTTTTAGTCGAAAATAGATTAAAAGGATTTTCCCATATATCAATATAGTTTATGTCAAACTTCGTGTCTTTAGACTGAAAATTGAAACAGTTATTTGTTAGGGAACACACGGACATACAGGCAAGCACACTATTTCACTTACACATATACATCCCATGCAAGAATTATATGCTAATCGATATTTTTATTCTAACTCCGATATTTTTCAATAAAAATCTGTGAAATTTAGCAAGTTATATGGCAAAGCTAACACAAGCACACAGCTAAAATTTTAAAGCTAATTTGTGCACTAATAAACAATGGGAAGACATTTTAGTAGTTTGCATTTTTTTCAGCATACCAACTTTATATACAAACCAATGCGTAAACATGATGAAATGCTAAAGGATCATCGAAACTTTTATTATTCTAGGAATTTGTAAATTGAGAACAACAATAATAAAGAACAAAACAACGTCAATACGGTTTAAAAGTACAATCAATATATCATATTATTGCTATTTTATTGGCATGAGCAACAGGCCTTATGTCCATTAAAAATGTCAAACTTCTCGATTTCATCTGAGGTAAAGCCTTTGGCAGCAGTCAGAATAGCATTCAAGAGGCCCTCCTTGGAGTTTTACTGCCTTTCCCCGGAGTAAATAGTTTGTTTCAAGATGTTCCACAGATTAACTATGGGATACAACCTGGAGAACAGACTGCCCATCACATATTTTTCCATGTCTGGCAAACACTCTCAAAATATTCGCAAGTTATCCTTGCAGCATTAGAGGGTGCATTATCATGCATGAATACTATCTTTTTCTGGAATGCCAAATTCTACTTTTTGCGGCAGGGTTCCAAGTGTTCCTTAATGAAGTCAATGTAGAGTTTGGCGGTAATTTTCACCCAATCTGCGATTCTAAATGACCCTACCAGCTCATTGCAATGGTTTCAGCCCAGAACATCACACTACCACCGTCTTGTTGACTATATATATATATATATATATATATATATATATATATATATATATATATATATATATATATATATATATCGGTTTAGTTAGAATAAAAAACAAATGTTAAAAGGAATCGAAGACTAAACAAACACTTACAGAAAAACATGCAGTAAATGTCAGCAAGCGAATGAAAATATTTATATTTTCTTTCGATGTTTAAGACAGAAAAAAACATAATATGAGCAAAAAATGTTTATTATTTCTCGTTAAAATAATAGGCACGCCGACTTTTCTATTCATAATATTGAAACATGTCTTCCTTTCTAGCTGCCGCATAATGATCTAGAAAAAATTGTATGATCTCATTTACGCTAGTGGCTTAGAAAAAGGTTTTTATTTACTAATATTACTGTCTCTAAAGCAGCTTTAACACGGTCATCAAGGATCTCTCCTTGAAGACAATCTGTGGTGTTCCCTGGAACCTGAGTGACAACAATTTTACTAATATTCTAGTATTCTCCACATCTTTCGATAACATTGGCTAATGACTTTGCGTTATAGCAGCATTGATTCTTCACTGACAATTGCTATTAGTCTCAACTTAAATTTGAATTGCGATAAGCTTTCCCCAAAGTCCTAGTTGTCTTCGAACTAGTCTAGCCAATGTCTGGTCAGGGCTCTCACTTCGGTCTTTCAATGCTCCTTGACTCTTCTCAATTATTTTACACCATGCTTTGAGGGGAGGGACTGTTCTGGGGCAATGGGGGGATGTAGAACTGATAGATATTAAGCTTCAATATTCCTGGTTCCATGTAACGCTTCTTCACGTTTTTCCTCCGCAGCAGTGTGTCTGGCTCGCACATTTGGCTCATATGTATTGCCTCGGCATTCAACGTGTTTTCTTAATATTTCAGCTGTTTTCATTATTGTTATTCGTTGTATCTTTCCACCATTTCTCTTTTTTTCCATTTATTTCGAAGCTTTTCTGAAGTGTTCCTAATGCTCAGAGTATTATTATTATTATTATTATTATTATTATTATTATTATTATTATTATTATTATTATTATTGGCTCACATGGAGCTTTCAAACAAGTCAACAAACGATCTGATGGGAAACCTGTGGTATTCTATGGAAGCTGAGTGAAAACAAGTCACCCCAGACGTCCAGCTCTCTCCACCTCCTTCGATAGCATTTGCAAATGAATTTGCATCATCGCAACAGCCGCTTACCATTGATTTCTCCCCGGTAGTGGCCATTGGTTTATAGCCTCCCCGAGGTCCCAGTAACTAAGAAATGGAAAACTGGAAACGATAGAAGGCATAGAACTACCCAACCAAACAGAAATGAGGCCACTAGTGGAACAAGACGACTATAAATACTTGGGAATTCTGGAAGCGGGCACCATCAGAGCAACAGAAATAAAAGTGAAAATTAGAAAGGATACCTTACGATTACAAAGAAAACTATTATTATTATTATTATTATTATTATTATTATTATTATTATTATTATTACTATTATTATTATTATTATTATTATTATTATTATTATTATTATGATCGGCTCACATCACACAAGTCAGCAAAGGATCTGATTGGACACCTGTGGAGTTCTCCTTCGATAGCATTTGCAAATAGATTTGCGTCATCGCAACAGCCTCTTACCTTGATTTCTCGCTGGTAGTGGCCACTTGTTTATACGGGGATTTTAGTGGCACTAAGCCTCCCGAAAATCCCAGTTCTCTTTGCACATGTCCAGCGGAGGTCTAGCCAGTGCTGCCTCCTCGGTCTTTCCATTGTCTTTGACCCTTCTCGGCTCTTTGGTATCACTTTTTTGGGGGGGGGCTGTGGTGAAATAATGGAGAGATGCATGATTGGGGGGAGAGCATGTATATCTGCAGCTTCGATGTTCTTCATTCCCTGTAACGCTTCTTCGTTATGTTGTCTTGTGTTATTCTCCGCATTCAATGGGTTTGCTTAATATTTTAGCCGTTTTCATTATCGTTAGGCGTTGTATTTTTGCAGCTATTCCTCTGATTCCAATTTCTGCCATTCTTGTTTCAAGGATTTTCGAGGTTGTTCCTAGTGCTCCTACTATTATCGGTACTATTTTTATTTTCTTCATCAGCCATATCCCTTTTAACTCTCTGGCTAGTTCTGTGTATTTGCTTCGTTTCTCTTTTTCGTTCACACTCAACCTTTTGCCAGCTAGGACAGCAAAGTCAACGATTTGATAAGGGTTTCTCTTTCTTGTTGATTATTACGGCATCTGGTCTTCTTGCTTTGATGGATTTGTCCGTCTGAATGTCCATGCCCCATAGGAATTTGTGGTTCTCGTTTTCGAGTGCTGTTGCAGGTTTATGCTTGTACCATTTATATGTATGCTCAAAATGCAGCCGTTTGCACAATTCCCAGTAAACCCCCTCCCCACTTTGTCATGCCTGCTTTTGTATTCCTTTTGGACCAGGTTGCTGCATTCACTTACTATATGGTGTATCGTTTCGTCTCTTTGTCCACAGAGTCTGCATTTGCTGTTTCCTTGTGTTTTATCAATTCTTGCTTTGATATGGTTGGTTCTTATCGAGTTATCTTGTGCTGCAGCTATTATGGATTCAGTTTCTCTGTTTATATGTCCTTTTCGCATCCATGTCCAGGTGTTTTCATTATTCTCATTTTTTGTCATTCTTATGAATCTTCCGTGCAGTTGTTTCTCTTCCCATTTCTCTTTTCTCGTTTTGTCATCTGTCTCTCTGTTTTCTGTTTTGTTGGTTTTCTCCGTATCTCTCTCTGCCATCATTATCCTTTCACTGTTTTGCATTATGTGTTTCTTGTTTTTTTGTGTCCTTCATACAGTTTTCTCAACAGATCAGTCCTCTCCCGCTCTCTCAGTTCTTCGTTTGTCCATTGTATAAACGGTCCAGACTATCTCACTAGTGACACTGCCCATGTATTTATGCCTTTTATTAGGTATCTGCTATATAATTTAGTTCCCGGGAGTTTTCTTTGTAATCGTGAGGTACTCCATTCCAATTTTCTCTTTCATTTCTGTTGCTCTGATGGTGTCCGCTTCCAGAATTCCCAAGTATTTATAGTTGTCTTGTTCCACTAGTGGCCTCATTCCTGTTTGGTTGGGTAGTTCTATGCCTTCTATCGTTTCCAGTTTTCCCTTTCTCATAAATAGTTGTGCGCACTTTTCCAATTCAAAATTCATTTGAGATATCTTGGCTGAAGATCACGGTAGGTTTAATTAGTGTCTCTAGCTCCTTTTCGGTCCTTGCAAAGAGGTTCAGATCGTTCATGTAAATCAGGTGATTCATTTTTCTTCTTTATTGGGGAACGTGTATCCGGCTTTGCACTTTCTCAGAGTATTATTCAAGGGCATCATGGCTATGATGAACAGTAATGGTAATACTGAGTCTCCTTGGAAGATGCCTCTTTGTATGTAAATTTCTGTTATGTGTTGTCCATCGGCTGTCAATTCCAGTCTCCATGTTTTCATTGCATTTTCTATTACGTTGATGATCCCGCTTAGTATTTTATACATTTTTAGGCATTCTATCATCCATGCTTGGGGGATCCCGTCGTACGCGTTTTTGCAGTCGACCCATGCCATAGCTAAATTTTCCCTCTTCCTTTTTACCTCCTTTAGGATCTTTTGATCAATATATAGAAGATCATGTGTTCCTCTTGTCCGTTTTCGCATCCTTTCTGTTCCTCGGGGATGAGTCTACGGTTATTCAGTGAGTGGTAGATTTGTTTCCTCAGTTGTGCTGTCAGGAACTTCCACATGGTGGGTAGGCACGTGATTGGCCTATAATTGCTGGGGAGTGTTCTCTTTTCCGTGTCCTTCTGTAGCAGTGTGCTTCTACCTTTTGTCATCCTGTCTGGCACGTTTGCTTCCTGTATACATCTTCTCGGGTTTGGGCTAGCCTTTCGTGTACAGTTGTGACTTTTTTGAGCCAGTATGCATGTATCCCATCGTGCCCTGTTACTCTCCAGTTTTCCATTTTTCCTATGGTTTTCTTTAGGGGTTCCTTGCTGATTTCATTCACTACTCCTTCTTCGATTTGTTGTAACTCTTCTATCATGTCTTTCTGCCACTCGGCATTTCTATTGTGTTCTCGTCGCTCTTCCCATCTGTTACTCCAGTAGAGTTTTGTTTCTGTTTGATTTGGTTGTTCTGTTTTTGTTTTTCATCCGTTCACATTTTAGTAGAATTGGCGTTCGTTGGTTTCAAAGGTTCTGTTTTGTTTGTATTTTTCAGATTTATATCTATCTCGTCTCAATCTCGCTTCTTTTGATTTTTTTTTGGTTCAGTTCTTCATGGTTCTTGTTTAGCCTCTCCCTGTCAGTTACATTTCCAATATTCCTTGTTTTCCTCATTGCTTTCTTGCTGTTGATCATTTTGCTTTCTTTTTTTATGTTTCTGTATTTGGGTTTCTAGTCTTATTTCCCATCCAGATTGTGTCGGTCCGCTTGTTCCTTGTTGTTGTTTTTTTTTCTGATTTAAGATCCATACTTACACTTTTGCCGCCTGCGTAAATGAGGTAGTTTTAGTATGTGATTGTGTATGTTGGGATGTGTGGGAAGAGCTTGTTAACCTTCTCAGTTTCTGTTTTTCATTTCTTCTGCTCTTGGTTCTTTAACGATGGGAGTTTAGTTTTTTTTCCTCGTTCATAAACTGTGTGATTTTATTTATTAAATTTGCTACATTCTCTCTTAGGCCTGTTTCATTGTTCTCGGTTTCAACGTTTTTAGTCTTTGGTCTTCGTAGGTCCTGGGCCTTTGGTGTTTTTACTTGTGAGGCTTCAACTTGTGGGTTTTATCTCCGAGCAGTTCCGTTGAGGGGTGTTTTTTATTCAGTTTCCTCATTTATTTTTCGCTGAATTTCTGCTATTTCTAGTTTAGAGAGCCAGCCTTTCCTGAGTATCGTGTTTGCTTGGTCCGCAATTCCTTGTTCTGTCGCTTGGTGGTCACTGGAGACGTCCCATAGGTCTTTCATTCGTTGCCGATAACCTCCATAGCTATATTCAGGATGACTTCTATAATAGCATTCCATTACTAGTCTATTCCCTTTTTTTGTCCATTTCTTTCTTCGTTTTTTTTTCCATTTTGATGATTATCACGGTTGTGCTGTGTTTGTTCGGTGTCATTTTGTTCCCTGAAATTAGTGGTTATTCTTAGCTGTTCAGCGTCCATGTTATTTGAGTTTCTGAAATTAAGAAGTTGGCCAACATACGCAGGATGACGACCGGGCCCCCCATGCTGGCTACCGAAGGAGCACCTGCCTATAATGACATCCAGATCTTTCTTCTGGGTCCCATGAATTACATTATTGGTACTTGACATTTTTCATATTTGGTGTTTGCGGCAACACCGAGCCCAGAATTGTTTAACCTGTGGGTCTGACGCAGGTATAGTGTTTGGACCCCATGTATACAGGAGGTTTCGTGCACTATCACACATACATATACGGCATAAACAGAAGATATAAAGAAAAAACAAAACAAATAAATAAAAAATAAAATAAAGAAATAATGGTAACAAGAAAAATATTTTTTTTCATTTTTTCCTTTTTTTCTCTTTTTCTCCCTTTTTTCTTTAAGAAAAAAATTTTAAAAATAAAATTTCTATTCATATAAAAACTAAATAAAAATTTTCACTAAATATTCTACTTAGTAGAAGTCGGTGATGATGCTATGAAAGAAGGCGTTTGATGATAGGTCGACCTTATACCATACTGGTTAATCGCTAGAAATTTTGGATGAAAGGAAGTCGAGTAAGGTTATTTCCCCTGATGATGTGGTAGTATTTATTTCCCTCATTCTAAGCCGAGGCTCTTTCCACGTGTACATCGCGAAAAGCACTGCTTTCGGTTAAAAGTTCGAAGCCACGTTCAGCTAAGTTATTCGTCAGTAGCCCGCCTGTCTGCTTTTCGCATTCATGTTAGAGGATTTTCATTAGTGAAATTTAAATGAGCAGGCAGAATTATACATTTATATCGCAATAGACACTGCTTCCTGAAATAAATTCGAAGTAATAATACACTTTTTTGCTTTTTTTGGTTTTAAAGACAAGCTCACATTTCGTTCCATCATTTTGCAAAGTTTCGGTGCCTCACATGTGTTAAATCATCTCTAGTAGGACTCGTGTAAAAGTTAATGTCTAGTCGTCGGTCAGTTAGAGTGTAGTGACACGGATGGACGTCACATCCATTTGCTAGTACAAACATACACGCATGTATATATATATATATATATATATATATATATATATATATATATATATATATATACATGATTTCTTCCCGTCTTTTCCAACAAGGAAAAAAAAAGAGTTCTTTTTTTTTCCTTTGCTTAAGACCAGCCGCCCCGTCTGGAGTTATTATTGTGGCATTCATGTTAGAGGTCCTGTATTAGTGAAATTCAAATGGGCAGACCGAATTATACATTTATATCACAATAGAGACTGCTTCGAAGTAATAATTAACTTTTTTTTTTGTACCTAAAAAGATAAACTCACATTTCGTTCCATACTTTTACAGTTTCGGTGTCTCACACGTGTTAAATCATCTCTATTAAAGTTAATGTCTAGCCGTCGGTCAGTTGGGTATGGTTGTTGGTGTTGCTGATTTCTATTATAGTCGAATAAAAAGAAAGAAACATCAGTAATCAGCATCTTGTCCGTGTCTCCAAACACTTTCAGTAAATTCTCAACAATGCACTGGTTGAAGTAGTAAAACATTGCCACAGTTTCGAATTTTCTCAACCCACTTGTCAAATAAATTTGTTACACTTTCCAGAGCTTCCATCACAAAATATACAGCGTTTACATTCTTAACCTTCCACACACATTTCATCTCACTTTTGAAGCTTTTTTTTTTAATTTTCGTCTTTCTCCTTTCTTTCCTCAACATCTCCATCAGCTGGCACTGTTATATCAATGAGTATTGTCTTGTGATTTTTTTTACAATAAGAATAAATCTGGTATTTATGCTTCAAACATATCATCACATTGTATATTCATATCATACAATGATTCCACATTATCACTGTCCGACATCTCGTACATGTCCATACCGTGTTCACTGTATTCCATCCATATTTTCTGGCACGTATCTAAATTGACATTTCTCGCAATATCTTCAGGCACTCACTTGTATTCCATTTTGAGCTAACTCCTTACAGCTCCTGACAAGGTCGCACATTCTAAGCTTTTTATCCACAGACTCGACATTGGGAACTTTAGGCCGTTTATGAATGTCATACGTCGCATATTTCTTCCGAGCGCTTAGTACTGCTTGGCACATAGTATGGAATCTGTCCAAAATTCAAGTAACATTTTGAAAACCATCTCCTTGTTTTTTCACCTTATCCATTGCCTCTGCTAAATATCTCCTACACTGGCCATGCGTGTTCCTCTTATTCCACGGTTCATTCGTTTTTTTTATGTATTGGATTTTATTACTTGTTATTAATTGTTCGGCTCGTTGAATTTTTTTCTAAATTTTGTTTCTCCTAGTTTTTCTTTATCTGAGAATTAAAAGTATTTTTCTTTCGTCTCAGCTACGTTTACTTCATGTACTTTGACCTTCATTCATAAGTATAAATACCCTTCTTCTCATACCTCTTTTATTATTTTCCCATTTAAATGTTGTATTATTTTACTTTCAACTGCTTTTTAGTTATCAACTCCAACACACAGCATTTTCTCATGAAAAGTCCAATTGCTATGTAATTACTTAACATTTACACATTTTACATTCATAAAAAAACTGTTATTTGTTCTCTGCGAGAACATTAAGTCATCAACAAATATTAAAAATCTTACCCGGTACTCTTCTTTATCAACATCTAACACGCATTTACTTTTCGTAATAAGAATGACGAAGGTACGAGTTTAAAAAGTGGAAATATGCCTTCTTGTGGGAAAATAATATTGAATGAAATTTATAATAGTTTAATACTTGAATATATTGCATGAATATTTTGTAATGTATTAATTTTATGGGGGAATGTATCTTGCCATCTCCATTAGTGTAATTTCGGAATGTTCATAGTTTTCACTTTGCAAATATGGAAACGTATGGAAAGCTTTAGATAATTTTGACGGAATTACGAAGAAATCTTATTTAATCAATGCGGTTAACCTACCGACCTCTACAAGCTATAGAAGTTAAATTTCAAATGCATAACAAATTTAGAAGAGACTACGTTTTAATGCGGAATTTCACAGACTCTGCTAAGTCTGCAATTTGTACTCTGGTTGATTATTTCTTGGTGTGCGTACTATTTATAATTTTACATGCAACTTTTATTTTTTGTATGTTTTATATGAAAATGTTATTTAGTTTTAGTGGTGTTTTCTTAAATTTAATATTTAAACAGATTTTCCCAAACTTAATTTCTCACTATCATTAGCGTTTTTATTCCAGCAAGAAGGTTTAGCTTACTTTAGATTTTAATTGGTTTTACTCGACTAGTCGGCACTCATTAATACATGATTGTGTTTTGATTACACAATTTACATCCTTTAAGCATACTCATAAGTTATAGTTCTTTACTTCCTAGGCTCGTGTTCTAAAAAAAATATAAAGAAAATAGACTGATTTTCAACACAAACGACTGCAAACTATTTGAAGCACGATTGGTAAGAGGAATCCGAAAACATAAAAAAATATTATAAACTATATTTCTATTTGTTCGATTTATTAGATAATTTTAAAATATTAAACCTGTATGTGTAACATTTTTAGTAATATTAACACTGTTGAACACAGCCATATGGGGAAGTCTGTATTTTAATTAGAAATTGTATTCCTTATTGGAGCAGTCATTTTGATGCAGAAAACTAAAGAGAAAACAAATGTGAGATATAATAAAAGAAAATGCCAATTAGCTAATTGAAATCTCGGATGGACTTGAAAACGATGACCGAATGTCCTTCATGAAGAGAATTAATTGATAAAATTTTCTTTTAAAAAGATAGTGCCACATTAAAGATTTTTATATTTTCGTATTGTAAGTGCACTAAAAAATAAATATTTTATCGATTTCACTTTGCAGGGAGACAAAACTGAAATTAGAATGGTGTTTATCAGGAGGAGTTACATTTTCAGTCAATCGAGAAAACCTGCTATAAATTAATTGTAATCAACATATTTGTATTGCAACTTTATATGTATGCAAATGGGCATTTATAACTGTCTCCAACGTATATTCGCAATATGAAAACAACATTCTATTGGATAAAGATCGGCAATAAACAAAGTTTGCGTCTGGTATTTCTTACAGAACGTTTTGAAAGCTACACAAACTGAAAACGTATAGCTCCTTTTTCTGATGCCGCTGTTTGCGTGATATTTGTGATGAAAACTGCTTTTCTCTTACCGCCTCCACTTATAATAATGGAGTCAAATTTTCTTTTAAATCAAAAGTCGTGTGCAAGTGCAGCCTTAGGTTGTGTAATATTCAGAAAATAAACAGCTAGACATATTTGCATAAAGGTTAACATAGGTTCAGTCTGTCACGGACATTTAATGGCTTGAGATTCAAGGGAAATTTGACATAATACTTTGCATCCAGATGTTTGATGAAAGTTTTAAAGTATTTTTTAACAATGAGAAGAGTTTCTATCTGGTGACGGCGGAGTTCGGAAATGTTATTGTTTAAGAAGATTTTCACAATTAAGTATGATGAAGCAAACACTAATCTAATCGGCACTGGTTCCCGTGAAAGCGGGGAAGTTTAACTACCCATGATCTGAGGAGGTCCTCTAACAACGTCGCGTTATCAATTTAACTCCTTAATTCCTCTTCTCTTAAAAATAGTGCATCTCTGTATCATATTCAATTAATATTGTCTGAAAATGTCAGCTTAAGGATTATTTTCGGAAATATTGCTGACTAGCCTCTCTGCTAGAATAGTATTTTAGAGAATTTTCAACTTTGTATACACTTTTCTACAACCAAGAGGAATTGTAACAACGATGCTGGTGATTATATGACAATTTAAACTATAATCACTTTCCTCACTTTTTACAAGTTTGAGTGTGCGAACCAATGTCTAACAAGTGCCGAAGAAGTCACTAGAATCATTACATTACAGGACTTATAAAACATTTAGTTATTGTGTTGATGGCTAAATGTTTATCACAATGTAGCCTTGATTGAATGTCAACAAGATATCAATAAAACATTTCCTGAATGAGAAAATCAGAGATTTTGATGCGTCTATCGCTGCGATTTAACGTAAGCCATACAATGGTAAAGTGTTTTTTTCCGCACATTCGAGAAACTTTATACTTCATATTTATAATCCCTTACTTTTTAGTTCATACACTCATCTATCCACCCAGCGCGATCCTAGCGTAGATTGAACTCCCTACGTGGGTTTGCAATGTAATTCGAATCTTGTCGGTAGCTGAATAATTGATGCTTCATCGTATCAATGGTATATTTTATCGTATGGTCATCACTAGACGGTGAGCCTCCTACGGTTTAAAAGAGTCGCATCTACCATTGAGAGAAGAATAGCCCAAGCCAGTTTCTCAACTTGGTATTTGACCTTGTCGTACATTCAGCGTTTCACCTTGCGAAATAGTCACTCATCTGGTACTGACCATGCTCATCGGTGAAAAGAAGATTTTAAAAGCTTGTTTCGTGTAATTCTGAGTCCAAGCCATAATTTTCCCTTATGAGTTTGGTTCTAAAACAGTATTGGTATAGGTTTATTTATTTATTTATTGCAATTCCAAGACATCGCAGCGTGTCTTTCTGCACAGGGGAGGTATTCCAGCCTAATCAAATACAGCAGCACGGTTGCTGCTAGGTTACTTGATAACTTACCAGCGAATTTTTCTAACATCAAAAGCAGAAACTGGTTTTCTTGTGTCTTGCCATTCCTCGGTTTATATGTTTGTATTTTCAATGACAATATTATTCGTTCTCTTCAAAGTCCCTTGTCTTGATCTATGGGAAATAAGACTTTTAGCAATGCCTTCATCAACACGTTCCATTAGTTGTTAATCGAAACTTTCTACGCAATTATTGGAGACCTGCTATAAAGCAAAACGCAGTTTAAATTACCAGAAAATAGATAACTAAGCATAGGTTTCGATTGTTTATACATATTCCACAAAGACTATGGTATTGCATCATCTGGTAATGCACTTTGATGTACCAAAGTTTAATTCTCTGCGCTGCATAGACGGTTAAAAAAATAAAGAAATTGACCTGCAATAAAAGCGACGCACAGTGCTTAATATTTGATGAATGTATAAGTCTGAATAAAGTTATTTCTGTAAATGTATAACTCTGAATAAAGTTTGATCGCAAAATTATAAACACACGGACACACACACATATATATATATATATATATATATATATATATATATATATATATATAGTGTTATAATGGAATAATTCCAGGAGGAAATCCGGGTATGAGAGCTCAATGTTGTAAACAGAGCAATAACATAAAAAATATAACACGGGAATTACATAATTGTCGATGCAATAATTTATTTCAACCGTATGGTATTTTCAAGCATCTAAACTAGACAATTACATTTTTGATACTGAAATAAAGAAAGAAAAAGAATCGGGCCTCGACCGTCAAAAATCCAGAGAGGGTGGTAGTAGCAATCCACTTAATACATTTTATATATAGAATGTTTATGGTCATAAAAACGCTGTTTCCAGTTTCCGGCGAAGATACCGAAGTAAACTATTTTGTCCCTGTTATTATCTTCTGGGTGGATCGTGGCCTTATAAACCACGCACTTAACTTTAGAATTACCGTCCAGTGGGCAGTTATTTTTTACTTGGCAGTTACATTTGTTTACTGTAACCTTATTTTTATTAGAGTTGTTTAATATTTTACTATTATGAGTGCTAATTTTTCTGCCCATGTTTTTAGTGCACGAGTAACTTATTTTAATGGTTTTTTCTATTAAATATATTCCTAAGTGTATTATTAATGGTAAAATGCTTATCTATTAGGTTCAAAAATGTTTTCCCTATGTTTATGCTGGATAGTTGGCAGTAAGTGGGATTAAACCATATCATATACATTAGTTATTAAACTGATTTAAGTCAAAAAGATCAAATACTACCACTATACATTATTAGATTTAATATAAATTAACACAAAACTTTAAAATGATAACTATTGTATTTATTTCTTCATGCGACATAAAAGTACTTTTGTGTACGGAATGAATAAAAGTATATATTAACTGAAACTATATACGTCCTATGTAATTAGGGGCGACTAATGCAATTTTCTGCATCTTAATCAATTAGACAGTGAAATATTAGTGAGAAAAATTACAACGACCGCTATAATCACCAATAAAATTAATTCCATAAAAATATGTAAAATACTAACTAAATAAGACCCAATTTTTTGAATTCATAGTACTATATTACAATATTTAAATGTATTATAAGATAAAATTTATTTCTAACTAATTTTTACATGATAACATACAGATAGTTTTAAAACTTTGTATGTAAACTTTTTTTTTAATAGACTTGCTTTCCATGAATCAATTGACTCTATGACGCGCGTATGATCTCCATTTTCTTTCCCGTCTCTTTCTCGGGGATTCTAGACTGATGAAACCATACGACAGGCAGCGGATGGTCGCTCTCTTCATTCTTTCTTCTTCTCTTTCCCTTGCGCGCAGTTTGTTTTGTTTTTTCCTTCTCTCTATATCCGTATATTTCTCCCTCTTCTTCCTAGGTTAGTAAACGCGTGCCAAGGCATTTACGTGTAAGAACGTGCATATTTAGGGGCGTGTGTGTATATGTGTGTGTTGCGTGTGTGGGTGTGTGTGTCGGTTTTTACGTCAGTTATTGGACAGCAATTATAAGTGTCATAATGTGTTTGTAAATCCCTCCCACCCTCTCTATAAAATGTATTAAGGGGATTGCTACTACCACCTGCTCTGGTTTTTTGACGGTCGAGGCCCGATTCTTTTTATTTCTTTATTTCAGTATCAAAAATGTATTGCCTAGTTTAGATGATTGAAAATACCATAAGATTGAAATAACTTATTGCATCGACAATTATGTAATTTCCGTGTTATATATATATATATATATATATATATATATATATATATATATATATATATATATATATATATATATATAAATTATAAACACTCAGACACACATGTATATATGTATATGTATATATATATATATATATATATATATATATATATATATATATACGTGTGTGTCTGTGTGTTTATAGTTTTGCGATCAAACATTATATATATATATATATATATATATATATATATATATATATATATATATATATATATATATCACGCTTTGGGCTATTAGCTAGAATCGTGGCCGAAACGTAAATCTGTATCCCCCACTATGAGACGCGGTATAAGGTCTTGCTGGTCAAGTAATAAACAGCAAAACATAAAGTAATATAACCGTATATATAAATAATTTAACCTGAAAACACTATTCACAAATAGCGCAGTACCAAAAATACGTAAGCAATGTATAGGGTGCATATTTCTTCTAGATTTCTTTACATGGTGTGTCTATGGCTTCAAAAACATCACTGTGAACAATTATTTATCGCATTTACATTATTTTTGTATGCTGTAAAAAAGTGTAAATATTATTAGCAGTTACTTTAAGCTTCATCGTTTAAATGGAAAAAATAAGGATTAAGTTATAAACATACACTTACACAGTGTAAAATATACGTGTGTTCTGCTGTGGCGAGTGCTGGAGGGCATATTATTACACTCATGATAAAACACAACTGATGTGCCTAATTTGGCAGTTCTGTTTAAATATTTGCCAACAAAAAACATAACAGTCGTATTTCAAATTTTTACGCGGCGGTAGGGGTTAATGTATATATATGTATACATATGTATATGTATGCATATATATGCATATATATATATACATATGAATATATATGCATATAGATATGTATATATATATATATATATATATCATCATCATGTGCCGTCCTTCGTGTCCGATGATTACTTGCTGTGAACCATCATTCTCATTTCTATGTATATATATATATATGTATATATATATGTATATGTATATATATAGGTATATATATATATATATATATATATATATATATATATATATATATATATATATATATAGGTATATATATATATATGTGTAGGAGAAATTTCAGAGGAAACATAATTTAATTTAAATACCAAAAAACAAGAAATGGGCAGGTGAAATTAAAATTTCCTTAAGGCCTTATCGTCTGACCCTCTAAGAGGAAACGTCAGAATGATAAATTAAAAACTAAGAAAACGAATGAGGGAAGAGGGGAATTTTGGTTTCAGTTGGAAGAACAGTGGAAAAAAAAAATTCTCACTGTTCAGGTGGTTTTAAATCAATGAATATCTCCAACTGGTGTTTCAGAATCTTTTGTCTACACAGGCTAGGTCGAGAGTTGTTAATAACTAACGCCTCAATGATATTGAGATGATAGTTCGACCTAGCACTGTATAAAACAGAAAACCACCCATCGGTATATTGATCGGCACACCTATTTATACTCAACAGGTGATTGCCAATGGCGGACTCATGAGCTTGGGAGTGCCCGGATGTTCTCGAAACCTGGTGTAGTCGAATATCCCGAGGGATATGTTGGGATATTCTCATTTCTAATCTTTGGGATGTTTTGCCAACGTAGTCAGCTCCACACTGACAAACGAATTTATAAACAACAGAGTTCTTTTGAATGGTTGGCAAACCATCTTTACGAAAAGAAGAGAAAAAGGTTCGAGTTGTGTAAACTACTCTAAGCATAGTAGCTGGAAAACAACGTTGAGTAGCAGAAGAAATCCTTTTAACAATATGAAGGCCATCAGAAAAAAAAAGGATTTCTTCTGCTACTCAACGTTGTTTTCCAGCTACTATGCTTAGAGTAGTTTACACAATTTCTGATTTTGCCTCACCTCTGGATTTTGATAGACTCCCTTAATTGTTTTCAAAAGTGAAGCATAATATGCTCCTGTAATGTTGGTACCCTTTGCCAGGAACTCTGTCATCACTACTCTGTTCTGGTCCCAGAAGCCTCAGCATGATCTTGCTGTCGGAGGGATGGAGCGTTCCCTTCTTTGGAGGTCGTGAGTCCAAGTGTTTCCACTGCATTGACTGAGTTTTGGTCTCTAGCTCATAGTGGTTGACCCATGTTTTATCCTGTGTTATCAGTCTTTTGAACAACTTTTATTCATCTTCTTGGCACATCTCTAAATTCATCCTTGATCACCCGACGCGTTCACGCTTCTGGAATGGTGTTAGCAACCTGGGAATCTATCTGGCACACACCTTATGCATATGCTAAGGGTTATGAATGATAGTTTTCACAGACCTTGTACGAATCTTGACATATTGGGCTTTCTTTGGCGAATAGTAATGATCCGACCTACCAAAATTGCATCCTCAATTTGACGGACAGATGCCTCATCAATAGTAGAAGGGGGCGACAATGTCTAGGAGCTGTTTTCACAGACTTTCACTCACGTTTGAATTCACGATGCCAGCGTTTTACAAGGTCATATGATGGGGCATAATCACCATAAGTTTCTTTCATTTCATTTAAAGTCTTCTGTGGTGCGTCATTTCAAATACAAACACCGGATCACTGCTCAACATTCAACAGGCTTCATTTCACACCGGACTCAGTTCAAACACATGTCAAACAGAAACGGCAATTAGTTCAGAGCTGTAATTTGCCACATAACCCGTAAAGATATAATCATTGTACGTGCAAAATTTCAGCTAGATCAAAAAACAGGAAGTGGGTCAGAGGCAGTACTTATTGCACACCTTTTGTCTTTATATATGTATATATATATGTATATATATATTTATATGTATATATACGTATATATATATATATATATATATATGGATTCCGTTATTAGACATGCTAAATACTCATAAAACGTTGCTCAATAATATATTCATTTCAGCGTATATCGAGACTCTTCGACTTATTTTCTTGGATGATTTTTTTCAATAGCGACGACAGGCAATCATACTGTGTTTTATGAATAAAATTATACAGAGAATACCATTGTCACTTACAAACAATATATTTTATATTGACGTACAGAGATTGCTGATCTTCCAATCAATCTCATTGGTGTACTAAGTACAGATTGGAAAGAAAACGCTTCGGGAAGTTCTAGAGAAAATTTTACATTCGAAGCTTTTATTTTATTAAACCTTGTAAAATAACATTAAAAGGGAATGGATGGGGCAGTCCAGGAAAACACATATGTAATACTAGTATTCATAGAAAAGGCTTAACCTAAAAACACAACGTCTGCGAGATGAGTACAGATATAATAAAGCGCAGAGCAATTAAACCTCCAAGTAAGTTTGATTTCCGCACTGTTCCAAATAATAAAATTGGAGTCTGTGTTAGCATGAGCGGGCTTAGTAGCGAATTGATGGAGACCACTTGACGAACAAATCAAACGAGCTGGAACGAAAATGCGTCAGTTTCAGTCCACAATTATTACCGCAGCATGATACGTGTAGGATATCATTACTACCAGAACCTTATCAGTCAGCATCTAATCACTGCATGTTTAGCTTTTATAGACGTTAGTCATGTTTTTAATGAGTTGGTACTCACTGAAGTGCATAATTGCATCTTTATTTGCTTGTTCAATAAATTTTCAAATTCAATTATCTCGTGGCGATTTTTCAAAATATTAATTATTATTTATTTTCTTTTTTCTTTGTTAGATTTTATTTCATCATATTAGATGATTTCATATTGAACTTTTTTACGAGCCGAGTGCTTTTGCATACCAACAAACCATACCTGCTTGAAAAGTTTGTCAACAGAAGATTTAAAAACCAATTCGCCATTGTGGTTGCCTTATTTGTTTCGATGGCTTAATCTTTTGATTTCATCGTTAAAAACTTTATAATTGATACTTGATTATTCGTTGATGTTATTTTCTTCTTTGTTTTCTGGTATTGCTTTCAAGTGTTCTTTCTTTTCCTATCGATATTTGTGCAATTAATTTTTATTTTCCGACACAAATATGTCGGTTTAAACATTTAAACATTTAAGAAAGCTTTTAAACAAGTCCGGAAATGCATATTACATGAGCGCGAAATTTTTCACATATTTGGTTTTGCAAGTTAGCCCCCAAGAAAATGACACCAAAACAAGTAGTTTTTACATACGTGCCCAGTCGCTGGTTATTAATTATTTTTATCTGTACGTATTTTTGGATCATACTATTGGCTGTTTAGTGTGTGATTATGTCGTTTTGTAAGTGCTTTTCTATCAAATTAGACAAATAAAACGGAAATAGGCATTTATAGTTATTTTAGGATGGTTTACAGGAGGAAGGAAACGTCTCATTCTGATTACTAAATAAATTATTTTGTTTAACTTTTTAATTGAAAAACAATCAGGTAGATATCAAGTAGTCATACTCTTAAGTTTTCTTTTCATTTTCATACGCATATAGCTTCATTGGCTCTCAGAATATGACTTACTAGAAACTATGTTTTATTACACATCATTCGACACCAGTATTTCTAGCGATTTGTGTTTGAGCATATAGCCATTGTCTCGCTTGCTTCAATCAAACAATCTACATGGATTTTACTCCCCAACACCGAGAGAAAATCCCTATCACCTCACACATTGACAAACCTATCTAGATATGTCAATCAAAAAGTCCGCCGAGTTTGGAAAAATAGATGGCAAACTTTTTTCTTGAATATATTGAAAACGACTTAATTCCAACACGATTTATAAATACTTTAATTGTATTTTATATAAATAAATCATGTAAAAACACGAAATAAAGTTTATTAATACAAGAAAAATAGAATAGATTAACGTATCATTAAAAAAAAAGTTAGAGCTATTAGGCTCGAGTCTAAAATATCTCTTTTTCTACTGCGTTATAAATACGTTTTTCTTTTTGCTCATGTAGTCTCCTGTTTACATGGCACTGAAACTTAAGCTATTTGTAATTATTCAATAAAGAAAACTTCATTTCCCTATTAAAGAAAAACTGCAAAAAATCTCATATATATATATATATATATATATATATATATATATATATATATATATATATATTGCAGGTTTCAAACCTAAAAATAACACAAAAAAACAGGAACTTAAAAAAATTGCCTGTACATATACGGAAACATCTTATAATCTCATGAAAACATAAACTATTTAAAAGGAAATTTATTAAACATATTATTTACTACATTATCAGTAAAATGGTCGATTATTTTATTTACACTGGCAATGCCATCAAGGCTACTGTAATTATTTGATTAGAATTTATATGAAATACACTTTTTTATTAACAAAATTGCATACCTTACTTTGCTATATTTGTTTGATAAAGCATTTCTACTAATTGCACGTATAAGCGGGGAAATATACTATTTAGTATGTAATAGGTTAAACCATCGGATGTCTCGCTAATTACCTATTAGCTGTTACTGAAATCTGACGACATAGAATTGTTATACTTTCTTGTCTTTCCAAGATCGTAATTTATTCATATTCACCTCTAGTTTACATTGCCCTTTTTTTTTTACATTTTTGCAGGGATATTTTTACTTCTGTATTCTTTCTGCAGTACTCTTTAGTTTGGTTCCCTGATGCAAGGATTGTTGGTCATCCGACATTTTCTGACAGATGATTGAGTGAACTGAACATTCTAGCGTTTTGTGATAAACACAAACTTAAGTTGGCGGTTGAAGCGTGAAATATGTTGCCGTGCAATATTCTTTTTGTCTAAACAGGCCATTAAATTGTTGAAGGAGACTCATCTAAGTTAGCTAGCGAAGCTTATTATGTTGAAGTTATTTTTTCTATGCGTCCTTACGAATCGCATCTCTCTGAGAGAAATCTACTTCAAGTAATTCCAAGAAATTTGTCGAAGAGACACATTGAAAATATTCTCACTAGAAAATAATGTAATATGCAGTGGAAGTATCTATCAGCATAACTAGAAATTTTGCCCTCATAGCTGAAGTGATTGGATACAGCTTAAGTTGCAATTTTTCTAAGTAAAACTGAAAATATATTTTTGTTTATCCGGATCGGAACAAAGAAGAAAGGCGGACAGTTTTTTTTTTCTTTTTTTTTTACCTGGCTTCTTGTCTCATGAGAGAACGTTATAATACGGAAGAACTATGCTTATTTTTTTCAGGTTATGCTCCGATAAATATGCAATTTAAGCTTACGTTGTATAATATAATCTATTTTAAAACAAAAGTCCACTCGTGTAAATCGGGTAAACTTTCTGCAGTACTTTTACTGCATAATATTTACATGATTTATACGAGTGGACTTTTGATTTTAAATAGATTATATTATAAAATGTAAGCTTAAATTGCGACAAAAAGGAGCGGCAAAAGGGAGAGATTAAAACTCTCTAATCGAAAAGAAAGCCTGGACTGGGTTCTCAGCGACACTCCCCGCTCTAACCAGGTTCCATCCGGTTCTCGAGAACTCAACGGCTCGACTCTCCCAAACATCTTAACTCCCGGCCTTATATTATCTCATTTATACAAATTAATGCGTGATCGAGCTAGATGATTTGTCGCCTTCTCTAACGGTCTATCTTTATATCTTTCGTAATTGTTACGACACAAATAACTTCCTTTGTAGCTGAGATCAAAGTCGGAGAAGCAGAGAGCTCGTGAACTTTTCTTTTGGTTCCAAGTTTTTATTTCCTTAATTAGATTGTTTGTTTCTCACCACCAAGTTTTTTGTCTCCTATTTACTAAGAAATTAATTTCTTGTGGTGGAATTCTCCGCTATAGATAGCTTTTGTTTGACTACAACTCTAAACGTGAATGTAAGATGTTGTGGAACTTCACGGGCTTCTTCAGTTTCATTGAGTTTTAAATATTAAGGCTGCATCCTTTATAATGTGTTATGAAAGATTATTTATTAAGTGTTTTTTATGAATCGCCGAAGTAATGAGACGTAAGATCGAAGCAAATAAAATACACTGCAATGTAGGGAAACGCGTGACTAACCTAACTAGCAGACGTGCATAGTTCAACGGGGTTGTCGTTGAACGAAATGAATGAAGCAGAAGGAAACAAAAATGGCACCTTAGCTCTTTATATGAGTACAATGTTACCAGCTGATATGCAGACGAGATGCTTCTAGTGGAGATAAAAGAGGGTTGATTTTTCAGAGCATGTTCTTTTTAAGTTTGATTTTGAATAAGTACGTTCAATCAGCGGAAGTGTGTTTGCAGTTAAGAGAAGGTGCGTTAAGTATACAGAAGTTTGGGAGTTTTGAAAACTGTCAAACTTAACCAATAAATTGTTGATGTGAAGAGCAGAAGAAATAACACGCGAGTTATTTAATAAGCTATTTCGGCCCTTGGTGTGCGGTGACTTGGAAAACAAAATAAATGGACAGATACGACTTTCGCTTGATACCTGGGTTTGACGGATCTAACACTGGGCTGCCTGTCGGCGAATGGATTGAAAAGGCTGAGAAAATCTATAAACTGTGCAAAATTAAAGAACCAGCCACAGTCATCCCTCTTAGTTCAACCGGATCCTATGCAGTCTACCAGAAACTCGTGGATGAACCAGACTGGGATGAAATCAAGCAAATTCTGTATACAACATTTGGTACAGATACGGTTGTAGCATGGCAACAGTTCACGAACCGGCGAGTTAACCCCAAGGAAACGGTTGAAGTGTACGTAGCCGACCTAGTAAAGTTATGTATGCCGTTTGATGAGGTCAACGACAATATATTAAGCTGTGCCTTTTTAGTAGGCTTGCCTGAGCAGATCAGTAAACTCTTGCGGGCATCGTCGCGAATTGATGTCACACCATCAGTAGTTTGCGTTGTCAATACACCATATCGTGGGATACAGTGTTTAGGTAAAAACACCTAGTGCTGGGTGCACTGTAAAATTTAGCAGAGGAAAAATAGATAAAACAATACGTCCTCAGGCCATGTTGATTGAAGGTGTACTATGTCATGTAAAAGATATCAGCCACTGTTTTACCTTTTCTGATTCAGGGGACGATGAGGACGATCACATACAGTTTAGCGATGATCCTGATCGCCTACTCCCCCTTAAGGTGAGCATAGAAACACTACCTACAGAACAAGATGAGGGAATTAGGGGACATACTGGTGGCAATAGTGATGAGAGAGATGAACATGAGGAAGTAATGGCACCAGTTCCTCATCAAACTACCCGAGAAAAAGGAATACTGCCCCCTTCGTGATTGTGAAGCACCGCAAATATAGCACCACGAGAGGGGATGAGGGAACCGAGGAAGATAGAACCGAGTAAGGGATCCCTTTGATTCTTCAAAGAGGTACCCGACAAAGACGGATACTGCCCTCCAGTTTGATTGTAAAACACCGCCTATGGAACCACGAGAGGGATAATGTAACAGATTGGTGGCAATAACGGTGGTAATGAGGAAGATGCCAATAAGGAAGTGCTGCCCCCGACACTTCGAAAAAGTACCCGACAAAGACGACTGCGCCCTACCCTGTTTGTGATTATGAAATCAGGGGAGAGTGTAATTAAACGCATGACTTACCTAACAAGCACGTGTGCATAGTTCAACAGGTCGGTCGTGGGAGGAAATGAATGAAGATGAAAGAAACAAAAATGGATGCCTTATCTCTTTGTATGTCTGTAATGTTACCACCTGATATGCAGACGAGATTCTCCTCGTTGGAGATAAATGAGGGATGAGTATTCAGAGAGCATGTTCATTATGAAGTGGGATTTTGAAGAAGTAAGTTCAATCAGCAGAAGTGCGTATGCAGTTGAGAGAAGGTGCGTTACGTATACAGACGTTTGGAGTTTGGAAAACAGTGTCAAAATTAACCAGGAAATTGTTGATGCGAAAGCAGTAGAAATAACATGCGAGTTATTTAATTATGCTGTATTTGTACGTGTGATGTTTTTAAATTGAAACAAAATGATAAGATATAACAAAAGGATATTCATTTGTAAGTTCACGTACGGGTATATATTCAACACTAACAAACTCCAACCAATTTTATTTGTAAAACATAGTAAAATCTGGCGAATGTCTGTGTAGTGTGTTCAGACTTGGACTATTCAGATAATATCTTTTTCAGAAATTATAATAAGATTTCTGCTTACAATAATTTGCAATTTAACAATAATTTTCATAATATAGAAAATAGTTTATAGAATTTATTGAGTTTAATTTACATTTAAAATGGCAATCCACTTAAATTAGCTTAAACGTTGTGAGCTAAGAAGCGTCCAGTGAGTGTCCATCATTTATTAGCTTGACGATTGCCTTGAACGAACGTTACTTCGTTTTCTGTATCGACAAATTTGATGGATAAACACTAGCATGACTGATTTGTTTGGGGAATCGGCCTGGAAAAGATATTCACCTATCTACCGACTGCACAATTATAAGTATTGCAGTCCGCAATGTGGTAACTGTGCGTAACGTTTATAGTGTTAAGAATAGCACACCAAGTGATATTTAAATCCAGTTGGTGCGAAGGCGTGGTTCGGAATGCCCCCAGTACACACTTTAGTGTCTCTTGTCAGAAAATATTTTTTGAAGTCTTATAAGTGTTGGCCTGGGTTCTTCTGATCTTAGCGTCGGGGTTCTCGTGGACGAACTATTTGAACTCGGCAGAAGAAAAAGAAGTTTGGGTGTAAGCGATAGAAAATGTTTGTTGGGCCGGGGGATATTATGCAGCGCAGTGATAGAATACGTTCAATGCCCGAAAAAAAGACTCATCTGACGCCAGAAGAAAATGCGCACTGCAAGACCTATTCCTTGGATGCAGTGCCCATTAAGTCCAAGGGTTTGTTAGAAGGGTGTGTAAATTGTATACTAAACGTGGGCACTAGGGTTTTCATAGAAAGCAGCGAGGCCAGTGTGGTGTATGGATTACTTACCCTCGATGATTGGTGATTTTAGCGTAATCCAAATTTAAAGGTTGCTGGATAGTTTTAACCGACCGGTAAAACATTTCAATTTCCTTAACGTAGTAATTTTTTATTCCTTTTTGTTATTTCCTCGTGATTTTTAACATTGCTTTTAACGTTATATAAGATCCATACACTCGCTGAAGCCAGTAAATTGTAGCAAATTTGAGTTTCATATTGATGTTCGAGGACTGCTTGTGTTAAAGAGGGAGGTGACGACCAAGAAGCCTCTAGAAAATCTGTTGAATTCGGGAAATGATCTGATTTTTTTAAAATAGAGTGTGCACACTGCAATTGTATTAGTATAAATAAGTTAAATATAGATTAATAATACCGCCACATATAACATTGTAAAACGCTTGCATGGTTAATTAAAAAATGGAAAGGTGTGGAAACAGTAGTCGGCCAAGGTCGCTACTTTTCTTCCATGTCTGAGGCAACTGTCCGACAAGTTAAAACTCGCATTTTAAAATCAAAATGCGTGAGTATTCCACAATATAACCAAAGAAGAAACGTGAAAGTTCTGCGAAATTCATTATTCAGAGTTGCTTATATGTGAATTTATTGTTTAACTGGTAATTGTATAAATGAGAGAACGTGTTAAGTTCCCAAAGATACATTTGTAGATGTGTCACAATATGAGTCATATCTTACAAAGACTAATTACATAGGATAGAAGCTGAGCCAACTGCTATTAACCAAAGCACAATCTCATCTAATTCAGTCAGAGAACTAAGATTCACAAATTTGACATAAAGGTAAATATACAGCTATTCGTTTACAAAGTAATGCTTACAAATTCTTTAATCCAGAACGAAATAGTGATGGCATACTTTTGGAAAAAGTGTACCATAATTAGAGGGGCATATTATGCTAAACTTCTAATATAATTAAGAGAAAGTATTTATATCAAGAGGTGGGGGAAGATCAGTATATGTATCTATACTTGCAAAACTACGCCTCGGTCTATAACACGTATCCCGCTAAATAATTAGCATTGACGCATGGTAATAGACTACATTTTTTTAACCCTTTCGTCATCTGACTTTTTATCGGTTGACTCTAACTTCTTCTTAACAATGACATTGATATTGAAAATAAATTATTTTAGATGAAGCAGTGTTAATTTAAAAAGGTCGCGTTGTATTGCTAAAGCTAAATGTGATTACTCTAAAATATCTTCTGTTGTACAGTAATTAATGTAACTGTTTCGGGTTCCATATATACAAAAATATTAATAACTCTGACTATTGTTGTTTATCTACTAGTATTAATATCTACTACTAGAAGATTTGGGTCAAGACAATTACAAATTGTACGTCCTCGTATTTGGATATATAGACATTTAGAAAGGAAGGTATGTACGTTACGAGTGCGTTCAATTATTGGAAATAAATATACGAGTTGCAGTCGTTACTGAAACCCGTATTTTATTTTCATAAAAGACTATCGTATGTATATTATACAATTCAGTCGTTTGCGTTTCTCTTTTATTTATGTTGTCTGTTGTGCTGTTTTACTTCCATTGGTACGTGTTATTTTTCTGACTGAGCATTAACACGGCATCTCTCTTAAAAACGCAGCGCTTATCAGCCTTTACAAACAACTTGAAATTCTCATTTGAACAAAAAAGAAACAGAATGACATTGTAAAAGTAATCTATTTATTGCGTGCTGTCCATGAGATAGATATGGCAAAGCGGTGATTGTTTTTAACGTCATATAATTATTTATTGTTGATGAATTTTGTTTCTTTTAAAAGAATGATCTACTGAATTTAAATGAAACGAAAAGCTCTTGAGATATCAATTTCATGATTAAGTTGTAGTTTGTATTTGCTTAATTAAAATAAAAATATTAATCAAACCAATATTACACGCAAAACTATTGAATGAAGACACAAAAATAATTTGACGTATTGTGCACGATTTACCAAAAATAATGATTCATAGAAAAAAGTGAGGAAAGTATACATGAATAAGTAATGTTTATGTATATTTTTTCTTTTTCATTTAATCCCAATGTCTAAATTGTACATACAATTTACATTCTAATAATGAAGTGCAGTTAAGCGCAAATTAATTATACTTTCTGTTTTCTAAAAGATACCTACATATCATGAAACAGAAAAAATCGCATACATTTATAAGTGTAGTCTCTTGTCAAAAGCAATCATCGAATTTATCAGATTATACCGGAGTAGGAGCAAACTTTAAATAATAACGAGTTTTGTCTCTGATTAAATATGAATCGGATAATCCATACTACGGTAAACTAGTTTAAGATCTTGTTGTTTGCATTTGATGATCTCTAAAGGATAACGTTTATTGTTATTGTTGTGAAAAAAGATTAATATAACACATTATTATGAGAATGCACTTTTACTTGATGTGACAAAGAAAATAATGCCGAAATGCATATATAGAAGGGCAGATACATCCTAGCGTTGATTATATGAGTTGATCTGTGAGAGAATATATACGAGAATCGAATCAAAAGTAACAAGGACCATAGTTTAATTTAAAGAGGTTAATAGATACAATAAATGATAATACCATCAAACAAACGAGTTCATAAGCTTCTTAATGTTATTCTACAAAATCACTCATATTCCCAATGCAATTGCATCAGTGATAAACAATAGTTGTATATGAGCGTCCGAAACTAGGATTTGTAATACAGGAGTTGTTCTTAAAAAGTACTTCTATTAAAACAGTTGCAGAGCAACGAAGGTAGAGTTTAGACGAGTAAAATATGCTCCACTTTGTGCTTTATAATTTATTCATCTCCCTCGTCACCGAAAAATGTAATGGCGGGATTTCCTGGAAAGAGTGCTTAAAACCAGGGAAATCCAACTTTGTTTCTCAAAGCTCCGTAGAGTGTTCACATAATCCGATTGTACACCTCCATACAAATTTTTGACAGAATATGGATAGCCGCTAAAATATGGCTAGAAATAATTGGGACTGTACATCAGCGAATTGTTCCCAACATATACGACGAACATTACTAATCTAATAGTTGGATTATTTAGATCCTACAAAATCTATTTTTAGTTTTATTCGTAAATTTGCGACAGATATTCCCTATGTTATACTCTGGTATATATATTCAGCATCGAATATCTTTATATCGAACTTGAAAATCTGCATGAAATTTTAATTGAACCAACAGGGAGGATTAATTCTCATTTCTATCATCATGGGTAAGTAGTCTTCTTACGTTATTCGCAGTTGTATTCTTAGCACCGGCACTGAAGATATAATGTAAAATCGCAAGAATTATGCCACTTACAACAGAAGTGTTCTTCAGATGCTGCACTTACATTTCTTGTTCTCTTTCGGTGGAGGATCAGTCCTTCACGACTGAGACAATTTTTTATTTTTGTACTTTTCTGTACTTTAAAAAAACGACCCTGGTGTCTAACTCTGTCCCGTGGGGAGGCATAGTAAATAGGTAAAATAGAACTTTACTTACTACATTACTTATTTCACAACATTATTTGTAGTACGAATTTTGAAAACTATAAAAACTTTTTCTTATTTTCAATGCTCATTATTTATACATATCACTATAGATCGATGATAATATTACTTATTATCATAATATACATTTCCTATGTGGGATTCGATTTTATAATATGTCCAATACTTAACACAATAGTACTACAGCAAACAGGATGATGACACTGAGAATTTTCAATAGAAAAAACGTTAGGCAATACAATAAATTATTGAATGATATGTAGAAAATACTCGAATATATATATATATACGTAAAATAATTGTAATCCGTAAATTTTGTTTGAAATGGTTTCAACATATTTTTCTGTTTTCACTGTGTAAATAATAGATATTCGAAACATTGTATACACCCCTCATGCCAATTTAAGGTAAATTTGTGTTCTGTTCCATAATTGGTATTCAACAAAATGTTTAATCAATTATCAAAAAAAATATCTGATATATATATATATATATATATATATATATATATATATATATATATATATATATATATATATATATATATATATATTAAATTACACGAATAAGAAGAACCATACCTGCTAATACAATGATACAATAAAACCTCTATCTATTATTATATCTGTCTAAAATAAGTTTCTTATTAGTTGTTGGTGTTTTTACGATGCAAATAGCTACCCATTCGAAACATTAAATTAATACTTCATGTCTATTTAGGTAAAAACCCCGTTCTGTTATGTCACGAGTTATCTACAACTCGGAATGCATTCTATACTGAATTCATTTTTTTTGCACCAGGATTCGCCCGTACAAATCAATGTTTTCTAAGAAAATAATTAAACAGTCATAATATATTAATAAATGGAAAACGTAATCCGACACGAAGTATTAATAAGAATGAATAAATCCAACTAGCACCGCCTCGAAAGCTAACCATATACACATGTATTAGTGACCTGGTAAGGCCACAGGGGAGAACATAAAGCAAAAGAATTAAACTACGCTTAATTTGTTCCAAAAAAATCGAAACTAAAGCTAACCTGCCAGCACACTATACATACAAATGTAGGAACATTTGGCATACTTTATTGATTTACAAATATTGGTCCTTATTTACTTATTACTATGAATTTAAACAATAACATAGTATATAAGTCTTCAAAAGATATTCAAATATCCATGTAGTTTCGTTACAAAGAATAAAAGATACGAGCATTGCAATATCCAGTTCGGCTACGAGCATATATATATATATATATATATATATATATATATATATATATATATATATATATATACATATATATATGTGTGTGTGTGTGTGTGTGTGTTTGTCTGTCTATGTCTGTGTGTGTATATTTCCCTACTAAAATCCTCAATTCTCAGTCTTCTCACGAAGAGGAATTGAGGTTTGGGAAAAGATTTTTATTCGGTTTTCAGCCTGAAATTTGGCTTTCAATGGGTTACAGTTCAACGATTTCACTTTTGAAAACTCTACAAAACCTCTTTCGGCAATTTTGTGTTTACACACTTGAAATTTTTGATGAAGGTTTTTTTGCACATAGCTCCAACATTAAATTTGTATTTAAACCAACACAATAAACGTTAAGGGGTAAAAATTTGTGTCAAATAAAAAAAAATTGACGCCTGCGGTCTCTTCCCAATTACTCAGCTAATTTTTTGGGCTAAACATTTGAAATTTTACATAAAGTGTGCTCAATCATAATGCAAGCTGTTCTATCGTTTTTTTCGCCAAAACTTTGACTTCCAAAGAGTCAATGTTAAGAAGAATTCGACCTTTGCAGTTTCTAGCAAACTATTCATCCAATTTTGGGTCTAAAAATTAAAAGTTTTCTTATATAAAATCACTAATATTTGGTTAATAAATTTAGTCAAATGTTCAGAAAATGATGGACGAAAATTTGCATAGTGTTATGATTCAAACGCATGGCTTTACAAGAATGTTTTGTAGTAGATAGCAATACAATCATTATTTACTTATTTGAAAAGTAGATGTGTGCTATTGTGTTCAGAAAAACGATAGTCTTTGTATATGCAAGAGTCAGATTATCTCGCTGTTTCACTTTTTTCGGTAAACTTGGCATTCGTTGGAGAAGATATACGAGAAACAATCGAAATTGAATATGTATTTTAAAGAAAGCGTGTATTATTAAATTTATTTTCATATCATATTAATATTATCAGTTTGGGAATAATACGTAGTTATGCATGAACTTAATATGTATCTATTATTAGATATCAACATTTTGTGATATACATTGATTAGAACACTTACATAAACTGTTACAATTAACTGAAGCCAATGATAAGCAATTAGCCTGCATATTTAGATTATTTGTAATATACGTACATGTATATGACTTAAATGCCTACTAGAGAGAAATTGCATGTTTATTTCAGGAACTATGATGCCTACTATACACTATCATCGAGTGACTTAGGTCTCTTTTTATAGGGGGTTTCAATACAATATGCATAAATAACATTTTTAGGAATTGACCCCTTACCGAATATTGAAAATCTAATAATATTCGCAGGCTTATCAATATCTTCGGTACAGTTAACCTACGAGGCATGGTGAGATTTTTTATAGACGATGTTGATTTAAGTAGCAATACCAATTGGATACTTCATCAGGCTATACAAATTCTTGCCTAGTATGCAATAAGATCAACAAACCTAAAAGAATTATATATTGAGAATAGTAAAATGACTAAGTCGGAATAGGGAATTTTATTCACAACTTAATACTTACTAAGTGCTTGAGAGATAAATATATTTCATGGCACATTCGAATATGTATGCATCTCATATAGCGATCAACTGTTAGCCCGAGGAAATAGATCCCTTGATTTAAGAAAAATCCTACTGAAGTATGATGAAAAGATACAGCAAGGGAAAGAGAGGCGCATTACTGATAGTAGAAAAAGACATGTTGTAAATAAATATTTTACTCATCTTTGATTATCTCATATGCAATATATGTGTAGGTCACCTCCTATTTTCTAAAGTATTAGATTTTTACCAGAATTTATAAAGAGCTGGCTCCCCATGAATCACCAAATCAATCAAAAGGCTCATTAATTTTTTTAAAACGGATTTTACTATGTTGATATCAAGTCCAGAAATTATAATGACGGATGAAATAATTTCGGCCGCTCAAGACCTTTATTAGACAACCTTCCATTAACTGCCATTTTGATTATCAATTGAGCAATTTTCCAATACACATTCCCCTATTTATTGTTGTTGTCATGTTATTTTTAAATGAATTGCCCAACCTTAATTTTATGCATCCTAACATCCCCATTTTTATAAGGAGTTTGATAATAAATGTCTTCTGACTGAAGAAGTTGGTCGACTATTATTGTATGTCAAATCATATAATTTTAATATGCCTGGTTTAATCAAATAACCCAGTCAGAAATGCTTTGCTTTAAAAGGGTAGAAACTAATAAAATGAAACCTGAATTTAATCATCTAACGATAATTCATTTATCACGATTACCTCCTAAATACGCTCTTTAAATCAGCTACATCATTTACGTTTTTATTTTACAAGACTTTCTATATGCTTATTTTTTGTCGTCGTGTTTCTATTAGATGTTTTGTCTGTAAGTCACAATTGGATATGAAATATGTATCAATTGTGTATATTAATGATCGTTAATTACAAGATCTCGAGAGACACATCGGAAGCTGAAAAATATCGATCGGATCAGAATTTCCACGTGGGGATTCATTTATGCGATGGCCAGTAAACCAACAATTTTACATATAGAAATAAGGGTGTTTACATATAATAGACTTTAAAGCAGAGTATATTAAACGTAAAATAATTGTCAGTTCAGTCGTGAGATCTACTTTTTATGCATGCATAATATCATGAACCTACCCTGTGTTGGTAGGAAGTCCCGCGGAAACGCTCATCCGTAGAACTAGCCTAACGAACGCACACATCAGGTTTTATATTCGTACAAATATTCCGAAGCTGAGATAATAGATTAATATCTTTAAAACACTGTATGGTGTGTATGTAAAATCAACTCATGGAAAATAATGCAATGCAGATATGTCAGAAATCGACACACATTACGAACGACACATTATTGTCGTAATACATCTGAATACAATAAGAATAAACGAGCTCTGCAAATTCACCTTTTTAATACGGTATATATATATATATATATACATATATATATATATATATATATATATATATATATATATATATATATATATATATATATATATAAGGGCTAAATACTGAACAACCAACGTGACGATTAAAATAAACAAGAAAATAAAGGTTAGCAAACCAGGTTTCATTCCTGGCTCAACAGAGCAAAATCGAGGAAAATCTGATTTAAAAAAGTAAGGAATATGGCGGAGATGAAAAAAGCGAAACATAAATGGGGTAAAATTAGATAGAAACTAAATTAAGTGCTAAAAGATTTTCTTTTTGCTTGCAAAGAGGTCTCAAAGACTTGATAAAATAGTCTCTAGAATTTGGAAATGAAAGGGTGAGTGGTGCTTACCCAAAACTATTAACATGTCAGCACTGAAATTCTTGGCAGACGCATGGTAATTTCTAATGTGCTCGCAAATCGCAGAACCATACGTATTATTCAGAACATCCGATGGTGAAACATTTGCGTTACGAATCTTTTATTGCACATGTTGTTTTCAATGGAAGTCCAACTTTTGCTATGTTCGCCCAACATAGTGCGCACTGCAACTACATTTAAATATATAAATAATAGAAATATTATGGTGGGGGAAGAACATCTTTGCAAATGGACGAAAACATAAGTCTGGTTTAAAACATCAACGCGTGAATTCGATGCAAAATAACACCGTTGCACGGACAAATATTTGCTTTACAAATTGTTCACTGGTATTACTTAGCCAAGGTAGACTTAGGTAAATAGGAAATCTATTAACTATAATTTCTTTAGGTTTATAAACAATGGAAACTTTCTTATTAATAGTAGTTTCAACAATATCTAAGGGGTAACCATTGTTACAAAGCGTCTTAGTAATAAATTTAAGCTCGGCATCCAGATTAAATTCAGAACAAATCAACAATGCCCTATGTGCTAAAGTCTTAATTAAGTTGTATTTTTGGTTCGTAGGACAAAAAGAGTCCCAACCCGTATAGCGACCGGTAAATGTTAGTGTACGATAAAGAGAAGGGAGAAAATAAGAGGATGTCTTGGCCGTAAACTTAAGGGCTGGATGAACGTTATTGAGGGACACAAAAAAACACATTATAAATAACCATGCGTGTGCCACGAATTTCAGTGCTGAAATGGTTACGTTCTTGGGTAAGCCACATTCCCCTTTTCATTAAAACACCCTAAAAACTATTTTTATGAAGTCTTTAAGACCTTCTCTTTACAAGCAAAAAGAAACTCTTTTAGAACTTTATTTATTTTTTTGTAATTTATTTTTTGCTATTTTTCTCCGCTGCCATATTCATGACGATTTTTTTTTAAATCGTATTTTCCTCGGTTTGGCTCTGTTGAGCGGGAACGAAACCTGGTTAGCTAATCTTTATTTCTATTTTTCTTTTTTTAAATCATCATGTTGATTGGTCTGTTTTCAGCCATTATTAAATTCTGCCCCCCAAATTTTAATTCATATGTATATATATATATATATATATATATATATATATATATATATATATATATGTATATATATATATACCTACTTAATTTACTCACATAAAATTAATATACAAAAGTATAGATTCATGCGTAAACTTAAAGTATTAACTTCAAAAGTGCTAAATACATAGGTAGTGCTAGTAAGTAATTTATAAAATATATATGGTGATTTATTAATCGTGATATATATTTTATAAATTACTATATATATATATATATAGAGAGAGAGAGACATATATATATATATACACTCATATATATACATATATATACATATATATATATATATATATATATATATATATATATATATATTCATACTAACACAACGATTGACCGGGTGTTGTTGATCGTCTATCTATTTGTTTTATTCCTTGACTGTATTTTTACTGTCTACATACAAGCGAATGCAACACAACCTAAAATACCAATAACTTCTATGAACGTTAATGTTTCGCAATTATAAGATTAAGGCACTGGACCTAAAGTTATTGAAATTTTGCTTCTTAAAATAAGTTATTTTTCGTCTTTCGGATTACTAATGGAAAGTCATAAACCACGACAAAATATTATTCCAGGTTTTTCCCCCTAATTGTTTCATGTACACACACACACATATGTGCGTGTTTGTGGGTGTATATATATATATATATATATATATATATATATATATATATATATATATATATATATATTAACGGTATTTTTTTAAAAATCCATGAGTAAATATCAGAAATTGTTGTTTCCTCTAATGTATCAACCAGCAAATTCTTGCTTAGATATGATTATAATTTACTAATTTCTTACTGGCTTTTTGAGGAGAAAAATAGCAAGAATGGCATTATTTTAAACTCCGCGGATAAAGGACGTAAATAAATATTTTGTTGGTGGTATTCCGTCGAAAAATAAAGTGTATTGTTAATATTAATGTACAGTTTTAAATTATTTTATTTCTCCTATATATATATATATATATATATATATATATATATATATATATATATATATATATATATATATATATATATATATATATATTGACAAAATAGAGGAGGGGAGAGCGGTAGCTCTAGATATATCTAAGGCTTTTGACAGGGTATGGCACGAAGGTCTCCTCAGGAAAATCAGATCATACCATATCACTGGAAGAATACTTAACATAATTAAATCCGTCTTAGGTAAGAGAATAATCTAGGTTGTCCTCGATGGTCGTACATCTAAACAATATTATATAAATGCAGGAGTACCTCAGGGGTCTCTCCTTGGAACTATATTACGCCTAATATTCATAAATGACCTCCCTGACAAAATTGTCTGTGAGATGGGTATATATGTTGCTGACACCATGCTCTATAACAGACACGACAGGAAAACAAATGAACACATATCTAAGGCAACGGTAGAAACACTAGTGGAATACCTCCAATCTGTAGTGGAATGGGGACATAAATGGATGGTTACATTCAATGCTGCCAGGACTAAACTTGTTTCCTTCAATAACTACAAGAAACCTCTACCACCAATAGCAATGGGCAAATAGTCTTTATCTGAAAGCACATCTTTTACACACCTCGGCTTAACGTTCACAGGAAACCTGAGTTGGAACAAATACGTTAAGAGCATTGCCAGGATCGCTGCGAAAATGTTAGGTTTTCTCTACCGTGCTAGACAGTTACTGACACCTGAAAATGTCCTGTACCTCTATAAGGCAGCCATTCGCCCATGTATGGAGTACTCTTGTCACATTTGGGCCGGTGCATTTGCTGCTGGTCTCTCACTCCGAGACAAGGTTAAAAAGAAAGTCGCCAACCTAATAGGTCCTGAACTATCATCAAAGCTTCAGCGTTTGTCCCATCGACGCAATGATGCATCCCTCTGCCTGTTCTACAAGTACTTTACAGGTATATGTTCGGACGCGCTACAAGCACTTGTACCCCCTCTACGTAAATACCCTGACAAACCCGACGAGCAGCGCAATCCCGCCCCTTCAAAGTAGAGATCCATAGCTGTAAGAGAGCCTTCTTTCCTGGTAGTTTCTTTCCCAGAACGGCTAGACTTTGGAATTCCCTTCAGAGTCCCTGCTTCCAACACTGTACTGGCACGCAGAAGTTCAAGTGTAACGATAACCGATATCTTGCTGCTCAACTCCCCGCATAATAAGCCTGTAGTCTGTGCCCGTAATAGGAGCCCCCTACATCAACGTTGCAATGTGCCTTGTTTGGGGTGAAAATGTAATATATATATATATATATATATATATATATATATATATATATATATATGTATATTATAAATGTACAATAGTTAGAGTTTTACAATTTCTTCATCATCAGTGCAGGAAGTTCACATGTTTATAGCCAGCAGATTTGAACCCAGCAACAAGGTCAACTTTAACACTATTTGATAAGGCGTGTTATGGGGTCTAACAACAATTGTCACGAGAATAAAACAAAATTAAACGCTTATAAATTTAAAATGCGTTTCACATTGCTTTTTGTAATTAGTGTATGCTGTAAGAGGCAGGATGGTAAAGTATTAAATTTAGGAAAAATATATGTCCTAAGATATGGGTTACATTGTAATTCAAACTTGGGTACTGACCTTTTATAAACGTGGGTAGTTTAGAAGTAAATGAATGAACCTGGATTGTTCGTTAAATTGTATTTTTATATCTATTGCTATTCTTTAAACCCGAGGCACTTACTCTTTGAATAGGCAAATTACGGAGTTGTAACGCAGAAAAGCATTCTTACTGAAAGCATGATGTATTGTCAATGGTAGCTGACATGCTACATAATGCAGAGGGAGGTTGGTATGGGAACAGGTCGGCAATGTTTATTCAGAACTGATTAGAAATAGGTACATTTTTGGTATTACCTGCACAATGTGGTTACACTTTCCGTTAATCGACAACACATTATAACATCGTTTCCGTATTTTAAACCTACCTCCAAGGAAAATTACAATAAGAACTGCTCTCTCTTATATGTGTTGAGAAATTGTGTGTAAAATTGTGTTTTCTGTTCGTTTTGTAAATGCATATTTCTGCAGCTTTTTTTTAAGTTTAAACTCGTTTTATCTGCGTGTTGTCTCAAGTGGATGTGCCGTGCCATTTTTACTGTATGACAGGTATGGTTACATATGAATTTTCTCTCAATTCGCAATAGCATAGTGTTACTCTGTTGTTTTATTATTACTAACATGGTTTTGCACATGTCATACGTTACTTAATCGTAAAATATTTTTCCACGGTTGTGTGTTTAATTTCTTAAATTTTTATTAGATGGCGCATCACTCATTTACTTCGGAATTCATAAAAATAAATGCGGTTTAAAATCTTGCAAAGACAGGGCTTTAATTACGAGCTTTTATTAAAACGCACAATATTGACAGGTTTGTAATGTCACTTTTTTTCTTGATTTTAAAAGCAATTATTTAGAAAACAGCGCAAACGCCTAGCGATCTGACACCATAGTGTAATTACATAATGTGAAAATATCAACCTCTACTGAGTTTCAATATACTATGATATTATTCTGAATGTTTGTTTACCAGCAATACACTGCTTAGCAAATCTATGATACCATGTTGGGATAATTTTTAATTAGTATCGTGATAGCCTATTATGGTGGAAATTGGAGAACTTAAATTATTTTAAGAGGGCAGCTTATCAAGTAGCTGTCTACATTGAACTTGAAAACAACAAAATATAGTCAGCTGTGACTCGGGACCGCAGTGGTTTAATCTACGCACCAGTAGTTCTATGTAAGAAATAACGCTAATGAAAATGTCGCTAAATTACTGATAGCTGCTGTAGTCAGTCGGTCGTTAGTTGAATAAGGCATTACTATATAGTGCAGCTTAATCTAGTATCTAATACGAGAGCAGTGATATGCACGTAAGGATATATCGCGAATTAGGTTTCTAGACCGGTTTTGTACGCTGTTGAGACAGCACAGACATGAGTACACTGAGTCCGACCACATCCGATGACACAAGCATACTTCATCTGAGACTGTACAGACAGAAGATGGCATATGGGGTGAAATATCTACTTTAGAAGTAGAATAATAAAAAAAACTCTTTTCGAGAAACTAATCGCAGTCAAAATATATTTAATAAAATACATGTTGTAATTTTCTGAGCATTATTCTGATTATTGTAAAATTCTAAAATAATTAATGTCTTGTTATATTATGCTATTTTTAACAAAACGTAATTGTAACGTGTACCATGATATGCCGAGTAACTAATCTTTATATACTGGTATTTTGTTAGTAAGTAAATCTGTATAAAATACTGACCATCATTTAATATTGAATAAAGATTAGACAAAACACGATGTATCTATATAGCGAGCTATATTATTATCGACATTTCACGGTTAGTAGCATACGAGAACTATTAATATCTATACGTGAGATTTATGATACAAGAAAATTAATCATGGAAAATTCTATGAAAAAATATTTATTTTATAGTTTCGTCTACCCTATTATGTGCCTTATTCTGATGGAAAGGCACACGTTTTAATTTCAATAATTTTCCCGTATATATTATAGATATATATAATTTCCTTATGCAATTACAAATTTCACTTGTTTCTCAGTCGCCTTTTTCTTCCGTACTCTCTATTCCTTTTACTTTTCTTTCAGTATAGAGAGAAGTTGAGCTTAATGTTGGAGTTGGTCAATAATGCGATAACATGTGTAATTAACTTATTACAATTTAGTTTAACATTTTATAAAAACTACGGAATTTTCATTGCCTAAAATCACAAGGACACTACTATGCCATTACCATATGAGCTAGTCCCGGCATTATGATGATATAATATATTATATAGATATCCATTTGTTAGCTATTAAGGTGTCCAAAATTTATTATCAGATTACATACCTCTTTATTTAAAAAAATGATAAAAAGCTGTTAATATCAATATTCGCCTGATTTATTATTACAGATCCTATTTGAGGTGAAGCTAAATATGGTAAAATATATCCCACGTTACTTCAGAAATTAGTATATTCTTTTAAAGTGTTTGCGTGCTGAATTGAGCGTATGTCTATTTTTACTGGGTATTATATTACTGTCTTTAGTTTCTTTACTTGAGTGATTGGGCTGCTTTGATAGAGTCTTATGTAATATCTGATATAATGCTATACATAAAAACTCATTTTCTACATATAATTCTAGTATGGGTAATAGTTGTCTTTTATCGCTCGCAATATTTTGAATAGAATTCTCGTATTAACTTCACAAATAAAATCGTGTATTCAACGTTGTGTCACGTATGCTGGTGTTGAATTGGTTTGTATTAATAACATGCATGAATAGGATTAATATTTACATCGATTGATTCGCAGGTGACATAGTGTTTAATAAACATGTGTGGATATTTGTTTCATGTTTCATTGTAAATCTTGAACAATTCTCAGCATTTATGGATATAAATAACATGTTAAGTCGATAGAGAAGTTGATAGTTTTCATGCTAATCGGTGGCTTATGTAAGCTCGAATAAACTTCAAATTGAATATTGTGTACAGATATATTCGGAATCCTATCCTTGTACGAAATACCTTCAATAAGTTCCCAGTATTTTCTGTATATGCATTTAAAATTGGCGTATACGCTTGTAAATGCATTATGTTACTGCTACACGTCTTATAGGATGGGTGACCAAATATTATGAGTTCAGATTTTTATGAACACCTACCGCAGAAATTGGAATACACCCTACTAAAGCTGGTTTTCACGGCTAGTTAATTAAAAAAAATACAATTTGGACGTGAAGACGCTTTACAAGAATGATATACAATAAACGTTTATAATATTTAGAATGTCACAAAAACTCATTCAATGATTCAGACTGCGTTCAAACTATCATGCATGGATCAAGAATGAGTGTTTAAGAGGCACAATATATTGAATAAAGGCAGGTAGTCAGTGAGGGATTATGAGATGTGTGGAAGAGCAAAGTAGAGATTTTCATGGATAAGTACCGCCTTGTATCTATAGGGACAATAAGTGCAACGTTTTATATCAATGCACACACCATGGTTCTCGGAGAACTAAAGACGCGGATAATATTCGTCAAGTTTGCCCATGGATGTTCAGAAATAATCAACAATGGAGAAGTTATGTTAACATCTTAGAAATAGTCTAGCTGATCAATTTTGGTTTTGCAGGTGTGTATGCTCTTGTGACCTCCGATGAAAGCTTAATCTACGGGTATGACCGACAAGCCAAGAGATAGGGGTTCTAGGGGAAGTATGATGACCCTTCTAGACGCAATAATGACAGACAGAGCAAATCCTATAAACATATGGTGATCTCTTTTTGAGAGCACGACATGATGTACATGCACAGGGTTCTCTCTGGACAGGACTCAAAAAAGAATACTATGTGGAGGGTTGAAAGAATTTTAGGAAGGAGCCGCGTCGGAAGAGGCTAGCACTTTTCAAATCGGGTCAGTGGCATTTCAACCAGGAAACATACATCAGCCAAACAACTCCATCCTTGTCACAGACTATGAGCATCAAGGTAGTTCCCTACCGTTTCTATCATACAGACCTTGGTTTTGTGATTTGTGTAAATTCCTAAGATCAAGGAAACCATTAAAGATTGTCGTCATGGGTAAATTGAGTAGATGAAAAGGGACTTCCCTGGGGTCTTCAGGGCGTTGTTGGAATGGCACAACACCTGCATTGCAACCTTGAGAATATCACTTTGAAAAGGACTACAACTTCATGTGTGTGCTATCAATAAAAGGGCCAATATTAAGTAAGTCTGGAAATGTATTTAAGGAACGTGGTATTTTTCTAGACTTTCGGCTAAGCGATAAAATTCTTGTTGGCTTAAATTTGCAAATTAAGCTTTACTTCATATCGCACAAAATGAACGTGACCGTTCTCCACACGTAAGATTAAATCCAATGCAATATTTATTTTCCACGTAGTGCAACATTGATTAGCCAATTTTAAACTGTTAATATTTCGAATTCAAATGCAAAAAATAAAAGAATGTTGCGCAAGCGTAATCATTAATCTAAGTTAGATTTAAATCAGTAAGATAAATGAGTTTCCGCATATTCCTCACTTAAACTTCCATACATAGGAAAACAAATATTGATATGAAAACCATTGCAATGGGTTTATATGGTTAGGCTCGCTTGAGATTTTCTAAGATGTATATTTATATTTATCAACAACCTATTAAGTTGATGTATTATAAAATAAAACAATCTAATGATGTTATGCTGTACAATTATGATAATAGTATTATTACTTCGACAACTACAACAAAAAATATTAATGAAAATATGATTAAGAAAAATGCAAAACGGCTGAAGCAAAAAAAAATGGAGGAGCTATTTATAAGATTACTTAGAAAACAGCGAGGCATATATCTATAATATAAAGCTGAATGGATGTGGGGGTGTCTGGTTACGAATAGGCTCTTATATGGTTGACAATTAAAAAAAAACTGATTACATATATGATAGAAGATGGATCGTGACACATGAATGGTTATGTTTGATGTGGCAGAACGGTGGTTCATTCAGATTGTGGGGTCAGCGTTCGGGCCTGGTCCACAAAGTATGGAAATAACAAAAAAATTAAAAAAAAAAACGTTTACAAGGGTTTTTGATATAGATGTACATGAGAATAATTTGGTATGTATGTTTCAACTTAAATAGGTATAGTATAATAAAATTGTGGGGGTCTGCGTTAGCGCCTGGCCTCCATAGAATGGAAATAGGCACAGACTTTAATAAAGACGTTTCATATCTATCTGCGTAAGTATACTTTGATAATTATGTTTCAGTTTGAAGAAATATAGTATAATAAAATTATTGGGTGTTCGTTCGCGCCTGACCTCCATAGAATGTAAATATGTCACAAAGTTTAACAAATCTTTAATATAGATCCACAGAAGATTGTGATAAATGTTTCAGTGTGAACAGGTATTGAATAATATATTATGGGGTTCATGTATTTTATTTTTACTTTCATCATATTTTGCTTTGGTTTTGATACCTCCAAATTCGAAGCTATCTCTTTACAACCCTTCCTTTTCATGACCTATCATCATACTTTAATGAATCAGAGTCCATTTTCTGCAGGCTGTTTTGGAACCCAGTAAACGAAGGGTACTCTTGCTAGTATAATATAAAGCTGAACGTCTGTGCGGATGTGTGTGTCTGGTTACGAATAGGCTCCTATATGGTTGACTATTTAAAAAAACTGATTACATATAATGATAGAAGATGTATCGAGGATCAGAACTGGGTATGTTTGATCTGGTAGAACGGAGGTTAATTAAAATTATGGGGTTTTGCGTGCGCGTCTAGCCCACAAAGTATGGAAATAAAAAATAAAAACAAAAAAAACGGTTACAAGCGTTTTTGATATAGATGTACAGGAGCATACTTTCATAAGTATGTTTCAACTTAAATATGGATGGTATAATAAAAGTGTGGGGTATGCGTTCGCGCCTGTACTCTAGGGAAATATGTTACAAAATTTAACCAAGACGTTTCGTATCTATTTGCGTAAGTATACTTTGTTAATTATGTTTCAGTATGAGGAAATATGGTATAATAAAATTAATGGGTGTTCGTTCGCGCCTGACCTCCATACAATGTAAATATGTCAGAAAGTTTAACAAAGTTTTTTTTAAAAGTCGTGAGGGTCTTCAATAACACCTTCACTTTAATCTTAATTCACGTGAGATTTTTTTTATTATTTGAGTTTAATCATATTGTGTCGAATAAATTCACCTCATCAATTCACGTTCTTATTAAAGTGAACACCAAAAAAAAAGTCGGAACTTTGGACAATTCTCGACAAAAAATATGCATCCCTTTATTTTTGTCCTTCTCCACTTTCATCTGACACCCTATCGAAAATAGATAAATAGATAAATAATAAAAATAAGAACGTTACTTGTCATCGTGCTAAAAGAAGGAAAATGCTGCTCACGTAGTAATGTGTCTTTCTAAAAACATTTACATAACCTTTATATATATATATATATATATATATATATATATATATATATATTTAAGCTTGTTTTATTAGGTTACTAGAAGGAATTCAGTTGATTACAACCCTTTATGTGTGTTCTTTGCATTACAATAGTACAACCCTGAATCCGACGGCGCAAGACTACACCGTTCAATACTGTAAAACTGGAAAGCTGTTCTACTTGAAAACGGCGTCATTTTCTTCTTATTAATATGTATGTCGATTCTTTATTAAAAAAAATAGAGTAACTACGAGTTTAATTTTTTAATATCCCATTTTGCTGTTACGGATTGTTTTACTAAAGTAAGTAAAGCTTCATTATTTTTCAAAACGGTGTTTGTTTCTTTGTTTTTCGATATTTCTTCGATATTATTTTTTATTTTACAAACTACTTAAAAATTCAAAGCAATGAACTTCTCTACGATAAAAGTTAATTTTATTGACTATGGTAACATTTATTTCTTGTATATTTATATTATCATATATATAACACGTTCTGTTTGTAAGGAACCATCATTTTTTTTGTCACTCTTGGCTACGAATGGAAAGAAAGTTGATATAAAAATATATATTCACGAAAATTATGTTTACTTTAATGATATTTTGCTTAGGGTAAAATGTTTGAGTAGCAAAACCTATCCTTTTACTACTCCTTTCTTTTCGTAACCTATCATACTTTCATCAATCGCAGTCCATTTTCTGTAGACTGTTTTTGAACCCAGTCAACGACGGATACTTCTGCTAGTATATATATATATATATATATATATATATATGTGTGTGTGTATGTGTGTGTGTGTGTGTGTGTGTGTGTGTATAATTTATATTTGTTGAACTGTTTTAATGTTTCACCCACGGAAAAATATAAAATAATTCGATTAGAAAAATTGATGGGTGTAAAATGATTTATTGCTACGTTTAAAATAGTCCACTTTTTAAAATAATTTCTTCACACATTTAATTATAAAATATTGCCACATTATATGTAAAGTTAAAAAAGTAACATATTTTCATATGTTATATTTATTTTATTAGTATTAATAGTATCTAACGGTTTACTTTTTCACGCGTAATAGGGAGAAAAATATGACTACTATGATTTCAATAAATAAAAATATATTGGTATATTCGTTTCCCTATAATTTTGGAAACATAATATCATCATAAATATACGTTTTATTGAGAGACAGTATTCTTATTAACTTGTGATGATTGTTTTTACGGATATATAAACAAGTTTAATATGTGTATCATGTAAACCGTCAAAGGCTTGCACCTGGAGTTTGGAAAAATATCAACACACATTTATTACCCATAATTACTGATCATATAATCTTATCATATATTCTTTAATACGCTAAAAAAAAACGTTTCTAGCTAGACTGTTCTACATTTTTTAACTCATCAAACAGATAAAATTGATAAGCTTAAATTTTTAATACTAAAGTCTAATCCAATTAGGCGTTCATTTTTTTTCTTTGAATGATGCCCTGTACTTATCACGTGTTTCTTACGTGTTTTCATTCGACTTGCATATTTTCTATGCAGTTATTAATTATTTCATTAAAATGTAAATCCTATTTTCTATATTTTACTTTGATGTGTTTATAATAAAGCTGAGCTTTTACTCAGCATTTTAGCTAGAAACAAAGTGTAAACTCTCTTCCGGTATTATATTTAGTATTTTTCTGTCGTCACACCGTAAGAGACGAGCCCTTTTTGATTGATATAATTGTATTATGTTTCTAATCCATAATTCCCTTTCTTAACTACGTGTATTTATCAGGAAATAAAGAAACGACAGCTTGCCTTGTGAGAAGATGAATAAATGGCAATTTGGAATATAGATAGAATAGACATCTAATTGAACTAAAAATCATACATTGCAATGTAGTATACATGAAATAATTGTTAAGCTTTATTTTATAGATAATGATGTGGCAATGTACGCATATACATGCATACGAGATTCTATGAGCATTAAGCATTTGTAAGGCGTAAAGTATTGAATTGTTTCACCTCCAACTATTCAAAATTTTTCAAAAGCCATCATTGTACACACTATCCAAATGGTAAAAGTATATAATTTAATCTACATTTGTTTAGATATTCATGTAAATTCATTATCGGTTTATTCACCTATGAGATGTTATTTTTTTTGTAACTCAAACTGGCATCAACTCGATTATTTTCAATCCCATAATTTTTTTTTTAGTTTTAGAATGCAAAGCAAAGCCAATGAACGGTAAAAAATGCTGTAACATTGAGAGATTTATATGGCTAGTATGTTTTTTGTACATGGGGATCACAACTTATCTAGGCCCGTAAACCACTCGGGGATAAGGGTTATTTTGTGTACAATAATCGATGGGATAATTCCGTAGTAATAGTTGGTATTTGAGCTTTGATAAAGCGGCTTACTTAAGGGGGCGATTACTCAGGAATTTGTTTATGTTGGACTTGATGACGTCCAAGTTGTCGTCAGGTTGGAAACAGGCAAATGGAAGAGAATTCCACAGGCGTGCACTTCTCAGAAAAAAGCTATGTTCATGTTAGACAGCAAGGTGTTTGTTAGGATTTCATAAATAATCTAGAGGAAATATTCTAATTTGGTTGACTTCAATTTAATCATCTAGATTTATATAACCTGGAGTAGTGTTATGATGAAAGTATTTTACAAAACAAAAATGGATATAAAGGAGCAATTATAATTATACATTAATAGTCAGTTCAAATACAATTAACAAACTAAAGTTAAATTAAATTATATGAGAATTCACTAAGTAAATATTAAAAGTAATCCATGAATTAAAAAACAATATGTGAATAAAGGAGTTATGTCAGATATGTATATATATATATATATATATATATATATATATATAATTTTGTTATCTATATTGTAAGATAAAGGAAACTATTTATTTATAACACCATAGGATACAGATTGCATTCGTAAATATTTTATTTATATAATACTACGGCGTCCAGTCTGAGAACCGCCGCTTCAACGTGATTCTGTGCATAAACTATAAAAAAGACGTGTTGGTATGAACACACACACACATACACGCACACACACAAACACGCACACCAACCCACACACACACATATATATATGTGTGTGTGTGTGGGTGGGTATGTATATATATATATATATATATATATATACATGTACATATATCCACAGAAAATATTACAATAAAATAATGTATTACTTTACAGTATATATATAAGATATATATATATATATATATATATATATATATATATATATATATATATATTTGTATATCTTAACGTCTTCTTACACGTAAGGAATTACTTTCTACCGTGCTTATGCTTCTCAGAAAACTCCAAGGATAAGTGTAATTATATGTATACATGACACAATTCGTATTAGTCCAACATTCAATGGTATCAATGCACATATTTTTTAATCATATTACAAGTGACTTGTATCAGTTGTCACATTTCGTAATTGCATTTATTTAAATCCGTTAATTTATTTGGTTTTCTATTTTTGTTGCAAAGTTGAAAAATAATTGTAACAAGATATATAGTATCATCTGATATATGTATAATCTGATGAATATCAGCATGTATCATCATTCCATGAATCAAACATTCAAATGGTCTATATTGGTTTTTGAATCGAACATCACAGGAACTACTGAATCGTCGCAAAATAGAGATTTAGCAGTATGACTAAAGGACATACAGTTTTATTATGAACACCATCAAACGCATAATTTGAATATGGAATCCTTTCACTGGAAACCAATACATCTGAATGGCATTATCAAAGGCAATAATGAGATATTACGCCTTTTGAATTCTATGTTAAAATCAAAAGAGAAGCATTTTTGTTTTACTCAAAAGAATATATATTAAGTCAGCTGTATTATTTTGAAAATATATTTTGGTTTAATATGTCATGTTTCTAGTATAAGTTTTCCAATATTTAATGCATAGTTTCTACCTGCAATAGAAGGGGTTTAAAAGAAATATCTGACCAGCATAAACTAAATAAAGGATGACCCGAAAGAAACGGGCCCCAAATCAAATTAGGGCCCGTTGCTTAGTGTTTTGTCCGAATGAAATGAAACTTTGGTCATAACTTGTTTATTATATTACCAAAATATCATATCAAAACACTAGGGTATTTTGGCCTTTTTTCTCCCTTGACTGTAAAATGCCCAGCAAAACAATTGAATGTCCTCTGTTTTATTTGGATCACCCTGTATTCAAGTAACACTATTAGAAAACAATCATATCTGTATAAGTCATATATATTCTTACTAAACTTTATAACACGTATATGAACACATATACACCCATCGATAGCAGATATAAATTAACAAATTATCATGAGATAACTTTAGAAAATTTAAATCAGATTTCCCCTGTGTCCCATTTTAAAAAAAATAACATGCCTTATATAGTGTCAGACCTGACGAAATAGACCGCTAAATACATTAAAATACATTCCAGTAAAATCATATCAGCAAAGTGGTGTTCACTCTAAAATATGCCATAGCACAAAGAAACGACTATTCGTATTGTATTTAACAAACTAGGTTATATAGAACTTTAATGCCACCAATTATTGTAAACAAACAATGCGAAATATTCGAATGTTCAATCTGCCAATATAAAAAATACCTGATCAGTTGCTCATTTTCCAACAGTTTTAAAGAATAAAAAAATGATCCTGATTAGATTCCGGTGCTTTATCAAATTCTCATCAATAGACCGTAGATAATGTATTTAGAATCTGACAAAGTCAACACATTTGCTACACACATTGCAGCAAATTCTATTCGTTGCGACCTACTTCCATGCATTAATTTTGTTACAGAGCACATATCTGTGACAGGTGTTACAAAATTTACCGCAACGATTTATTTTAGTAATGCAACTCGCTCTAGCGATATTCTGATCACAATGCCCCAAAAGCCTTAAACATAATTCTCTTTGAATTTGCCTTAGGAACTGACACTTAATAAATACAACAGCCAAACGTATTTTAAAATTCCGGAGATCAGTCATCTATCCCCAAGAACAATCCACTTGGTTTTCTGTTAATCGAGAGTAAGTTTCTTAGATCTGTGATAAATAGCAGAGTGATCAACCACATTAGCAAAAATAACGTAATCAGATAATGCACTATGTTATCCGTTCTGATAATTCTGTGTGTTAACTGTAATATCACACATAGTTAGTGAATCTCTTACCGGAGTTTCGTATATCTTGATATATCAATGTATTGATATACCAATGGATATGGAATAAATGTTTTCGTCACAAATTTTCAGTCTCGGAGAAGCTGATATATCGGTTCAAGTATTATATCATGTCCTTTCGATTGGCGTATAAGAGGCCTGGTTGATGAGCAAAAGTAGAAAGCTCATAATATCAACACTTGAATTCCTCAAAATGCAATTTCTGATATTTATTAAACATACCCCAAATCACATTGTAAAGTCATCCGTAGACATTTATGCAGAGACACTGTAATATATAGCAACACTTTAAAGCCAAGCAAAAAGCAAGTTCTTTTTTATTCTCTTTTCTAAGCTTAAGCAAGTGGTGCAACAAGTAAAAGATGGCTTGTTACATTTATTGCTGTTAAAACCGAGCTTCCATTTTTTATCATAATCGTGCGCACCTATCAGGCCTCGATTAAAATAATTGAGGCTGGTATTTGTGAAACGCCGTGTCTTGACAGGCTTATCGGACTGATTTTCACTCCTGACTATTAGTAGAACGCACGCATTAAATGTGTTGGCAAGATCACTGAAATAATTGTTAGGTTATTCTAACGCCCCAGTAGCTCTATCGCAGCTGATGTAATCCTCTACCCCTTAACGAACTTGTATATTTTCTCGGTTAATTTTGTGCAATAGGACGGTGTATCACATGGAGTAAAAATGACACCAAAATTTTACGTAAGATTCTTAATAACTTTGCATAAATTATGACGATACGATATGATAAACACACTACCCAAATTACGATGAGAATACAGATATGATCATTCAAGCTATGTGTTCTAACAACTCCTTTCGTTCCTCTATTTCATCCTGTTCTCTTTATTATTCTTATATAATTCTTGATCCTCCACATTCTTATATTCCGTTTCTAAATAGCTATTAAATTACTGAAAATGAAAGAAAATATCATATATATATATATATATATATATATATATATATATATATATGAATTAATATATGTATACAAATACCTATTTATATGTATATATATACATATATATATGCATATATATATATATATATATGTATATATATATACATATGAAAATTCGTTATCTGAAAGTACTTATTTTAAACTCCTCGGCCTAGCGTTCAAAGTAAGGATTAGTTGGAGCAATTACATTGAGAGCATTGCCAGAACCGCTGCGAAGAAGGTGGGCTCTCTCTGCGTGCTAGAAAGCTAATAACGCCCGAAAGTGTCATGCACCTCTATAAGGCCACAATTCGTCCATGTATTGAGTATTGTTGTCATATATGGCGGTTGGTGCATCTGCTACTATTCTATCGCTCCTAAATAACGTTTTTAAATGAGATTCGCCAATCTGATATGTCCTGAACTGTCATCTAAGCTTCAACCTCTGTCCCACCGGCGAAATGTTGCATCCCCCTGCATGTTCTACAAGTATTTTAATAATGAATTCTCTGACGAACTGCAAGCACTTGTGCCCCCACGACGCAAATAAACTCGACAAACCCGACAAGTAGGTATATCCCACCATTACACAGTAGGCATACCTAGATGTAGGAGAGCTTTCTACTCCAGTAGTTTCTTCCCAAGAACTGCTAAACTTTGGAATTGCATTCCGGGTCCTTGCTTCCACAACTGTACTGACATGCAGAAGTTTAATTGTAAGGTGAACCAGCATATTGTTGTCCAACTCCCTTCCTACTACCCCAGTAGCTTATGTACCTGATAGTAGCCCCCTACATCAAAGTTCCAATGAGCCTTGTTTTGGGTGAAAATGTAATAATAAATGTAATAATATATATTGACAATTTTCGTTTATATATACCATATTTCAAATAAAAAATTAAGAAATAGAATAGAACATGGAATCAACAATATATGTTTTAAATCATAAAGTATAATCTTAACTCGTGTATATATCTATACTTATAAAGTAGCAGTGTTCATGCGTGTGTGTCTGTGTTTACAACTCCCAATAACAAAAGCAATATACATCCATATGTGTGTACATCTCTCCTGGTCAAGAAATATTAGCGCCCATGATAGGATACATCTGTCAACGGAGATATTATATTTCATACGTAATTTCTATATATAGCATTCTTCAAACAACATCTACAATGATTGAGTCCCGGTCATCAGCATATCACAGTAAATTAAATATATTTAAATAATAAGCATGATTATATTATTTATTCGACATATTAGCTTTGTGTTAACTGTACTCATTATTTTTTAAAATTATTTAGTTTATTTAAATTTCAATTTATATTTGATTTAACTTATTTTATATGTAATCTGAAATCGTTTAATTTTCAAACCAGAAAACAGACGGAAAATAACTATGATAGTTTAATTTAAACTTGTTTTAAACGGAGCACGGTATTAAATATTTCCTGTAATAAATTTGTTTTTATTTCGAAATATTCTTCTAAGTTGAATTATTATTTTTCATTTTAAATTCGGAGGAGTTTTTTCGCTTATTCTTAAGTTTTTAGTAACCTTTTTTATATGTTAGAAAAGAAGGTAAATATGAAGAATCACTCCACCCTCGAAAATTCCTTCAAAATTACCACTTTTATAAATTTTCGGGGGGGGGGCTGAAAACGAAAATGACGTTTAAAATGACAGGAAACGAGTAGGTTCCAAGATATTAAAAAGATGTTAGTTTAAAAAAAGTGGGGGTCGCTTTTCTATAATAGTTTAACCTAAAACCAGCACCCACTTTGTGGCCACTATTGTTTTTTTGGGGGGAGGGCTCCTTTCCAGCCGCGGAAAATCTTTTAAAATTACCACTAACGTTAAAGAATTCCAGGAAATATGTAGTTTCTAGGAAATGCCCCCACTTTATTGCCACCGGCTGAGACTGCCAAAACCCCTTCCCGCCCCTATATCGCATCCCACCAAATGTAAACATAATTTTTGTGAAATATTAAACTATTTTTCTGCTCGGTTTCTGTTAGTGCGTTACTTACGTTAAAACTGTTAAGTACACTGCAGAAGCATATGCTGAAAAACTATACATTGCTATATCGAATATCACGCTCCATGAAAAAGAAAAACATATATAAACCGGTATCCCCCCAAAATGATAATTACAAATGGGTGCTAAATTTACGTTAATTTTTATAGAAAAGTGATCCCTCAAGTTTTGAAACTAGCATTTCTTCATATCTTGGATTGTTGGTTATTTTTTTTTACGGCGTATCAACGCTTTTCAGCTTATTTATGCCAAATCCAGTAATTTTGAAGAACAATATTTAAATAGAATATGTTAGGGTTTTTTTCAAGTCGGTTTCTATTTAACCCATAGTTGGGACCCTAACAGGTAGTACCACTCAGGGTCAGAGTGGACCTGGGAATAATGGAAATTAAAGTGTGACTCCACACTCCCCAACGCCCGATAGCTGAGGTCCCACCTTCGGACATTGTTTAAGATGTTATACAAGAGCTATAAGTTAGGAAGCCAGTAAGGGAGTGGACTGTAGAAGAAAGTGGGAAGGGAAGGAGACTATTGTTTTTGTTTTGGGGTTTGCAAAACATTACTTAGTTTTGCAAATAATTAAAAAGAAAAACAAAAACGGAAAGATGTTAATGTAGGTGCATTTGGGTCAGGAAGTCATTGGGTGTATCAGAACCCGCCATTAAAGATATGTGAGAAGAACCTACTATATACTATACTCCAAAGCTTTTAACTACTTGAAAAATGTAATTAAAACCCTCTTTTTTCAAGTACAGGAACAAATAGCAAATTTAAAAAAAAATAACAGGTGTAATAGGAAATTATGTTTTTTTAATCGGTTTTCTTTAAAAAAAGATTTTTTTAAAAATCACGAAATTTTACTTACTTCGATTATAAAAACATATATAAATTCTGAAAAATAACTTGCCTATAACAAATTATATTCACTGGGTGTTTCTACTGTTCATTGCTAAAAAGGTCGCGATATGTATACTTATATTCCATGTCCTTTTTAAATAAAATGCTTTTTTAAACAAGGATGATAAAAAAACGCGAACGCAGATGTTTTTACTGTTCTAATAAAGGGAGATAAATTTCTGATGTTCTTCGCCTTTATCTTCAACCGGATTCGAAGGACCATAATTAATGTCTCTTTCTATTGCGTGTTGTAAACCAAAATTAGTATTTTGGGGCCTCCGTAGATGAAAAGTGAAGACATCCACTTATAAATATACTTTATAAAAACAACCCACTGTACCGTATTTTTTTTTAATTTTTGTTCTCTTAAAGAAATAAATGGACTTTTGACTTAATATATTTTAATTCTTCTTTATCTAGTGATTTATTTTAATACTAAAAAACGAAAACATTGAATGAAATAGAAAAAAAGTTGTCGTCAGCGTCCAATATTTACTTGACAGTATAAGCATAACATATGCTTCCACTAAAATAAATCACCGTGATTAAAAAAAAAAATGTTTTACACTTTGGACTTTACAGGTAAGTTTCCAAAAAACACTTTTTATTTTGTTTTAAATAAGAAATTATATTTATTGATCTTTTTATCTTCAATTTGTGATATATAAAACTTTGGTGAGTAAATTAATTATTAACATTTTAATAGACATTTCAAAATGGGGCATAGTGAATAAAAATACGTTTGTCTAAAATATATTCATTTTATTAAAAAGAGCATAAACCTACACATTGTTCCTAAAAATACCGTAAAAATTGAATCAAGAAGAAACTTTTGATGGCTTTTAAAGTGTAAAAATTGAAAAATGCTTAACTTGTAAAATTCAACTGATTTCATTACGTAAAAACATGGCTGCACGAAGGCGTGCCGGCTCTTTGTAAGCACTGTTTTTTTTAAATAAAAAAAATATTTTTATTATTTTTTAAACAACTTTAATAGTTTATTTTGGAAGTATATTTTATAAATAAACAACCCACTTTAAAAGGAGAAATTACAAGTTGTTTTAATATTTTATTCGCAGTTTTGTGTAAGGTATATCAAAAATTCCCCAATATTCTGATACACAAGTTATCTTCCGATAGCCTGATTTGGTTGCACCAGCCATTTCTTTGAAACTACTCATCTACTGTAATTTTAAAAGATATTATCCTGTTTAGCGCCTCCAAAAACCTATAAAAGTGGTAATTTTAAAGGAATGTTCGAGGGTGGAGTGATTCTTTATATTTACCGAGAAAAATAATTAAAACTTGTTAAGTGTTGAGACATGTTGAACAGAGTTCAGTCTCGATACTGAGTGTGAAGTGTTTTCCCATAACAAAGATGGAGGAAGTAATTTATACTAACGAAGATGGCAGTCAAGAATAAAATGTGGCCCCTGGCGTAGTTAACGGCGAACTGATTGAATATAAATATATTGGTTAGTTAGAACAGCCGTTGGTTATAAAAACAATTGTCAAAGTCATTGGTGTCACCCATTAAAAACATTACTGTTTTTATGGGATGTGTCTCCTAGCGGCTCCGGCTGCAGGGAGACATGGTAGTAGTACTCGTCAAGGATTCGTCACTTGACACTCAGCCACAACAGGTGAGGGCCCGGGAACCGGCCCAGCACCTGTTGGACGGAGGTACGCCGCTTGGGTAATACCTAGGAGGTCCACCGTCCCAGGCCTTGCCACTGGACTTTCCGGTGGAGTAAGTTCATTGCTTACTGTCTGAAGCGCCCCTACCGGGGAATGTCGACGAGGTTACTCAGGCAAATTTTATAATTGCAGCAGTGCCCCTCCTTGAGGGGAGTCTGGTTGATCCCCACTTTCCGGCCTTGTGCCATATTTGCCGAGGTGGGCGCAAATAAATGACTACCCCTATTAGTCCTCTGATGGGGTAAGGTCTCCTAGTGGCTTCGGCTGCAGGGAGACAAGTTAGTAGTACTCGTCAAGGATTCGTCACTTGACACTCAGCCCTACAGGTGAGGGGCCGGGAACCGGTCCACCATCTGTTGGACTGAGGTACGCCGCCTGGGTAATACCTAGGAGGTCCACCCTCCCAGGCCTTGATGCTGGACTTCCTCTGATGGGGTAAGGTCTCCTAGTGGCTTCGGCTGCAGGGAGACAAGTTAGTAGTACTCGTCAAGTTAGTAGACAAGTTAGTAGTACTTGATGCTGGACTTCCTCTGATGGGGTAAGGTCTCCTAGTGGCTTCGGCTGCAGGGAGACAAGTTAGTAGTACTCGTCAAGGATTCGTCACTTGACACTCAGCCCTACAGGTGAGGGGCCGGGAACCGGTCCACCATCTGTTGGACTGAGGTACGCCGCCTGGGTAATACCTAGGAGGTCCACCCTCCCAGGCCTTGATGCTGGACTTTCCGTAGGAGTAAGTTCATTGCTTACTGCCTGAGGCGCCCCTACCGGAGAATGGCGACGGGGTTACTCAGGCAATTTGTACAATTGAAGGTGTTCCCCTATTTTAGGGGAGGCTGCTGGATCACCGCTTTCCGGGCTTGTGCCACATTTTCCCGAGGTGGGCGGCAAAAAAATAACTACCCCTATTAGTCCTCTGAAGGGGGAAGGTCTCCTAACGGCTTCGGCTGCAGGGAGATGGGGTAGTAGTACATGTCAAGGATTCGTCACTTGACACTCATCCCAACAGGTGAGGGGCAGGGAACCGGCCTAGCACCTGCTGAACGTAAGTTGTTGGATACTTGGGCTGAGATCGGCTTTGAACATTTATCATGTACTGATATATATATATATATATATATATATATATATATATATGTACATATGTATATATATATATGCATATGTATATATATATACATATATATATATATATATATATATATATATATCAGTAGATGATAAATCTTGAAAGCTAATAGCATGGATGAAAGATATATGAACACGCAAACGGAAAACAATTAAACACCGGACAAATCGTCACAAACGAGCGTTTTTTTATTGTTTTCATTATAACACATGTTTATAACCACCCCATTATATTTTTGTGTGTGATGCTGAAAATTAACTATTGAAAAGAGATAGAGTCAAATCAGTATAAGCTTTCTTAGCTCCGAATTAATATTAAGACTACCATAGATTACTGATGTCGGTAATGTTATCTATTACAGGAATGCTCTAAAAGAAATATAAAGCAGTTCTATGGAATATGAATTTATTTTTATTATTTTTCGATACCGATAAAAAACATAGTGTATATGATTGCAAAATAATTTTCCTTGAAAAAAAAACGTATTTTCTTTCTTTTAATTTTGTAACCTGATCAATAACAATAGAGTGTGTTATAATTTGAAGTCATGTGTAGAGATAATTATTAAAGCTTTCCTATTAGAAAATAAAATCTATTCTAATAAGTGTTTTTTAACTTCAAAAAGTTAAATTGACTTCCTAGTCTATGAGAATCGCGTACGTTTGCTCCCATAGTAACAACGACAGCAAATGGTTTGGAAACCGTGACGTACATTGTGTTACCCAGATCTGTTCGAGGTGTCGATATCACTCAACAATTCACTAAGTTTTTCCATTTTTTGTGAGTTTTATAATAGATCTACCTCATGCATTTTCTTATGCTATACTGACTTTTGGTTGCTTTATCATGAAAGACGTATGTTGGGAAAGTTAAGAATTTGGAAACCATATATTTAGTTTACAATGGCGTATATTTTCAAGTGCGCTGAAACGATTATCCTTATGTGCAACCTTTGTCGGTATATTTAGCTCAGCGGACGGATACATCTAGAAGCGATTCATGCAGGTCTCGAGATACAGAATATGTTGATCACAACTAATTTTTCATAATATCAAAACAGCTATACAAATAATTTATCAACTTATTCCTTAAATACCCTAGCTTCCAATTATTATTTCATACAGTTTTATCTTTGCTTCAAATCTTACTTATGTAATCATCATCATCATCATCATCATCATCATCATCATCATCATCATCATCATCATCATCATCATCATCATCATAATCATCATCATCATCATCATCATCATCAACATCATCATCATTGTTGTTGTGTTTGTTGCTTTGTTCTTCTTGGCGTTGTTATTTTTGTTGTTTATTATAAGGCTTGTGTGATTTGATATTATCAGAGGCTGCACGTATTTAAAAGGAACGCTCGCATATTACTAATCTTATCTGCGGATCTATAAATGCGTGATTTTAATAATTCATTCTTTGTAGCTTTACCTAGAGATATCCCAATCATCAAATTAAACGTCTTTATTTGAAGAGCCTACAGCTAAATGTTCACCGTGCATCAAATATCTAGTAATTGGCATTCATTATTTAATTTCCTAGCGAGGCATTTATATGCATGCCATGGGGTTATATTATTGGAAATTGTTGTTGTTTAATGTAAAATATTCTTGGAAGTTTGACTACATGTAATCTATATATTTATAAAAGTGAGTGTGTGTGCGGATAATTCTCAACCTGCATACTCAATATTTTTTTTTATATACAGATTAGAAATTTGTTATACATGATAAAATGGGGAAAACATTTTAATCTTGTTGCAATCCAGAAAAAAAGGCTGTTATGGGGTCAAACTAGAAAAAATGTTACGAGGGAGGAAACCGGACTTTTATTGGTTTTAAACTGCTTCATAATTGTGCATGCGTTGCCGTGAAACATGACCGTATCCTTATGTTAAGATTTAGTTGATTTGAAAAAAAAAACCTTTTATGGCATGTCAAGCGGTTATAGTAGATAGCGTACTTGACTCACTGTCCTCACGTGTTTTCTTTGATCTCAGCTTGAGCATTTTTTACTTGCTCTTTAGAAAGAACATAATACCCGCATGCACGCGTCTGAGTTTTTTTTTTCTATTTTATTTACATTTTTACGTTATGTTAAATACCTATGACAATTTCATTTATGATAATTGATAATTGGGCATTAATTAAAATATAATATATATGCGTATTTTACAACCGCCAATGATAGTTACACATTTCAACATTAATTGCAAACACACATTCTGTTTATAAGCACTTTTTTCCTTTTTTTATATAGTGGTCACCACTTATCAAGGCCCGCAAGCTACTCAGGGGCAAGGGTTATTGCAAGTACATTACTTTAGTGTGGAAATTTGATTAAGTGTTTACTTAGGGGGGCGGTTCATTAGGAATTTGTAAACGTTGGACTTGAACACATCCAAGTTGTAGTCAGGTGGGAAGCAGGCAGACGGAACAGAGTTCCACATGCGTTCAGTTCTAAGAAATAAGCTTTGTTCATGGAATCCACGTTTTGATTTAGGCACAGATAAAGATAAAGCACTTCTTCCGCGAAGGTATAACGTGCTTAAGTTCTTAATTTAACGGAAGTGCTTAACATGATGCAATTACTGGCTCCCTATATGTTCTTTGAGGCATATGTACTAGTACATATAATAGAAACAACATCCAGTTGAGGTTGATAGAGCTGACCTGTTCATTCTGGCATATCAGTATCGTTTATCACACTGAATAAGTTAGAAATTTGTTTATTAAATTAATTATGAGACATTACATATGGCTGATTCATATTTCTTCATGGTATACTATTACAGCAGTATAAATGATATGTCCTAACATAAGTTATGTTAAAAGTATCATAACGAATCAAGATATGTTAGAGAATCCATTGAATAGGAAATGAGTGGCGAACACTAATCTGTCGTAAAAAGTTCGTACACGATGATAAATCTTCCAAACGTACGATACAACTATTGATCTCTACTAATTTTTGGTACACTAGAACCTCATGCCAATGAATCATATAAAATGAATGATTTCTGCTATGCATTGTTGCTGCGATAAATGATTTAATAAATGATGTGACAATAAATGGAGACAGACTTATTTCGAATTATTAAAAAATAATAGAAGAAAGCGAAAGTCATACGAAAAGCATTTATTAATTAGAGGAGATATTTAAAGCGTGAGATTGCTAATATGTTCTGACCAATATTAAAAATTATATTTAAAGTGTTGAATTGACAAGATAAGTGCGAAAAATGTCTGAAAACGAACATTTAAACACAATACCAGTTACAATAACGGCAATACTACTACTACTACTAATCATAATACTAATAATACACAATGAGAAAAATACAGATATAAAAGGTCTTAATTATCTAGTGTTAATATAAGAGAAGAGATCAATAAAAGGGCACTATCACAAGTAACATATTTCAGACTTACACCCAAATCATTCAGATATATTAAAGCTACAGTAATCAACTATTAGCTCATGTTATTTCCGTCTCATATATGAATATTAGAGACGAAAAAAATATTATAAAAAAAGTCGGGGAGGGCACACTGCGAGGTTGACCCAAATCGGACATCCTTCGCGATCCTCTTTTCAGGTCCTTATTTACTATTATTAATGTGTAGTTTAGCGGCGTAAATTATTTGACAGACAAAAAAAAACTTATAAAAAATATTTATTTTTATATAAAACATTATTAGACCGAAAGCTGAAAGAAAACAAAAAAAAACATCATTTTTATGTGTTTATCCTTTTTGTTAGACTAAACGTGCACGCCTTACACGTTTACACTTTGGCCTTTTTTATTTAGGTAGGGCAGATTGGCTTTTTAAAGGCAAAATTGAACCTTGTTTATGCTCTTTCATTGCAATAAAAAATATGGCGGCCAAAAACATAATTCATGAAAGAGCTTAAAAAGGCCAATCTGCGAAACCATAGAAACGCGAAATTTTCAAAGTATAATAGCGGCCTCGAATAATAAATATAAATGATAAAAAAATAGCATAAATGATTTTTTTCGGGTTTTATTTCAGCTTTAAGGTCTAACAATGTGTTTTATATAAAAAATAAATAAGTTATATATATATTTTGTCTGGCAAATAATTTACACCGCTAAAATACACATTTACCAAAATAAAAAATAACTTATTAATGTTTATAAACGTTTTTTTTTGGTTCAAAAAATCGTGAGTTTCTTAGGACAGTGATCACTTCTGCCGAGATATCTGGTGGAGAGGGTATCAGATACTTCTTTTGGGGGGCCATTACTTTTACATGTTTTATTCCGTTCTTTTATTTTTGAAATTAGTGTGGGGTATCCACGTTACCCATAATGAAAATGATCAATATAGCAGGCGTGTTTCAAACGGAACTTAATATCAACCCAAGCAACGCGGGTACCCATGCAAGTATATATATATATATATATATATATATATATATATATATATATATATATATATATATATATATATATATATATATGATATACATATATACATATATATTTACATTTGATTATATATATACTGATGTATAAATATATATATATATATATATATATTGATTTATATAATCATGATTAAAAAAAAAAGTTAAAAGCATTTACCCCCCACACCCACCACATCCCTTAAGCCCCAGAACACCCCATGTGTCAGTTTTCGAGATGACCTCGGAAGAAAGAGTCGGTGCCTTCCGAGCTAAGTTAAAAACTTTATCCATAACTCTTGAAATGTATCCTGTCTTGATTTTGCCACTTTTTGTGTATTAATATAAATATATATATATATATATATATATATATATATATAATTTATTTATCTTTGCTCTCTTATTGCAGTTTTCCTAATAATTGAAACTCCTTAACATTACCTATCATGTCTTATTACTCGTCTTTTAAACTTTTTTTGTTAAATACGTCTGGTATTATCCTAAACTAGCCTTTAAATAAGATGCCCCCAATCTAAAAACATAAGCTGACCTTAAAAGTTGCATTATTGAAACGTAATTATAAGTATAATCTCGAACGTTTTACCGCGAGGTACCAAAAACAATAAATAAGTAAATAAAATAATGGAAAAAAAACTTCCACGGATTAATATGGGAGGAGAGAATATCTTCAAATTCTATTCTAAACTTCGGAATGGGCAAAGGATTTCTACTAAGTAGATATAAATAAGTCCCTCTTAGCGTTTTTTCTTTGGTTTTTGTAAATGGAGAGTAGATAATGCAGTGGATGTGTTATCGGCAGCTCCAGTAACTCTCGCTTCATTTCTAATGAGTGATGTTTCTGACAAAGGGTGGAAAAAAAGCTGCTTCCCAGGTTGGTAGTACTTCGTGAACAGTAGTCTGAGATTTTGGAAATTTTCTGTCTCTATGTCTATCCTTGCGGGCATGTCACTAGTAAGGGTGCTGGAGTAAACGATTTCATCTGGGCTGACGTTAACCGCCTGATAGTCAGAGACCCGAACCTTGGAATAACCACTAAGGAGGCTGTCCTATCTGCAGGTGCAAAGTACTGGGGTTGCTGTATTGCCATTTGGTGAATGGATTCTGGACCATACAGTAGTCTCTGGTGGGGGCTGTTGATGCCATACTAGTGGGTAATTGTTACGGCTTTACCTTATCATCTGCTACAAAAACAATTCCTGTCTTTCCTCTCTTACTTTCCCTCTCTGGTCTGCTCTAACCAAGTATGCTGACTTGTTCCACAAACCCCAAAATCCTCAACATGAAATATCTCAAAAAAGAAAACACGAATAAACCTAGAACCCCATCCTCCTACGTGGACCCCTACTACCATATCTTTCTCCAACATTAGGGGTCTACGTTCTAACCTTCCAGAGGTTGAAACAAAATTACAGGAGACGGGACCTGACATATTCTTTCTAAATGAAACTGGAATAGGGCCGACCACTTCCTAGATAAGTTCATAATAAAAGGATACTCTTACCTAACATCTAAATCTGACCCCCACGATCGCCACGGGCATGGAATATGTGCCTACATTAAAGATGGCTTCCCATGTGGCAGGGATATCTCCAGAGAATACCCTAATCTACCTTATATGTGCTTCCGGATTGCACTTGCTTATACCACCGCATTTATACTTGCCCTCTATCGCCCCCACAACAGTGGAGTTACTGTCTTTAAGAGTTTATCAGAAAGAATTGACCACATCCTGTCTGCTCATCCTTCGGCTAACATTCACATTTGCGATGTCTTCAATGCCCATAATGTGGAATGGCCGACCCACTCAAATAAGACTGATGAGGGGAGGTTCTGTCTGGATTTTGCCATTGCCTATAATCTCTCGACAAAGGCTTCCTTTCTAGGGCAATTGCTCTCGACATATCAAAGGCCTTTGATAAGATTTGGCATAAAGGCCTACTACACAAGATTTCCAGCTACGGTATAACTGGAAATGTTTTCTCTGTCATTAAATCATTTCTCTCCGATAGGCTCATAAGAGTAGTGGTAGATGGACACAAATTAAAGGCCTGCAATATAAATACTGGAGTCCCTCAGGGGTCCATACTGGTCCCAACTCTCTTCCTGATCTACGTTAATGATCTTCCAAATAACATTTCGTTAACATCTATGCTAATGACACGACCATCTATGGCAACACATCAAAAGCCGTAAATGATGATGTTCTCTCTGATGCTCTCTCCTCTGCTCTTGAGCGCGTAGTGCAGTGGGGAAAGGGGTGGCTGGTTACCTTTAATGCATTCAAGACCAAGCTCCTATCTCTACATCATAAACGCTCTGTCCCCATCTGACACTAATTGAAATTGATGGCTCTCGTCTAAGGGAGGCCCCAGGCTTTGATAAGCTCCTGGGTTTGAACTTTACACCTGATCTTAAATGGAACACATACATCAAGTCTGTTGCCAAGGTCGCTGAGAAAATGGTGGGATCCTTCTACCGCTCCAGAAGATATATCACTAATGATGAAATTCCCTATCTATATAAGAGCCAAGTACGTCCAAAGATTGAGTACTGCTGCCACATCGGGGGGTGGGGCTGCTAAAAACAGCCTATCCTGACTTAACAGAGTACAAAATAGACTCCGTGGCTTGGTGAGGGATGCCTTTTCTCTAGCCTGCAACCTCTTTCCCACAGAAGAGACTTAGCGAACCTGCCATTGTTCTATCGTTATTTCCATGGCAGGTGCTCGTCTGAGCTCCATTTTTTGATCCCCCTCGCCAATCTTCAAAAAACACCCGACAAGCTGAAACTACCGTCAAAAATTTTCCCCACTCCCTATCTGTGCCTAAATCAAAACGTAGATACTCTGAAGAAAGCTTCTTTCTTAGAACTGCACGCCTGTGGATCTCTGTTCCGCTTGCCTGTTTCCCTTCCGACTTCAACCTGGATGTCTTCAAGTCCAACACAAACTAATTCCTGATGAACCTCCCCCCCTAAGTAATTACACCTTACCAATTCTCCAATAATATTGCTACACTGCCCCTTTGATTACTGTACACACAATAACCCTTTTCCCTGAATGGTCATTGGACCATTGGACCTTTATAAGTGGGAACTCCATGTAATATATATATATATATATATATGGGGAATGTACATAGATAGATAGATAAAAAAAGAAACAGATGTGTTCAAATCTGCTTAATAATACAGAGGGGAGAACAAGTTGAAGACCTCTGCCGGAGGCTAGATAGAAGCCGCATGCGTCAGTATACTCTTCTCTTTCTTATGCGAAGCGCACTGTCGGTTGTAGTATACTGACATTCCGGAGACTATAGTTATTGAGCAGATAATTTATTAGATCTATTCCTCTTTCTTTTTTTTGTGGTGCACAATCACTGCAACGACTCTTCTATATTGCGGGTTGAACCACATCATTACCAACACACCAGCAATATTTCTCATCACAGGAGTCTCAGCATAATGTATATTCCTTCCCTGTCGGTCAAATTGTTCTGTCTCATTTCTTAAATGAGCTGTAGGGAACCAGGTCTTCAATATTCCTTGATGCGACTGGAGATAACGTATCAGCATGATCAATTTCACACCCATCAGAATCATAATGACACAGAGATTTCCATTGGATATTCATTAGTTTGCAAATCTAATTCCCGTAGACTATCACCCTGTTTTACAAGAGCCGTTTTTTGCACTACATCTTAGTAACATTGCCGTTAAAATTACACACAATAAAATAAATAAATATCCACGTCGGCTATATTTTATGACAATACTTTCTCCTGTCTCGACACCATTTAAAAGTTTCTCGTTCTTATCTAGCTCGCCCATTGGTCACTTTCTACTACATCTGACCGAATGCAGGGAATAGCGTGCCCTCTCTCGTCCCTTACTTTACACGTCTATATTTTCTCGACGTCGAATTTGTTTCTCTCTAGTACTTGATGTTCTTTTTTATCTCTTTCTTGTCGTGCCTGTCCGCACGCTTATTCTCATGGCCGATGTATTTTGCTACTGATGCTAATCTCTTTTATAGCTAGCATTCAGTCGCAGCTGTTTGTGTTTCCAATGCTATTATCCACTATGTTACATACCTATCCTTTTCCAAAAGGAATTTTTACAAGAATTTATTTAAACTTTCCTGGTGTATAAGAGAGAAAACAAGAAGAAATACCCTGAACGCCATCAAAAAAGCATGCACGATAAAACCTAACTTAAAACTGCTCAGTTTCTGTGCGACTTTTATCATTTCACACTTTTCTTCGTCAGAAATTTATTTTCTTATTCATATATGTTTTTAATTTATAAAACTTTAAAAAATATCGTATTCTTACAGTTACGTAAAGGCAGACGTTTTAATGAGTTGAAAAAGGAAAAGCCAACTGTTTAAATAGCGATGTATGTTTTTCCTTTTAATCAGAAAGTTAACTTAAACAGTGTTGACGTCTTTCAGCTTCGTTGTACAAGAATACATTTCTAAAGGTTTAAAATATATTTTAAAAAATCCTTTAAAGATTTTTTATAGTCCTTGTTCCTGACGCTGTAGATTGACCAAATTGAAACGCATTTTTTAACTTTTAGTAGTAAAATCAGTTGTTGTTTTTTTACAGTCTCCATAACACATGTTATAATGTTAATTGCGTTACAAGATATTTTATGTATTTACATATGTTTTTCCGTGTGTTTTCTGCGCAGCTTTCTTCCTCGTTATTATTTTATCAACACTCAGTTCTCTCTCAGTATCCTATCAAATAGAACATTTAGATATCCTCTTGTTCTTCGTAGTTTTTTAAATTAATTGCCCAAATAGTTTTCTATTGGTTTAAACTTCTCGGAAAACGTTGCCTTAACTAGTTATTTTAGCATTGTTTCTAGTCCCATGACTCATATATCTCTTGATTGTCCAGTGAATCATAGCTAGATTATTAAAAAGAACTCCAATTAATCAAACAATTTGTTTAGTCCACGGACCTTTTTTTTTTGTCTCTTAGCGGCTCAGTTACTTTTGACGAGATTATTCAAAACAAGCTTTGCCTACATTCTGTCTCGTTAGTACATAATCACTTCTTACGAGACTATTCAAAGGATTACTGCTGACACCTCAACCAACAAGAGAAGTATTATCTGTGCTCCCGACTTAATCAGATAGTAACAATATACAACAATCATTGCATTTTCCCCTTTTGACAGGTCTATTAATAACAAGCTTTTTTCCTCACACTACTTTACGATTTCAGCAATCCTTTAAGCTTTTTTCCCGGAAACTGAACCACAAAACTCCATTCCCAAAATTGTGTGTGCTAGGTTATGTGCATATACTTGGAATTTGTTCTGTTGTCCAAATTCTCTACACTATATTCGGACTGTCTACAGAAAAAAATTGTAATGTATACCATCCATCTCAGAAGGACAGGACTGATAACACCGTTAATATTTAGTATGCCCCTTGTCTTTCTACCGTAAGGGCAATGAATGATTTTGCACCTCATCGACGTAAAGATTTTCAATTACTACGAATAATATCATGTGGCCTACCCGACTGTCAATTAGTATTGTTTGTATTCCAAAATTAAAACTACTGATCTTTGTTTTAATATTTCAGTGTTTCGTATTTATCTAAAAACATATAGCAACATACTCACACACATACTCAAAAGACACGGGGAAAAACCTGGAAAATGAAACAACATTATTCATAAACTGCTCAGCATCGCCCGTACTAAAAATGAGCGTGTTTTTCCTCAGCTTCTTATTCCTAATAAAAAAATGCAATGTTTTCATATTTTATAATCGATTTTCAATGGCAGGATTAATAATCAATGTCAACTAACCAGAAGCTTGGAACACAATTACTGCTCTTTTAGGAAATAACTTTTTTTTTAATTCTTTAGTACATATTTTTAAGTACTAACTTTAGTAGTTATTTTAATGTTTCCATGCGTCATAATTGGTTAAACATTTATTCTCTTTAATACTAAAATATTAGTAATGCATGAAAAATAAAACTGGATGTTTATGTTTATCTTTCTAAACAGAGTTTATAAAAAATATGTTCACGTAATAAGGGTTGAATTCAAATATTTCTTTATTGATATATGTGCGTTTATCGGCTACTGCTATTGCAAATCATTTCCTAAGTCGAGTATACTCCGTGCTGCTGATATTCCTCTACGCTCTTATAGGCAATAATAAGAAATTTTGAGATAGTAGCTTAGTAAAACACTAGAGAAGGTAAATCTTACACACACTACGAGTTGTATTATTCCAATGTATATTTTAAAAATCTCATACTAAATCGACTAAATTAACATAGGAATATCGATGGTAGAAAAAATTCCCCATATCATCATCCAGAAAAATTCTATCCATTAAATAAATCAAATTAAGTCTATATATATATAAATGCAAACTATAGTATTAGAAGAAGGATTTCGAACTCATGGACAAAGGATACATCACAGATGGGATGTGCTAGGCTGGTTTGAATGAAGAGAGTAAATAGTTTAGAACATTTCTGAGTGATATGATCTAAAGTTTTTTGGTGTGTGTATTGAAATTATAGAACCAGCACGTAAAACAAAAAATACATCTTATCCGAGAGTTGGGGCATCATTAACTTTATACACTTGACGAAATATAAAGGTAGAAGTGACAACTAAATATGTAAATAATTTTATTTTAATTTACGGCAACTAGACTCATGTTATAGTAAAAAGGAGTAATAATAATAATAATTGTAGTAATACAAATATCATTGATAATGCAACAAACAATAGTACACATGACGATAAGGCTCTATAATACAAAAAAGAATAAATATTAAATGTTCATCAATAAACAATAATGAAACTTGAGTAGACATTAATAAATGTGATGTAGATAAAGGTAGAATATTAATAAGTTTAACTGAAGAAAACTGGGGAAAATAATGAGAAATGATTAGAAAGATTTGGTTAAATATAAGAGATTAGTTGCTTTAAAGCGGATAGAAACGAAAGAGATACTACATAAAAATATTAAAGATTCCTATGCCAGCAAATGCATTTATATATCACCATCTCCCATGGATTAATTATAATCACTAGCTTAATATATTTATTATTTATTTATACTTACGCTTGTTGATTCGACTGCTATTACCGTATTCGTAAAAAAACTACTTAAAAAATGAAATTTTCCAAATCGCACAACATATTATTATAGTAGATTCTCTTAGAAAAATTATCTAGTGGGAACAGATCAGAATACTCATCAGTAATTTATCGACAGCCAGTATATAGTGCGTAAACATCGCACTACTAATAATGTATCGCGAGCCAGTGGCCGTTTGCTTTACATCACAATACTTAGAAGAAATTTATCGGCAGCCAGTGTATGGTGAATCAGGATCAAAATACCCATTACTTATTATTGCAAGATGTAGCTGTTCGGTACAGATCACAATACTCTAAAGTTATTTATCACCAGCCAGTGTGTGCTGGGTACAGATAACAATACACAGTTATATAACACTATCCAGTGTCTGGTGGGTACAGGTCAGTATACTCATAAGTTATTTATCGTTAACCAGTTTAAAAATAATAATGATAAGGATACACACATATATATATATATATATATATATATATATATATATATCATTATCATTATTATTTTTTATAATTATTTTTTTTATTGTTATTTTTGCCGACATTATGTTTATGAACTAAACGTCGGTAATACTAACTAAATAAAAGTCAATAATGATTGACTCATTAAATATGGCTTCATGATGATCGGTTTTCAGTATCAAGCATGGGAATAGTATTTTTGCAAAAGTTAAGACAACAAACTATAAAATAAGAGATCATAGGCTGTATTTCCTTATGGGTTACACTTATTTCGTAATCAATTAGACAAATCTAAGCATATACAGGGTGTGCACTTTAAAAAGTTATAACTTTATTTGTATTTGCAATAGAAATAATCCGTTAAATGGATTTGAAAGAAGTAAATCTATATTTTTAAGCTTTTATTGAAATTTTATTTAACTTTACACATTCCCTCCATCATTAGCAATACAAAGGGTAATAGGATTTTGTAGTTAGCGAAAAACATTTACTAAATGATTTATAGTAATGCCTGGAATCACATTAGTTATTCTAGCTTTCAAATCTTCCAATTAACTAGGTTTGGTTGCATACACAATTATCTTCACACACCCCCATAAAAACATCTAATGGAATCACATCTAGCGAATGTCGATGCCACTGAAATGGTCCACCCCTTCCGATCCATCTGTTAAGAAATTCCTGATGTAGAAACTGTCTAACACGCCGAGCAAAGTAACAAGGTGCTCCATCTTGTTGAAACACTGTATCATCTTTCAAATTTAATTGTTCTAGTTAGGGAATAAAATATCTAAGTAGCTGTCACTGGTTAAATACACGATCTTAAAAAAATATAGTCCTATGATTCGATTTATTTCCAAAGCACACCACACATTAACTTTAAGAGAGGCCATTTCATGTTCAACAGTTTCATTTGGGGTGCAGGTCCCCAAATTCGACAATTATACCTGTTGACCTTGCCACTAATGTAAAATGTTTTTCCATCAGTAAACAGATAATTACTCACAAATCCATCATCATTGCAAAGTTTTTCATTGAACTGTCGACAGAAAATTAGCCGTGCATAATAATCCTTTTCTAACAACTGTTGATGTAATTGAATTTGTAAGCTTTCATATTGAATTTTGCCCGCAGAATCATATGCACAGTAGACTTTGGCAGCCCGAGCTCCAATGATGCCCGTCTTACAGACTTCCTTGGACTTGCAGTAAAGAATTCTTCTATGGACGCAACACTTTCGTCACTGACACATGGCTTTCCAGACCGTGGTTTATCATGGACAGAGCCTGTCTCTTTAAATTCCTTCATCCATTTAACAATGGTGTTCCTATGAGGCGCTTTTTTATTATATTCAATTCTAAACTTTATTTGTACAGCAATAGTAGATTTCAATTCAGCCAACCAAAGGACACAGTTTACTTTTTCCTCAATCGAAGCCATGGGGTCAGATTGATTCTGGAAAAACAAAAGAAAATAGATTCACTTATTTTTTAATGATCTAAAAATTGTTATGAATTTTGTGCTTAAAATTATTCAATAACTACACTTAAAACTAGATAATGAAAATTCATAACATTATTTTACAGATTATTTCTATCGCAAATATCAATGAAGTTATAAATATTTTAAAGTGCACACGAACTTTATGGACACCCTGTATATATATATATATATATATATATATATATATATATATATATATATATATATATATATATATATATATATATATATATATATATATCTTTGTGTGTATATATACATATGTATATATATATATACATATATATATATATATATATATATATATATATATATATACATATATGTGCATGCATGCATGCATAAGCTTAGGAAGTACTATAATAATTATGTTCAAAGCATATCTATTGCAAATTTTAATAATTCTGATTTCACTTATAAATGCCTCTCTGGAAAGGGATGATATTCATTTCAAAAGGAGTTCTCTTAATCCCGGCTTCAAACCAGGAGCTTCAAAGATCAATGGTTTTCCTAAGGATGTTGGTGGTATTTATAATTGCAGAGGTTTGGATGCCACCTAAAACATCAGGGATTTCTAGTTTTTTTTCAATTGTCCTTCCAGACGACTGGATACTACTCCTAGTGTACCAACTGCAACCGGGATTATTTGTGTTTTAACCCCGTGTATACGCCTTATCTCCAAGGCCAATTGAGCAAAATTGCTCCACTTCTCATTCTCCTTCTCTCTCACATTCCTGTTCCAGGGTACTGAGAAGTCTACAATCTGCCAGTTTTTAAGACCTTGTCAATGACGACTAAATCCGGACGATTATGTTCTAATTGCTTGGTCGTTATGACACTTTTGCCCCACCATACCTCTATCTTGCAATCCTCACATGTTCTCACTTCATCAGGCACCTCCCTCAAACCATTTTCAAGCACACTTCACTCAACCCTCTTACACGCCTACCAATATATCCGGAGTCCCATGCTATCGTGTCTTTTGTGGTACTCTCTCTGGGCCAGTCCACTACACCCTGCTGCAAGGTGCGCAATTGATTCTGAGGTCTTACCACAAATCCGGCATTCTGCAGCAATTTCCTCTCCTAGAACCACTTTTTTGAACAATCGTGTTCCTAATGCCTACTCTTGCGCTGCACAAAAACGTTTCAGTATTCTTAGTCAGATAGCCAGCTCTAATCCATTGCCATGATCTTACATCAGCAACTTCTGTACATCCTGGAAGAACCTTCCATGCATTTGCTTCCTAGTCAGTTCCTCTGCCCTTTCTCTATTCAATTATTTCACATAATCAGACTTGGTCTCACATACCTCCACTTCATTGGCCACAACCTTAAGCATCCACTCGTCACTTATAACCACATGCTCCTTCAACGACATCTCCTCGGTTCTAACACGATCTTTTAAACTTTTCATTCCTCTCCCACCATTTTTCCTCTATTGATACAGCCTTGCTACGCTACTTCGAATGTGAAATATACCAAACATTGTTAAAACCTTTCTTGTTTTGATATCCATGGCATGCAAATCCTTGTCAGACCATTCTAAAATTCCCGCACTGTATCTCAAAACACTGATTGCTCATGCGTGCACTGCTTTCATTAGATTTTCTCCATACAGTTTCGACTTTGCAATTAGTTTCACCCTTCTAAGATACTCCTTCCGGACTTTTTTTTATTTTATTTCTCTGTTCACCCTCCAGCACTCCTAAATACGTATATCCTGTATCTTCTATTTCTTTCATAATTTCCCATTTGGCAGCACTATTCCATTCGAATGAACATTTACTACTCTTTTCATCACCAGCACCGCACATTTACTAATCCCAAACTCCATCCCAATGCCTCCTGAGTATGTCCCCAGAAGTTCTACCAGTCTCTCCATTTCCTTTTCATTTCTACCGAATATTTTCAAATCAACCATAAACAGTAAATGGTTGATGCGTCTTCCCCAGATCCAAAGTTATACCCCAGTGTTTCTCTCTTAAAAAGGATGTTCAGTGGCATCATTACCAGTTCAAAAGGAAGTGAGGATAACGAAGCTCCTTGAAATATCCCACCTTTCATGCCAACCTGCCCATCTCCTCTCTGTTTGCTGTCATCACCGTTTTCCATTGAGCCATACTTGTCTCCACATTCTCATCAATCAATCAATAGTTCACGTATCCATGAATGAGGAACCATGTCATAAGCCTTTCTGTAATCGATCCATGCTACACTCAGATTTCTCTTCTTCTTCTTCGCATCCTGCATTATTGCTTTATCAATTAGTAGTTACTCTTTAGTGCCTCCCCAGCCTTTCCGACACCCCTTTCCTTCGTCAGGAAAAACACCATTACTCTCTAGATGTTCATAAATTTTCTCCGCAAATATTCCAGTCAACAGTTTCCACATCAATAGCAGACATATAATTGGTCTATAATTATTGGCATCTGTTCCTTTTCCAGGATATTTCCTAATCAGTGTTGTTCTTCCCTTCACAAGCAAATCAGGGGCATCTCCATACTCTACAACCCTTTGCAGAGCAGCAGCTATAGGTGGATAAAGGCAGTGGAACTGTTTAAACCAGAAGTCCATCATTTCATCTGGACAAGGTGTCTTCGCGTTTGTCATCCTTCGAATGCCAGCCTTAACGTCATCGATGGTTATCTCAACGTTCTTCATCTGCTGCATTTCTGATAGCCTTTCTGTGACCGCTCCCAACTAGCTAGCCTTCTCATTATATCGCCCTTCGTCGGAACAAATACCACTTCAGAACTTCCTTGCATCTTTTGCATTTGTAGTGTATTTCTTTCCCGCCTGTTTACAAACATTTAATTCTTTATACAGCTGAGATTGATTGTTCCGGAAAAGGTTGTTCTGCCGAAATGCAACACTTTTTTCAACAAAGTTCCTAATTTTTATACAACCCGTGTGGACCTTCTCTTTCAGCATTGTTAGAATGTCCATCGTTCCTTTTTTCAGCAAGCTACACTTCCTTTCAAGCTCGTCCTTGGCTTTCTCTCCTAGTTTAACCCCTTTTCTTATTTCTTCGATTCTACCAATATCTTTCCGCCACCGTTTAATACTTTCTTCTGCCAGTGTGGCCTTCTATCCTTCATTTTCCCCTTTTTCTTCTGTAATAAGCCAAGACGATTCGCAATAACGTATGGCGCTACATATACGAGCCTGTTAAGTTGCATAATAGATATGTTCTTTCTTATGATGTTGTGAATTACTCCTTGAATTATTTTTACCTCGTTTTTCACCTTCCGCCTATTACTACTCTTCATACTTGGACTCTCTATGATATCGTCTCTAAGAAGAACTTGTTTTAACTTCTGAAGTACTTCTTTTTTCTACATAATAATAATAATAATATTAATAATAATAATAATAATAATAATAATAATAATAATAATAATCATCATCATCTTTGGATGATGAAGAAAATCAAAGTAGTACCGATAATAGTAGGAACACTAGGAACAATTCCGAAAAACCTTGGAAAAGAATGGCAGAAATTAGAATCAGAGGAATAACTGCAAAAATGCAACGCCTAACGATAATGAAAACGGCTGAAATATTAAGGAAACACCTTGAATGCGGAGAATAACACAGACAATATAACGAAGAAGTGTTACAGGGAATTAAGAACACCGAACCTGCAGAACTACATGTGCTACACCCCCATCATATATCCCCTCCATTGTTTTACCACCGTTCCTCCAATAGAAAAGTGATACCAAAGAGCCGAGAAGGGTCAAGGAGGGTGGAAAGACCGAGGAGGGAGCACTGGCCAGACCTTCGCTGGACAAGTGTGAAGAGAACTGGGATCTTTAGTGCCACTGAAATTCCAGTATAAAGCAATAGCAACTGCCAACGAGACATCAATGGTAAGGGGTTGTTGCGAAATGCTATCGAAGGAGGAGGAGAGAGCTGGACGTCTGCGGAGACTTGTTGTCACTCAGCTTCCAGAGAACACCACAGGTCTTCAATCATATCGTTTGCTGACTTGTGTAGAAAGCTCCCTGTGAGCCAATAATAATAATAATAATAATAATAATAATAATAATAATAATAATAATAATGATAATAATAATACGAATAATAATAATACCAATACTACTACTACTACTTCTACTACTACTACTACTACTAATAATAATAATAATAATAATAATAATAATAATAATAACGGGACCTGTAGAAGTTCAACAGCGGAACCTTTCATATGTAATATATTGATGTTGGCATTAAGAGTAAATGGAGACGTCTTGTCGCTCTATTACTAAAACTGAAAAAGTATTTATCTAAGCTAGCAGGGGCATCTGGCGTAGCCCAGTTGTAAACTGCGCTTGACCATGATATTTTAACTCTTGTAGATTTCGTATTTATAATTATAGAGTCAATTTTCTAATGATTCCTGTATATTATAAAGTTGTGATTGCAAAATAATAAAAATATATATATCCATATGACTTCGATTAATTAGCTTGGATGGACACCGAAACAGAACTTAATAATAATAATAATAATAATAATAATAATAATAATAATAATAATAATAATAATAATAATAATAATAATAATTATAATACACACACACATATATATATATATATATATATATATATATATATATATATATATATATATATATATATATATATATAATCTTCAGTTCCTTCGGTTATAATCGAAACAAAAACTAACACTCACAGAAACGTCCGAGTATAATTATTTATTACAAGAAATGGGTCATAATAATTAAACGGCAGTCACTAGGAAGAAAAAAAGGCGTAAGCATTACATACAAAATAACACACACGCTATCGTATTATTATAAAGATAAGACGATAAGATATATTTTGGGGGGTAAAATATAACATAGTGATAAAAATCATTCATTCGTTGACATCTATGCTGATGACACGACCATCTACGGCAACACATCAAAGGCTGTAAATGAAAAGTTCTCTCTGTTTCTCTCTCCTCTGATTTCGAGCCCGTGGTTCAGTGGGGGAAGACGTGGCTGGTTACCCTTTAATGCATCTAAAACCAAACTCCTATACTTACATCATCAACGCTCTGATCCCCATATGGAATCAATCGGGATGGATGGTTCTCGTCTTGGAGAGGCCCCGTGTTTTGACAAGCTTCTGGGTTTGACCTTTACTCCTGATCTGAAAGGGAACACGTACATCAAGTCTGTTGCCAAAGTCGCTGGAAAGATGGTGGGATCCTTTTACCGCTCCAGAAGATATTAAACTACTAATGCAAGTCTCTATCTATATAAAAGCCAAGTACATCCACGGATGGAATACTGCTGCCATATCTGGGCAGGAGCTGCAAAAACAGCCTATTCTGCCTTCACAGAGTACACAATAGACTTCATGGTTAGTGGGGAATGCCCTTTTCTCTACCCTGCAACCTCTCTCCCACAGAAGTTACGTTGCGAGCCTATCCTTGTTTTATTCTTATTTCCATGGCAGGTGCTCGTCTGAACTCCAATCTATGCCCCCCTCGCCAATCTTTCACGAAAAACACCCGTCTAGCCGAATCCACTGTGAAAAATTTCCCCCACTCTTATCTGTGCCAACATCAAAGCGTGGATTCCATGAACAACGCTCCTTTCTTAGAACTGCACGCCTGTGGAACTCTGTTCCGTTTGCCTGCTTCCCACCTTACTACAACTTGGACGTGTTCAAGTAAAACGTTAACAAATTCCTAATGAACCGCCCCCTTAAGTAAACACTTCATCAAATCTCCACACTAACGTAATATACTTGCAATAACCCTTATCCCTGAGTGGCTTCCGTGCCTTGACAAGTGGTGTCCACTGTGTAAAAATATAAATAAAAAGTAGATGACTTGAGTGCCTACATCTCTGATCGAAACTAAAATTAAAAAGTATGAAGATTTGTGTATCAGTATTTTAACAAAAAATAGGTGGTTACAACATTATTTTTACACACACGCCACCGTATTAATATATAGGAGTCTAAAGTTATCTCTCTCACATACATAGATGAGGGTCAGTACACACACAGACACACAGACACACACACCCATGAAAATCTAGTAGTAGAAGTAATAGTATAATTAAGGAAATAAACAACATAGATCGGTCTCTCTCTGTCTCTTTCAATGGCTCTCTGAAAAAAATAAAACAATGCCGATAACCATTAGTCACGTGCTCTCGTGTAATGAATGAATGCGTGAATGTAGGATTGACATGAAACTATTAAAGATAAACTAAAATGACCGAAAATGGGTTGAAATGACTTAAATAAAATAAATAAATAAATGACTTAGAATGACTTTAATGAACTTACGGATGAATTGAATGGCCTTAAGAATGAGTTGAATGTTTAAAAAATAACTGAAATCCTTCAAAAACACATTGAATGATTTGGAGAATGACTTGAACGGCTTTGAGACTGACTGGTTGTAAAGTGTGTGACCATTTCTATGACACAAGAGACTGGACTGACCCAGGCCTCCCTCGCTCGGACTCTGGACACAGACCTCTCTGCAGACATAATGCTTACCATCGTTCCACAATAGTGAATCGAGGCGCCCTCGCAAGTGGGTTAGTCGTTCTGCAGGTTGAGGAAGTACAGACAATCGGTAAAGGATGAGCAGAAAGACGTATGTAGCACACGCCTCTGCCCGGCCCTTCAAGGACAATTTCCTCCCAATCCAAGTCTTCACCGACGATTTGACCTTGCCATATACTTCCGACCAATTCTTTCGCAGCTGAAGCCCCGGTCCAAACCAGACACCTAGAATACGAACCGGTCCATCGGTCCAGCTGAAAATACCTGGAAGCGAGTTTACCCCGGTCCAGGCCCCCAACCGCAGGCCGACAGACTTGCTGCGGTTGAAGATGACAACTGTGACTTCTTCGTATCGAGCGAGCGCCTCGACCACCGCTTGAACGTCCGTGTGGCAAGACACGAACACGATGACGTCATCAGCGAACGCGGAAACCCTGGCTCGTGTGCATCCAGGGAGAGCTATTCCGCGCAGGACTGGTGTAGCCGCCTCGTCCCTTACCTTGCGAAGGAGGGGTTCGAACGCCAGGACGTACAACAGAAGCGACAGCGGACAACCCTGACGCACCGATCGAGAGACAACGAATGACTCCGACAGCTTACTGTTGATCTGCACCGCTACCGTCGGCCTATCATACAGGACAAATCCGGCGGCCTCTAGCACAGCTCCCAGGAACCGATGGTCGACCCTATCGAATGCGTTGGACTGCTCTCAACTGATCAGCACGGATTCGGCGTCGTCTTCTGTCCCCTCTATGTTCGAGCATATCAAATGCAAATTCTCTTGAATCGATCTCCCCGTCACAGCATGTCTGATCCGGTTCGATCAAGTCAGTGATGACAGCCTGCAAACTATTCGCAAGAATTTTGCCAAAATATTTAACTCTGTGTTTAGCAGAGTCAATGGCCTAAAATCGTCGAAATTTTCACCCCACCATGTCGTTGACATTTCCTCTACAATGTGATCACTCCCTTGGTCACCTGTCCAGGGATGGAACCATGAGCAAACCAATGGTTGAACGTCCTTCAGAATAGGGACCAACATGAACGACAGCCTCAACTAGAACTCGTAGGGTAAACCATCAAGCCCCGGGGATTTGTTGTAGCCGACCTGTTTCAACCCAGTAATGAACTCATGTTCCCTAACAAGACCCTCACATCTAGCCGCCCAGGCCGCCGTGAGGCGGGGTGAGTCAGCCAAATAGCTGCCAAACTCCTCGACCCTGAGTCCGGGTGTTGGGCGAAGCGCTCCGATAGATGCTCCCGAAACCCCTCGCAGATCTCCTGAGTCGAAACTAGGGCATGTCCCTCCAGGTCATGTACTTTACGAATGTACCCGTCCGAACCGCGCCTTAAAGCAGCCTTACGCTCAACAGCGTCAACAATCACAGCCTCGTTGGAAACTTTCATTAATCTAGCCCTAACTACTTGACCTTCATACCGCTAGCTAGCCAAGCGGCTGAGATGTTGTTTAGCTAGTGCAACCTCTAGGGGGTCGCTCCTCCACGGCCCGGGTCAGCTCATCCTCTAAGCACTTCTTTACCTTAGCCTTATCTAGCGCGAGGCGTTGGCTGTATTGGACAGAGAAGCGCCTACTTTTGGCCTTAAGACTAACCCACCACTTACTCCCTGTAATCGCCCCCACTAAAGCCCGCTGAATTAATTCGGTAACCTTCAACCGGTAGTTCCTCCAACTCCAACAAGGTGCTGTTGAACTTCCAGTATCCGACTAGTTTAGGCCTAACACTGAAGGTCAACGGGCCATAACGAGTTTATGGTCCGAGTGTCCTAACAAGTGGAACGTGGGGAACGATAAAAAGTCTATGTCGCCTCTTCTAACTAGCATCCGATCCAAGTAAGTACTCGGATGGGAAGGCGCTACAGGATGCCACGTCCACATCTCCCGCCCCGGATGATCCAGACGGAATCTTTCGACGAGATCACACGAGGCCATCAGGTCGAACAGAGTGCTGTCACACTCACCGATCCACTAGCTTCTCCCGACATTATCTATATGTGGATCAAGGATTGCATTCCAATCACCAATTAAAACTAACCGTTCCGGATCAACTAAGAAGCCCTCCAACCGTCGAAAAAAGGATACCCTCCTTACAGCTGAACTGGGAGCATAAATAGCGACAATCCGAAAAACACTACTATTAACGGCAACATCAACAACAACTAGCAGTCCGTCCTCGCCTGCGTGAACAACATTCACCGACGTTTACAGGGTGTGACTCACTAGCAAGGATATTCCACGACTATAAGACAAGCCTCGTCACAAATAAAGTGGGTCTCCTGGATAGTGGCAATATCTACCTTGAAGGACACCCAGTCTCTCACAACGCGCGAGGCCTTGCTTCGACACCTGATGCCTCTCACATTCAATGTAGCCAAGTTCAAAGCCATGTTCACTTACCTTATTCAGTGTCACAGACGGGTCATAAATCCTTGGCAGTGAGGACGTCGCAGACCTGCCCGAGGCTGCCGGTAAGTAGGTCTGATGAGGGTACTCCGTCCTTGGCCACACCCCCACGTCCAGGGAAAAGGTTAGTTGAAGTGCCCTGTAGAAAGAGGGGTGGATGTAGATAGGGACTCTGCCCTCACATTTGTAGAAAAAATTGTTCAATGAAGGATGGTCCCTATCCACCAGCTGCTGGCCCGGGATCGCATCCTTCGCTGCATCTATCATAGCCCAGAGGGATTGAGTCCTTGCGTCCTTGTTGACTCTAACGAAAGTGGTCAACAAGGGAGCGTCTTTAAATTTGGTCGGGTCTGCGACGCTGTCCCCGCCGACATAGGCGAGACTCCTCAGCTTATACCGGACATTTTGTTGTCCTTAAAGGTCAGGTATTGTTTGGTGTGGGTCTAGTTCGCAGATCCTACCTCCTGGCAGAAACGGGAGCTTTTTCGTTCGCTCATTGTGGACCGCGGTTGTTGGTGGAGGGGGCTCTTTATGTTGAGGGAGGGAGGAGGGGTGGGGTGGGAGTAGTTTTCACAGTCTCTTGATGGGGTGATTTATCACAGGATGGGGGCATATAGAGTTTTTGGGGGCCTTGGGGAAGGGGGGGAAGTTGTTCGGGCTGCTGGTGTGGTAGGATGATGGCGGGATCAGCCTGTGTTTTGTTGGAAGTGTCTTCCTCAGTAGGGGTAGGGGGGTTAGCTCGCATCTTCCGGCTTTTGCTCCTCCTGGCCCTCCTGATCACTGACGCGCTCATTGTTGCTGTTGCTGGTGATTCTTCCTCTTCCTCTGATGCGACCTCTTCCTCAGACTCTTGTAATTTCCTCTTGTTTGAGGAGGAGAGTGCCTGCGTGTCCATGTTTTCCGTGCCTTCTTGCTTGTTTTCTAGTTTGTCTCTGGTCACTGTTGGAGGGGGTGGTTTTTTCAGCTGTCTTCCCTTTTTTAGTGACCGTCGACCAACCTTCCTGTGCTTCTGGGAGGCTTGTGGCCGGGAAGGGCGTGCAGACTTGTGGTGTAGTTTTGACTGGCCCTGCAGCTTTGCTTTGCGTTTTTGTTGAGTTCTTGTTCTCACTCTTTTTCGGGCATTCTTTGGTCATGTGACCTTGTAGCTGGCAATGCCAGCAATGAGGCTTCCTCCCCTCCACTATTAGGAAGAGCGTTTACTCTCCGAATTTCAAAGTGGCCGGAATGCCGTAGAATCCCGCTTTATCCAAGACCATCTGGATTTTATAGTCCCCAGTTATGAAGTTTCTTAGACCTCGGACTGGCGTGACTTCCTCCACGTCCCCGTATTGACTGAGGATCGCCCCCAGTTGTTGGGCTTCCATATAGCAGAAGACGTTCAGAGCAGAAACATTTGTCCTCCTCCTGTTCATGTAAATGGGCTGTAGCTTTATGTTTTTGATCTGGTGTCCTGGACAGCTGGATTGCATGTTCGGGTGGGAAGCAGAAGATCCCACTACGCGTAGCTTCTTCTGCAGATGTAATTGGCCGGGATGTTCTGCTCCAGCAGCACGTTTACCATCGTGTCTTTGTTGACACCTGTGAGGCTCCTCGTCTTGACATCAGATGTAATCAGTGAGAGGAGCCTCTTCTGTAAGCCCTCGACCTGTCCTGGAAGGGGTTCGATGTCATTCCCCTTGGTGTACTCCTTGTACGTGGAGTCGAACAGCTTCCGATAGTCCTCGGGTGCCAACTTGATCTGCTACTCTTTGGGGCCCCATGCTGATTCACCGCCCTGTTGGGAGTCTGCTGGTCCAGAGACGGGGGGCGTAGCTGGCACCACTCTGCTAACTGCCATTGTGGGAGTTGCTTGCTCGGGGGTCTGACCTTTACCAGTGAGAGTTGGCCAATCCGCGTGGGTTATTGCGTGCTGGCTTTCAGGGCCATTCCCCTTTCTCATTTTCTTTCTTAGCTGCTGGGTGGCCGTCTCTTGGAGAGTAGGTGGTGTCTCCCCTCCTGGGGTTATATTCCAAGCTACTGGTGTTGGCGTTGCAGGTGCTGTGGTCTGTTCACCAGCCCATCTAACCATAGTTATTTTTCTATATGCTGCAAACGCCTCATCAGTAAATGCCTCCTTTACTCGAGCCTCAATCTGGTCTATTTTCTTTTGATCGCCCTCCTCCATTTCCATGTAGAGGGCCAGTGCATCGCCTTCCAGGTATAAAGGTAGAGACTCGCTACGTCATCCACCTGCTGAAGTTGTGCGACAAGTCTCACTTTTTTCAGCCACGCTACAACGTCTCCCTCGCCAGAGAACGGCATGATAATATCACTGCTTATCCGCACCTTCGCCATATTCGAGCCGAAATAGCTTGAAACAAAAATGTAGTAGGATAAAAAAATAAATAAATGTTCTGTCAGCAACAGTACAACTTCAAAATAGTCAATATCGCCCACCTCCAGAAGAGAGAGAATTCCTGTCCGTGATAACCGTGGTAAAAGAAGACACACTCCAATCGCCAGAAACACCCACACACACAATGTGCAGGACACTGCCGACTCGTCTCTAGCCTCCTGCTTTTATAGTGGCCGGGAATTATCAATTTGCATAATCACATGAGAAAGAAACGTGATTTTCCGAGAGTTGCATGGGGTAAACGCTAATAAAAACCCCCGGACGCCATCTTGGAATTCTCTTTTCCCCCCAACCGGTGACACAAAAGACGTACCCGAGGTAAGCTCTTTTCCCCCTCATTTTAGTTATGGCTACTTCTACTACAAGTAGGATGAATAAATTTGCTAAATTAGCCTATAGGGACACAGAGATGAGGGAACGCCCAGCTGTACAAGTTCACTTAGCTGAATTCTTCATGGAGGCGTTAAGTAACTCGTTTATTAAAGAGGATGTTGGCAGATCGAATCCGACAACATTATAGGAGGCCTTGTCTGCTGCTATACAAAGCAAAATGGTTAATAAGTGGCCACAAGAAGGAGCAGGATTACATAAATAATAGCTTTAACAGGTATCGGGGAGCAAGGGGGGCAACTAGATTTAGGGTACCCAAAACTGAACCTTAAAGCAGTTGTAATGCTGTAAGATATGTTTTGTGGGTGTGCAGCAGCGAGGGCGTTCCAGCTATAATAGACTACATCGAGACTGGCACTACTCACCTGAAGAAAGATTAAATGAATTCGCTCCAGGAAAAAGCAAAGCCAGGTTACACTCGAAAACTACTCACAACCGACCGCAACAGTTGTCAAACAGACGGACTGGCAACCATGACAAACACTCAAAGAAAGGAGTACCCCTAGGAAAGGATAAACACTAGAGGCCATGGGTGTCTAGAAAGCGGTGAGAGCAGACCTAAACAGGCCCACCAAATAAATAAATAGAGAGACTCGACGAAATTATATCCCCAACCAGAGCTTTGGAATGGAGTGTCTAGTTAAAATAAGAGGTAGACCGATAGAAGCACTGATCGACACTGGATCAGAAGTCTCGTTCCTCAGAACATAAGTTTTTGAAGAGTTAAACACGCATAAAGGAGAGTTAAAGGAGTCTAACGCGAACGGGCAAAGGATGCGACTAAATGGTCAATTTGCTTATTAAAAAAAGAAGGAGTAAATGTTGTCTAGGTTTTATATTACCCCAGACTTCGATCGGGAGTTCATATTAGGTTCAGACTCGTGACAAAGAAGCCAAGCCCAAATAACCTTTTACCCAAACCACCTAACAGTTGAAGGGATGAACATCCTACTTGGTAATAACACTAGTGGTAGAGTCAAGTTACCGCCATGCCCTGCATCGGCGAGCACTGTTACAGTAGTTTCTTACAATAAAAAAAAGAATCCACCCCGTGACCATCGATCTCCATTTCGAAAGATGAAACCTGTAACAGAGGTAATTAAAGTATACCCCACCTATCCACAGTGCAGTTACCTGTGAACACTAAAAGCCTCGAAAAAACTGCCGGCTTTTCACAGGACTGTTTTTTTTCGGAAATAGAACGGATTTTCAATGACTAATCCCTTCACACAAAAATCCAATAACTCCGAAACGCGTAAAAATATCTGGGTAACCCACAACTTACATAATTCTCGAAATTATTCCTGCCCAACATTATAAGTAGAAGCCGACAACTAAACAAAAACACTTTTGAAAACGGCCAAGAAATAAGAAATATTTATATATATATATATATATATATATATATATATATATATATATATATATATATATATATATATATATATATATACACACAAAAGAGCAAAGAGGAATTGTCACCGACACACAAACACACAAATTATGAAAAAATCCAAACTAATAAAACTTCGTAAAAAGTCAATGAAAAATGAAATGACTATATAACGAAACAGGGGACGACTTACGATTTTCGAAAAAATAAATACAACAAATTGATGAAATATTATATAAAAAATGATCAAAATAATGAATATTTTGAAAGAAATGCCCATAAAATTAAATGAAAAAAGGAACAGAGGAAGATTAAGTTTTTGCAAAAAAAAAAATTAAATAAAATAAACAAATAAAATAAAATAATAATATTTTATTAAAAAATGATCGTAAGAATTTATGCTTAAAAAAGTGTGATTAAACTTGAGAATAATTGAGAGGAGGGGAAAAATGAAAAAATACAATTATGCCAATGACCCGACTATATTATGGCATTTGCTAGTAGAAAGCAAAGGTCACAAAAAGGGGGATAAGATGTGGCAAAATGACGTAGCCCCTTTAAAGGGAGCTAAGGGCTTCTACATTAATAGCCCCTATATCTAGCTTCTAACCTTTTGCCTGACTTTGTGATGAAGTTAACAACGTTTCATACCGGTGTTTTGTGGGGTTGGAAACGTTAGATCATGTCAGTTGGGTTTGAATGGCAGGTATTATGAAACTTTTAGCAGTGTCAAAATCATTCAAGAAAGGTCAGATTACACACTGATATCTGAAGTTGAAAAATAAAGCATTGTATGAAACGCATATTTCTCTCTCTCGTTCTCTCTCTCTCTCTCTATTTCTCTGTTCACTTTCTTATCTCTCTTTCAATGAAGAAAGATAGAAATGAAATATGAGTGTATTGTGTTAAAAACAGTTGACGCTTTGCGCGCTATATGCGATGGGTCGAGTACATTTGCTCCTGATTGTTAAATCTAAAATAAATTATATATTTTTTTAGAAAAATGCATTTGTCGCTATTTTTCTACAAGTATTCGATTTCAGCATACCCTTAATACTGGGAAGATGCCTTCAATGACCACACAAGGTGTTACCCATGCCAGACAGTTATACCCGACGACGTATCGACCCGTTTGTAGTTGATGTTTCCAGCATGTGTCTATCGTTTAGATATGGTTGGATATCGTTTATTCCCCGGGGATCGGGTTGCGTTCCTAAGACGTTCGTCAACCAAATAACCCTCCAGGGGAGGCGATAGTATCATAAGCATGAGGAAGTACAGCCAGCCGATAAATGATTAGCGGAAACACGTAAGTAGCACACACCTCCGCTCTATGTTTCAGAGACACTTTGACCTTAGTCTGTATCTCCGACCAATTCTTATCAAGACAGAGATTGGGTCCAAACCAAACACCAAGGATCTGGACCGCTCCATCCGTCCAGAACATGCGCCAGGCAGTGCATTCGATCCCTCCCAAGCGGACAACCTCAGGCCAACGGATTTGCTGAGATTGATACGCCCCCTGTAAATTTTTCATAACGCTTGAGAGCCTTAATCACCGTAATACTATCCACGACGCTCGAAACAAATACAGTGACACTATCCGCAAACGCGGACATAGTGGCTCGCGCACCGCCATGTAGAGCAATACCGCGTAGGGCCGGTCCAGTCACCCCGGACCTCACGTTCCTAAGGAATGTTTCCAACGCGAGGACATATAGAATGAGCTACAGCGGACACCCCTGTCGCACCGACCGAGAAACCGCCAACGGCGCCGACCGTGCCCCGTTGACCTGCAAAACTGCCGTCGGCCGAGCATAGAAAATGGAAATTCATCTGCAGCAGTCGGACTCAAAGCCGGAGGTCTCTAAAACAGCCATCAGGTAAGATGATCCACCTTATAGAACGCCTTGGGCTGATCTAAATTGATCAGCGAGGGTTCGGTGTCGTCTTCTAGGTTTTCTAGGACTGTACGAATGAAATGCAAATTGTCTTGAATCGATCATCCCTTCACAGCGTAGTTCTTATCCGGTTCGATCAAATAAGTGATAACAACCTGCAAACGATTCACAAGGACTCAGGCCAGGATTTCCAAATCCGTGTTCAACAACGTGATGGACCTAAAATCATCCAACCCCCCAATATGTGTGTCCTTCTTCTTCAGAAGTGTGACCACGCCTTCGGCAACCTGACTCAGGATGGATCCCATGTAAAACCAGTGGTTAAACACACCCGTCAGAATCGGAACAAGCATGTACGAGAACTTCAAGAAGAGCTCGTAAGGCAGACCATCGAGCCCTGGTGATCTATTATAGGCGACCTTCTTCATAGCAGCAGCGACCTCACACTCTGTAACCCGACCATCACAACGAGCCGTTCGGGGCGTCTCCCGGCAGGGCGAGTCAGCCCAAGTGTTGCCCAACTCCTGAACGCGGAGTCTGGATAGCTGCACGAAACAATCTTCAAAGTACACTCCAAACCGCTCGCAAATCTCCCGAGCCAACAATAAAGAGTCTCTTTCCGGTCTCTGAATCTTACGAATATACTTGTCCGATTTGCGCCCGAGCGAATAGACTCGTTCATGTTTATCAACATTCTTAGCTTCTTTGGACATCTTTTTAATTCTAGCCCTAACTACCTGGCCCTGATATCGTTCGCCAACCAAACAACTCAGGTCGCCTTAGCTAGGCCTATCTCTAGAGAATCCCGCCTGCCACCGCCCAGGATAGTCTATCCCGTAGACGTTTCTCTGTCTTGGCCCTATCTAGGGCGAGGCGTTGGCCATATTTGACAGAGAAGTCTCTAATACTAGATTTGGCGTTTACCCACCACATACCTCCGATAAGTGCCCCCCTCATCCCTATTTGATGTGTTCAGTTAGCTTTTCCGGGAAGTCATCCATCTCCAGTAAGGAGGGAGTTAACTTCCAGTACCCGGCTAACTTGGTGTTTCTATCAAAATCTACAAGTAGTTTGTGGTCACAAGTAGTTTGTGGTCAGAGTGGCCTAACCAGCGGAACGTGGGACAAGATATGTATTCTACATTGCCTCTTTTAACAACTCATCCAAGTAAGTACTTGAAACGGAAGGCCTGCTAGAGAGCCACGTCCACATCTCAATCCCCGGATAATCAACCCCATACCTGTCTACTAGATCGCATCTTGGCATCGGGTCCGACAGACTTGTTTCACACATATCAGTCCCTCTAGTCTCGTCAACCTTATCTACCCTCGAATCGAGGATGGCATTCCAATCACCCACTAGGACTAACCGTTCCAAACTCCCAAAAAAACACCTCCAACCGCCGGAAAAGGAAACCCGCCTCCGTACACAATTGGGCGCATACACCGCGACCTGGGGCTTAGGATTTCGTGGCGATTTCGTGGCGATTTTGTGGCGAAATCGTATTGGCTGGGGGTGATTTCCACCCCATCAACATACCTTAGTATATATACGACAGTCGTGCGAAAATTAGTTAGAGTTGAGACGCTGATCAGATTAGTTGAAGATTGCTTGTTGAATCCGAGAAGAGACGTGACCCCTCCACCTTTCTCATCCAACCATATGTCGCTTTCTGTTAAGAGATTTGAGATTGTGAAAACAACTTGCAGAAACTATGATAAATGTAAAAACTTGTACATAATTCTGCGAAATTAAGCTTCTGTAGATAAACTATATGAGTTTGACTTTCTTTCTACCTGCTGCTTCAATAGCGCGGATCGCTCTCTGCATTTTTATTGTTTGCAGACTATTATTCTCATCTTTATTAGTTGTTGTTTCACGAATTTTCGGCCAACTATTCCTCTGGCCTTCATGAAAAGAAGTCCTTTTTATAAATGTTCAGTAACTTTTTCCTTTTATCATTCTTAAAGAGTAAAACTTTTCTTATTCATGAAAGGAGTTAAGCCTATGTAAATAAATAAATGTTTGTACACGTGACAAATTATCAATAAATGGTTTAGTTACTTTTTTTAAAAAATGTTTGTAAAAGTGCGAAAGGTGACGTTGTTGTTTTTGGAATTTTTTCACTGGATTATTATTGATTGGACACTAATTAAACAGATTATTAAAAAAAATGTAAAAAAGAAATCATTATTTCGACATTTGAAAGTGGTGCTCACTTTTTAGTTACACCGTTCTGATAAATCAGTCACCCATATTGTAAGCAATAAAAACGCGGTATATCAAAACCATAGAAAGTAAAAATAATGACTCACTACCGCATTTTTAAGTCAGAAATATATTTGTTTCTCAAAGAAACAAAAATAGAGAGAACAGGACTTTTTTTATTGTTTTCATTAAAATAAAGTTTCGAGATTTTTAATTATTTTTTTTTTTACTTATTTAGTCAGTTTGTGGATTTCTTTTAAATTGTTTTTGTGAAAGGTGAATTTTTTTTTTCAAAACTTTTGTTTTGTTTCTTTTTAATTTTTTTAAAGTATTATAAATTTCACTAACATGCTGGAGAAAAGTTTAGTAATTTGCTATTGTTTTAGATTAGGTCCACCTTCACAATTTTCCTTTCAATGACGACATTTATAGGTTTCCGAGTATGCTGAATACGCAAATTGCATTGAAATTTTGCGGAAATAAATAGTTGTATTATGCATTGTATTCTTCGGCGGCCATCTTTTTACGTGCACACGCGCCATAAACAAATACACACACGTAAAAAAGATGGCCGCCAAAGATTACAATGCATAATACAACTTTTTATATCTTGATAACTACTTATTTCTGCAAAATTTCGATGCGATTTTCGTATTCAGCATAGTCGAAAACCATTTCAAGTCGTCATTTAAAAGAAAATTGAGGAGGTGGACCTAATCTAAAAATATACCAATAATTTTTAATCCCGTACGCCTCCCGATACATTGCTTCGTCAACATGCGACCATTTTATATCTCCCGAAGACTCTTCCGTATTAAGAAAAAAAAATAAATAAATAAATAAAAATTGAGCGATTTACCAGAACGTGGTAACTAAAAAGTGAGTACCCCTTTCAAATGTTGAAATGATTTTTTTTTTTCAATTTTTTTTCATAATCTGGTTAGTGTTCAATCAATAATAATCCAGTGAAAAAATTTCAAAAAACCTATCAGTATAGAAACTCCACCACGTAAGTAAATAAATAAAAAATGTTACGTGCGCATGCGTTAGCCTTGACTAGGGGGGTACTAAGGGAACGACCATTAAAAAATTCTGCGGGTCGCCATGGAACTCAACGCCCAAGGAGTACCAAAATAGTTTTCATGATCTGAAGAATTTTTTTTTCCGAAAAGTGGGTGATCACTTTTCCATCTAAATTTAACTTAAAATGAGCACCCACTTTCTGGCCACCTGAGGAAGGGGCATTTATTTTCGTGTTTATTGGCTTAAAGGTTTGTTTGACAAGGCAGTTTGGTACGCGAATGCATATTTAAGAGTTTTCGTTTATGCTCACGCATAGCATAAACAAAGGCTACGTCTGTGAAATGGAAAATAGTCCCAGAGTTCAGGGGCTAATACCATGCAAAAGAAATCAAACCAAAAGACTTTTTAGCCAAGAAACACACAGAAAGAAAAAAAAATAGCATCCATTTTTTTCTATCGAATTCATTTGCTGTTTTTATTGAAAACTATTTTCCCCCGGATTTTTGATATAATTTTCCATTAAAGGCTGTGCGTCTCAAGTTCGTAAATAACACAATTTTTTTTGTAGATTTTGGTGTGCTAAAAACGAATCTGCTAACCGTTTCCGTCGCAAAAAAAAATAGTTTTTATGATATGAAGAAATTACTTTTTCGAAAAAGTGGCGATCACTTTTCCATGTAAATTTAACTTAAAATGAGCACCCACTTTCTAGCCACCTGAGAGAGGGTTTTTTTTTTCCCAAGTTTATTGGCTAAACAGCTTCCGCTTATGCTTACGCATAGCGTAAACGAAGGCTACGGCTGTTTAATGGAAAATAGTCCCAGAGTTCAGGGGTTATTACCATGCAAAAGAAATCAAACAAAAAACTTTTTAGCCAAGAAACAGAAAAATGCCACTCTCTCAGGTGGCCATAAAGTGGGTGCTCATTCTAAGTTAAATTTACATTGAAAAGTGATCACCCACTTTTCGAAAAAGTAATTTCATGAATGTCATGAAAACTTTTTTTTTGCTACGTAAACGCTTTGCAGATTCGTTTTTAGCACACCGAAATCTACAATAAAATATTTCGTTATATATGAACGTGAAACGGGCCTTAAAGTAAAATAATACCGGATTTTTTGGAGCAGATTTGCCGTTTAGTTGTACAAATATCCTCAAACCAGGTAATCACTAAAAGGGATTTTTAAAAGTCGTCACCTGTATCGAGCAAAAGTTTAACACCACCGATTATATGCCAGCCTACATCATGGTAACATATAGTGAGTTCCTAACAGTATTTTATATAGTTTTTTAGTTTAAACTCATTTTCCGAAAATTTCCCCACATTTAACGTGTTCGATACAGTCTGCCGCCATTTGTATTTTTCAGATATACCGATACACATTGAATGTTTTTGAACCGATTATACATTACATAAAAACACTAAAATCTTATCCAGTTAGGTAGAACACTTACTTTTCTTGCATTTGATAACATTTATTTGTTATATATTTATTTTTTGACAACTTCTTTGTGTTTAGTAATATAAACCCTTTTCATTTAATGTAACGTTTAGTCGGCTCGAAAAACAGTGTTTATTGGTGTATTTGAAAACTACAAATGGTGGTGGACACTGTTGATTACTTTAAGTTAGAGAAAGTGAGTTTAAACTAAAAACACTATACAAAATACTGTCAGAAACCTACCGATTATGCCAGCCTATGTCATGGTAACATATGTTCGGTGAGTTTCAGACACTGTTTTGTATAGTTTTTAGTTTTCAACTTACTTTCCCAAACTTAACGTATTCAACAGAATTAGCGACCATTTGTGTGTTTGAGCGAATTAAACATTTTACATTACATAAAAACACTTAACAATTATCCAATTCGGTAGAAACGTAAATTACCTTACCTTTGCTTTCATTTATTTGTTTTTGGACGACTTTTTCGAATCTGTGTATAGTAACCCCCTCCCCCACCATCAACCAAATATTAATTACTAAATCACATTTTTTAAAACAACAAAAAAAAGCATTTAGCGTTTCAACATTTTTGCTACGTTCGGCTTCATCCACTGATTGTTGGTCAAGTCCAAAACATGAATGATTGACAGAAACTCTTGAGGATCCAGATCAAATTCTGCAAGAGTATCATTTTTTTCAGTTTCGCCTTCTTTTTCACTTTTTGCAGTGGATTGCTGTACTAATATAAGAAACATGCATTTTCTCTTTTATTAAATTTTTCCATTACACCGAATTGAGCCACTGCAACGCGTGGCAGGGTACAGCTAGTATATATATATATATATATATATATATATAGTGAGAGAAGAAAGCATTCAATAATTTAGGAGATCGAAGAAAATATCATGTGCACTTGCTTGTTTTCATATTATAAGGAATTGAATATCTACATTTATTTATATTTTTATATTGAATTCCCTGTGATACAACTCTCTGTATATACATACGCATAAATCTAAACATATACGTATATAAAGTTAGAATAAGGGAGACAGTAAGATATCCCGTACACATTTTTGTTTTAACTTTTACATAAAGCACCAAATTCTACTCGCGGGTAGTGTTCTCTGTCCTCTGATTCCACTCTTCAGGGTATTAAAAGTTTTCGCTTGATTGATTTATTTACAGATGTCAGCAAATAAATGTCGTTGCAATTGATTGGTGCGTACTTTGTTGAAAGTCGTATCACCTCTCCGGCAGGTTAGTTTATCACCAAGTTCGAATGATGGATGGCTCGACAAATAAGCATACTGTTTGATGGATGAGAGGCGAACTGGCTTTGGGCGAGACTAATATGGTGTATGCTTGGCAAGTTCCTCTTCATGGTACACTAATTGCGATGGCACGCTGTGGCCAACCGTTAACGTCTGAGAGAAATTGTCTATATTTGCTTTCTCGTTTTTATTATAATTATATATGAGCTTATTTATCACAGAATGAACGTTGTTTTTTTTTATAAAAGTTTTTCCAAGTTTTTTTTATTAATTACACAGGCTACAGATCTATCTAATCATGAGCAATTGTACAGCCACTTTGCATATTAGTTCTAACATGGATATCATGAAGTATCCCCCCAAAAAAACACATTTGCATCCTCGCCAATTATTTGCTTCTACCTCTCAGCTAATTTTATTATTTGCACGTTCAATCCCTATATGACAAAATCAATATATGATAAAATATAGTTCTGATTTCAAATTGTACAGAAAATTGACTTCAATGACATTATGTAGAATCAAAACCAAAACATTTAACTCACAAACCACGTGTCCTACTGTAACATATATACGAATGATGAAAAATAAAGAGTTTAAATTAAGTAATCTCAAGCTATTACTGAATTTTAGCATGCGCTAAATTAATAAGATATGTTGATTTCAAATTTCGACGTATTTCTGTTCGAGTAATTTACCTAACTTAAATATTTTTATCAGTATAACTTATTCTCCAAAAAAATTGACATCCATCATAAGAATTATATGCAAATCGATATTTTTGTTCTAAATCTAAATCTAAGTCTAAATTTGGTCAAAGGCTCCATAACCAGATTTCCACATTAAAAATTGCCAAATAATTACATCGTGATCATTGTACAATCAAAAATATTGTCCGAACCCTCAACTTTGCAACGAACGTTCCGACAAAGGGAAAATTCGAAAGAAAGCATACCTGTCAAGCCGAACAGTGAGCAAGAGAGAAGTTCGCTTGAAACTAGCAAACAAGTTTTGGAAAAAATTGGCGTCCTTGATGTCTCCAAATCAACACGTTGCGTATCCTGGGGACGATTGCGAAATTTGGAAAGCAACAGGGCCGCCATCATTTGAAGGATATCCATAAGAAAAAGAGGATGGTGTACTTTCAAACTGTTTTGTTCACAGATGCGTGTCGAGCAACCATTGATGGACCCGATTGGTTGAGGAAGAAGATGGTACCGTAATAAGGGTTTCGCTCCCAAAGGATCAGGCGTCAACATGGTGGTGGTTGTGTAATGTTCTGGGCTGCAATCATTGGCAATGAGCTAGTAGGACTATTAATTCTTACACGGGGTGTAATTATTAATATATATTAATGCTGTTACTCATTACTTATACATATATTATCTATTGTATTTCATTACTGGTTCCCATATCGTATTAAATTCTATAGTTGGTCTGCGTAGTTGTTGGTTGTTCCCCAGCATATGTGTTGCTTCTTGCAGTCGTAGGACTGTCCACCGTTTTTTTCCGACTATACTTTTTACTTCGTACAATAATGGTAGATGGTTTCCCTTTTCTTCCCATATATTGTCAGCTATATTCAGTCTTTCTACGTATTATGGATGTAATTCTAACCGTACTCTCAGTGGACGACACGTTTAACTTTGTATAGTTTTCCGCATTTAGATGGATTTCATATAGAGTACTTACTTATTTGGGGGTGACTCTTACAAAATGTTTCCGGGGAGTTGAATGCACAGATTTCATATGGATTACATATTCGTCGAAGTTTTTCAGACAAGCTCTTCATATATGATGTACACACTGTGGTGAGTTTTGTGTTTGATGTAGATTTCTTGGAGCAAATGTCATTCTCCCTGGATACTTATTTCGGTAGAAGGTTTCGCTTAAACTCTCCATATCCTCTTGATATGCACTCTCTTATTACATATTGCTTTTACTCGGTGTTGTAGGAAACAGGCTATTCCTTTCTTTGTATTATTAATGGTGGGAGTTTATGTTTAGGGGCTGTTGAGTCTAGTTGTGATGATTCTAATGCCATTTCCTCCAAGTATTCCATGTATGCATTGACCAGTACCGGGGATAACCCGGTATCCCATTCCCGATGATTGGCGTAATTATATCTACCAGATGCCGGCCCAATATATGGCATGCTGAACCTCGAGAAATGAAATTGGGGCTTAATGGAATACCGTATTTGGAAATTTTAGGGGGCCGTATAAGTCTTGTAGCTTGTTGTATGTATTATGTAGATAGTATAAGACTCTTATTCTAAGGAGCTGTGATAGCTTTCTTTTCCAAGTTCAAGAACGGATTCTTTTTCACATTTCAGTACTAATCAGATTCTATTAAATCTGCCAGTTTCTTTGAATATTCTACTCTATTCATTACCACTCTAGCATTACCTTTTTTATCTGGTAGAATTATAGCACTCTCACCGCGCATGTACTTAATAACAATACGTATTTATTTGTCTAGTTGATGAGAGGAAAGGTAGCCATTGTTACACTATGGCAAAACTGTTGCTGTAAAGAACCAACTTACATTGGTTCAATTGAGTGTAAGATACGGTCTAAGGAACATTGCATTAATCTGAAATATATACTCGGTATAAATAAAAAAAAACGATGAGAATTTGGGAAATAACTGACCAAATAAAAAAATATCAGAATCGGGACTGACTTTTTTCTCAGGCCAGCGGGACGTGAACATCGAAGGACCGTGCCAATGAAAAATTTACGGAGTAAAGTAAAATGTATTCCATAAATTTTGGTAAATGCTGATGAAAGGAGTGTTGTATTTTTAGTTCCAGGAAAAAGCCAGGACTTTTGAAATATTCACTCCAAACAAAGCACAGTGCCAATTAAGAGCTAAATGCTTCTATCAGGGGCCTAAGTTGTAGGGATTGTATGAGGTGACAGAAGTAGCAAGAAATCTGTCCACATTACACTTCTGCATGTAAGTACAGCATAATTCCAGAAGAGAGTTTCAGAATCTCGCAGTTCTGGGGGAGAAGTTATTGGAGTAGAAGGCTTTCTTACACCGCGGGCTCTTTACTGTGTAGGGGTGGAATGTAGCTTCTTGTCTTGTATGTAGGGGTATTTACATCGAATAAATACACGTACGTGTAATTCGTCAAAGCATTCACCATAAAATACCTGTAGAACAGGCAAAAAAGCGAAACATATCGTCGATGGGGCAGAGGTTTTAGCCTCGATGACAGGTCAGGACCTATCAGGTTGCCGACTCTCTTTTAAACCGTGTCCAAGAGTGGAAGACTAGTTGCAGATGCACCAGCCCAAATGTGACACATATACACCATCCATGGTCGAATGATGACCTTATAGGGGTATAGGATACTTTCAGGCATAAATAACTTTCTAGTACGGGAGAGCGAAAACCCACACTTACTGCAGCAGCCTTGGCAATGCTTTTAATGTGTTTATTCCAGTTCATGTTAGCTATGAAAGTAAGGCCGAGGAGTTTTTAGGAGGTTCTTTAAGGTAATATGATTTGGGTCATTGGTGGTAGAGAAAGTTTCCTCTAATTATTGAACGAAACAAGCTTAGTCCTCGCAGTATTGAATGGTACCTATTTATCTCTCCATTCCACTACAGGTTACAGGTCTTCATCTGGAGGTTCTGTCATTTCCTTAGATATATGCATGTTTGCTTTCCTCTCGTACCTGTTATAGAGCGTGGTGTCATCAGCAAATATATCCATCTCAGAGATAATTTTTTAAGGGAAATAATGTATGATTATTAGAAATATTATACCATTGATGTATTCCCACATTTATATCATATCGGTTAGATGAACGACCTTCGAGGACAGACTGGATTCTTCCCTTACTTAAGATATAATTTATTTACGTTATGAATTCTTTCAGTAACACCATAGGATCGTATCTTTCTTAGAACCCCCTAGTGCCATATCCTGTCAAAAGCTTTACATTTATCGAGAGTTACTGCTCTACTCTTCCCTGCTTCTGAGATTATTATTACGATTGTTTTAATCTAGATTGAGATTAGCTAACATCTGAACAAAAAACGTGGGTTTCACTGTGAAATTTTATAAAAAAATTATTATGATGTGAGAAAATAGTAATGATATATTATTTGAATTATATAGATTTATTATTAATCATGTGACCAGAGAGTTTGGAAAATATAGTTTTTCCAGTTGAGTTGAACGGATTGGTTTGACACAGAAGTCGGTAGAATGGAGAGCGGACGCATCACAAGACGTTAGATTAAGGGAGACACCAAGCTGCAGGAATTAAATAAATGGTATTTTAAAATACTAGCACGAGTGTCGATTTTTTCCTATATATAGGAATTTAATAATTATTACAGTAAATGATAAGAATATATATATATATACATATATATATATATTTTATATATATATATATATATTATATGTATATATATATATATTATATATATATTATATATATATATTATATATACATAAATATATATATATTATATGTATTATATATATATTATATATATATATATTATATATACATATATATATATATATATATATATATATATATATACGAGCATTTCATCCCGGCGTTGCCCGTATGCTTGGAGGTGTGTGTTGAGCAAAAAAAACACACACACTTTCTTAATTTTTACACCTATTATGCCCACTTATGTTTTGGGCTCCAGTCAAGTTTTTAAGTTAAATTCATGCCCAAGGAAGCTATATCTAGAATTTCAAGTGTTTACAACCAAAATTGTCGGATGAGTTATGTAGAGTCCTCAAAGGTGTAATCGTTGAGCTTTGTACCCTTAAATCGAAATTTCTTGCCGAAAAGTAATCACATAAAGTTTCCCAAATCTCAGTACACTGTATATCAAATTCCGAGTATGTACACTAAAAATGTACAGTGTTATTGCGTAGGGAAATGTACAGACACACACAGGTACGTCCACTTACATACACACACATACACATATATATATATATATGTGTATATATATATATATTTATATATATATATATATATATATAGGACGAGTACAACCCTTTGCGCTACGCACGTCTGAAGACACGTACTTTAATTCGAAGTAATTAATACGCAGTATATAACATGAAAAAGTTAATGGTGGCCTATTATATACAGTCGAAAATATACACAAATACGGCTATACAATAATTTAGTATGACTTACGAAACACGGAATAATCGCGTAGATACTTTGGTTCTTGTTAAATCATCAAAGCTTGGATAAGCCTGAACAATACTTGGTACGTAATAATTTTGCAACATTAGAACATGTATATGATTCATTGGTGCGTTGAAATTTTTAAATCTGCATCTACGGTCGTGTGTAAAGAGATCCCGCCGCGTTCATCGTTAAAACATGAGTCTATGAGTGGAAACTATTATAGGTAACGTGATCTTTATTGCCTGCCTTACTCGTAGCATTGACTTTCAAAGAATGAGATTCGTAATTGTTCCAAAAGACAACATGATTCTACAATAACCTCAATTATTTCCTCGATGCGGTTAACGGGCAACTTACATCGTTGTGTTAACCTCGTATGTAAAGAAGCAACAATAAAAAAAATATGATATATAGAATGAATATTTTTAATGAAAAAAAAATATACATATTAGCATACATTTAGCAAAACAATCACACTTGTTGTACATATTTTTTAAATATATTATGTTCTAATTAAATATGTAATATTTACTGCTCACGCAAATATGTCCAACGTCTTATAATTCATAAAAAATACAAGTGATTATTTACTGCATATCAGTTGTCCGATCAAATTATCACGACATAATTATTAGCATCCAAAATATTTTTTCTGATATTTCACTGCAAAAATTAACACCTATCTAAGCATAATTAACTTCAGACATGCTTGAAATTGTTTAGTAACACTTAAAATGTAATGAATTATAGTTGTGATTTTCTAATAAAAAATCAGAGAATTTCTTAGGTTATATATATATATATATATATATATATATATATATATATATATATATGTTTACTATTATATCAACGCTGAATAACAAATTTGATTCTAACTGAACATACTTGATTAAATACTTGTCTATTTTATCACTACTTTAAAGTAGTTCTTTTACTTTGATTGCAAAAAACACATATGTCATGTGATATAAACTAATTTATAGAAAACAGTATCGGCATCAAATAACTGAAAACATTATTGACAACCCTAATCCTTTACAGATAATTACAATCGTATTTGGCATCTGAAAGTTCAACAATAAAGTAAAAACAAAAGTATTTAATCAATCAATGTAGATGTTCATTTTAGCTGCAACAAAGTTTGTGTAGATAATGTTTTATTTTATTTCTTGGAAACAAAATGGCGACGATCTATTTTTTTTCTTTTTATTGAACTGATATTTCATTTTAGTGACAAATGAAGATCTTCATCCTACGTCTTGAAAAATCTCATTTTTCTTTGCCAATAAACATTGTTGTCTGATGATTAGTTATAGACAACTGTTGTACTTTTTTTTCTATTTTTGAGAATTCCAATTACTAGAATTATTTGGACTACTTCTTTCATTGATTGAGATTGTCGGACTGAATTCCTCATCTTGGTTGTTATTGTCACAACGTTTCGGCCGTTTTGCCCTCCGGCCTTCGTCAGGTGTTTTGTATCGAACTGGGGACCCGTTTGTTAGGAGTCTCGAACAGTCCACAATCTCAATCAATGAAAACACCTCATCTCAAAAGTACAGACAGTGACTTCTTTCAGCTTCAATTTATTTTCACAGCGTTTCGATTTATATAACCGTTGGATCTTTTAAGTTTAATCTTATTGGACTCGTCAGTTTGCGCGTAATTTATAGCATAATATTTTATTTAATTGTTGGAGGTAATACGCTCTCGTTTCCGTAGGCATAAGTGTGCTAGGTAAAATTCAGCTCAATTTACTCTTGTAGAAATCCAAGGTTTCATATATAGACTGAGTGAGAAACTCACATTACTGTTAGACGTAAGGAACATATATATTTAATACAGTATTCAGTTCTAAACTCCGCGTAATATTGTGAGTTCGAGTCAAATAACACAGAGTTCAAGGCAATACAAAAGAAGAAGAGTCAAGATCAGATTGAGATACACAGTTTTAAACTTACTTAAAGGAAGAAATCAAAAGTGCGAAAATACAAAATAATGGAAATTATTGTTTAATCTATATAAAAAATAACAGGTGTTGCAATATATTCATACACGATAAAAACACAGTTTGGATATAATCTGTCTCTCTCTCTCTCTCTCTCTCTCTCTCTATATATATATATATATATATATATATATATATATATATAAAAGCGAAAATGTATGTATGTACGTATGTGTGTGTATGTTTGTGTGTCTGCTAACAAACATTCGACAGACATAACAAAAATTCACAAGCTCGATATCATATCGAAGCGCCATCCTTCGCTCAAAAAATATCGAAAAATTGGCCAAAACGTTCATTTTTCCACCCAGGAATCGACAATTTCGACACGGGGTGGGTCAACAAAAACGGCCATGACCGGTTCTACGCATGCGTCAGATGACGTCATGACCTGATTTATTTAAATAGTTGAAAAACTGAACAAATTTCATGTAAGTCGCGTTAGGTCAGGTGATAAGCGCGTTGGTTCATTATCTGAACGTTTTGGATTATAATCGTGGTGTGAGATGTCTTTTTTTTTCGATTTTTAAAATTTAAATATTGAACCAGTGTTTTTTAAGCCATTTTTTACGTAAGTTCGTTTTTCTGTTTTTTTGTTTTTGTTTTTTTTTACTTCGCTCATCCACGCCGACCACACACCAAAAAACACCCGGGAACCACCCGATTTTTAAAATTTAATATCAAAACAAGCTTATTTAAGCCATTTTTTACGTGTTCGTTTTTCTGTTTTCATCGTTCGTTTGGCTTACGTTAGTTTTTTTTTGTGGGTTTCCCCACTTAAGTGTTAACGTGGTTTTCTTTTTTTACTTCGCTTATAACAAAAAAAAACTACGTATTCGACGTCGTCGTAACGCTCGACGAATTCCGGCTGCGAACCTGTCAATTTGGTTCTTAAATAAATTCAAGCACCTTTCACTAACTCATCTGGCTTGCCGATTTTATTTTCAAACTTCGCCTCAGGGATTCGGGTTTGATCCTACCACCCCCGGTTTTTTTCTAATTTAACACCATACACACCTACAAACACCCGGGCAACGCCGGGTACCCCCGCTAATTATATATAAAATTATTTCAAACTCGTATTGTGTAAAGATAAACTTATACACAGTATGAGATTATATTCGACCGATAAACAAAATATATCCGAGGGGCGGCTAAAGGAAATGCCTATTTTTCATTCCGCTCAAATAGATCAGAGAGATATACTAATTGCAGTCCTATGATAATTGGACCTATACATCCATGACATATAACTCAAGGTGCCGTTTGCTGATGAATATGGTGTGAGACAATTACTAAGTAACGCCTGTTATAAACGTGCGTGAGAGGCAATAATGCGCTATTTAATTCCTAAAAACTATTTATTGGGAATGCCAGTGTCTATTAAGAAGATACATTCTATAGCGACAATGATCGCTCATTTAATTGGGATCAATATAGTCTTCGTACTTTTTAAAACTTGTTATATATATATATATATATATATATATATATATATATATATATATATATATATATATAAACAGTTTTATTTTAGAATGAGGTCTAATTGAGAAAAAAACACTGTCTGCCTGTCCAGGCACACGCATCAGTCATAGCTGGCCAAAATTTTATTGAAATTTGTACTCACTATGAACCAACATGCTCGCTCATTTTAATTGCACTACTTTTACCATCATAGGTCTTAACAATCTTGAATACAAAAAATTGATTTTTTGTTTGCAACGACTCTTAGAAACTTTATAATTTTCACAGGAGTAAAGCATTTAAAATATACAATAGATTACTTCTTGTTCTTGTTTTTTTTTAAGTTACACTAGACAACCTTGACGTGTTATTGTGAGTGAGTTCAATTGAACCAACTGTTTTCCTAGATGATATCCATAAAGATACTGAATTATCAAATTATTGATTATCAAATATATTATGGATTGTTCATACATTGGCAATGTGTTTTTAATATGTTATGACTATATCTAAACGCAGATTTTAAATTAGAACATGTGGTGAAGCAAACAAATTATCAGTTTGGAAAACCTAAATTGCTTTAATAGTATGCAAACTTTGTCAATTGCCGTATTTAACACTGTCTATTAACCATGCATAGACGTACAATGACAGCATTAAATGAAAGCAAACATGTGTTCTACCATGTTCTCTGACTATGATATTGAAAGTCATTCCCCTGTCTCCACTTTCTTTCTCTTACTACTTGAGCAATCAGCTATGTAGTCATAACACTTTGCTCACTCGGCTGCTTTGGGCCGGTCTTTTCTGAGAGGTAGAGGGTACCTAATTGAAAATTTGTCTGGTTGATGTTTCCGACTGACATTACATGTGCCATACCTCTTTGATAGCCCATATAGCGACTGCTCTATCATCAATTGTATAATATTAGGCCAGTTGTAGTGTCATGTCGCGCATGAAAAGGGAGCAGATTTCTATCTATAAGACGGCTATCTTTGTTTAAACATCGTCATGTGCAGCCAAGTTGGAATGGGCCGATATCACCTAACTCCTATATTTCCTTTGGACTTCTAACCAGATGCGTTGCTACTGGAGTCCCTAAATCAGGACAAGGTTCTTTGAATGATTGTGGATCTCGTATATTTATCTTTTTAACAAGAATAAGAGTTCGTTGAGAAAAGAGTAACATTACTTGCGATTGATGAGAGGCTGATGGGTTAGTCAGGAGCGCTTGTTGGGTGGACATTTTAACCGGAGCGGTTTTGGTTACATGTTGACTGGTCGAGAGTCCAGCGAAAAAAAGGTAGACACATATAAGAAACAGGAAGTCGCGTGACTGTATATCTCTCCGTTTATCATATTTAAAGAGCGACGATCGAATTAGCCAGGGAGTTTCAATTCTCACACTGTTTCAGTTGGGAGGGGGATTCCCTATCTTAAAAATGAAGATAATAGAATTAATAAGAGCCCAGCATGGCAAAAAGAATTCGCTTTCGTTATTCATCTGCGTCGACATCCTGGAAAGTGAAATAAAGATAAAATAAAATTCAATCAGCGTTTCGGAGTGAATGCATATTCGTTCAAAGAGGTTCCAGCTCCAATCCAAGAACAATATGAATTCCAGATAGACCAGCATCAAGGACGCTTGAAAATAAGGTATGTCGAAAATACATGTATGACCCACATACACACACACACACACACACAGACACACCCACGAGCGCGCACAGACACACGCACACACACGCACATGCACACGAACATTTAGTCGATTATTGCATTGGAACATAAATAGACTGCAGTGACATAATTTAAGGTTAAGCTAGTAAAGAACAACCGTAGACATTCAGTGGCGTGTAGACACATTCCGATGAACCCTTCCTCACAAGTGCATAGCTCTGTAAGGTGATATGGTTTACCATTATACAACACTTCGCTATTAGATAACTGAGGATGGTAAAAGAGGAGATGACAAGTGGTATTTACACCCTCAACAAAGTTTACTAGCTTTCGCCCTTCCATAAGTTGTTGGAACAGTACAACACGTAGTTTGGAACCGGAATAATTTATTTGGACGGGGACTAGAGTTTTGTGTGTTCTTGCAATCCCAATTACCATACGAAACAAGTCTGGAGATTATTAAATACAACTCGTACACGCTTATTGAAATCATTGAGGATTTACATAGAGCCGGTAAAAAGCATTGCCTATTGAATGTGCCAAATATGAAACTTACAATACAAATAGTATTCACATTAAATGTAAATAAACATAGCTATTACATACTTATATTCTTATTCCTTATTTTTACGCCTAGGTTTAGATTGTATAAAAATGTATCACACACATATAACTTTATTAATATAATATCAGCGACACCTCGGATCGTTTTAATCAATATGTATGTGTCCGCATCAGTTTTGTTATAGCAATTGGCCTGCATGTTCGTAAATGTTCGAGAGTAAACCATTTAATTTGGTCAGAAGTCTTTCAAATGTTTGCATCTTTACTCAGATAACCAAATGGGATAAGAACCCTGGAGTAATCCCTAACCAAAGAGCACAATGTTAATTCACTAAATAAAACGTCTCGTTATTGCCAAGTAGGTATATTATCTAAAACACATAGTTCAGATTATTACAACGGCTTATGTATTTGTTGCATCTTATGTTGCCTTTTTATTCTATTCCAATAGGCTCCATAATCTATTCCAGCAACACTGTCTTCATTTTACAGCGTCCCTTATGCGTAAATGAGTGCTTACGCATCTCTTGTAAATACCCCCAAACATTCACTTTACCGTAATGACGGCTAGATTCTATCTATACTTACTTTTTTTTTAATTTTCTATTTACAGTATACTATTTTGGCATAAAGTGACGGTATATGAAGTCAATTACTGCAACCTTAACAGTTACAAAATGATGCATTTGGCTTATTCGTTAGTGGCATGTGTGAGGTAAAAATACTTGCTTGTCAAGATATTCTACCAAACCGACAACGAATTCTTCAAAGCTCTTCTAATGAAAGTCTTAAGAATAGCATTGTTTAAATTTTACTTATGTGTTTTTCTGGGATGATTTAATAGTATACCTTTCCATATCTGTGTTTCAGACGAATAAATTAGCATGGTCATCTAAAGTATGCATTAGTATATATATATATATATATATATATATATATATATATATATATATATATATATATATATATATATATATAGATTTAGATTAATGCTTGTTTTAGTATATAAATATTGTATCAGTATGCAAATATAATTCACAGGATAATTACAAAGAATTGATAATTTGTTTCATTTTATTTACATGCTAGTGTGTGCCCCTTATAATTTTACAGAAACCTCATTTTTGATAAAACTAAAATGGGTTTCATATTCGGTAACATACGACTAATATTCATATTTAATATTACCCCCAAACACGCAAATACACATACATCACACTAACCGTCAACGTCATCAAACATGAACATTTCTATCCCTACACTGCATGTGGCGATTTTTAGGGTTCATGCCACAAACAAAATGAAGAGGAAAACATTATCATTTTTCATACGAATATGTCGTTTGCATGAAAATCTCAGAACATTTTTTTTTAATTTTAAAAAAAAAATACATGACACTAAACAGGCATCTGTTCGTTAAATACGATGATATGTGATATTTTCATTCATTCAGATTTCTTATTTCTTTTTAGTGTCAATTCCGTGTTTATTACTATATTGTATCCAGTATTTAGTAGTGATTTCACGAGTAAAATTAAATATATATATATTGGGTGTCATTAACTAGGAGCTGGCACAGATATTTAACTCTCTAGCTTTAGTATTTGCCGTTTTAACAATGGTTAGAAAAATAAAATAAAAAATAAGTAACCGTGAAATGAATTCAAAGTGTACATTTATCTTTCAGCTACGGACTAGAGAACTCACGCCAGTTAGCTCTCTATGAGGAGTCACACCCTTCGATGAATACGTTTTTATATGAAAAGGTCTTAGAAATAAAAACTGTTTTAATCATTTGATAAATATATAAAAATCATCATTATCTGACATTCTAACTTGGCAAATAAAACATGCAGGATTAAATCTTATTTTTTCTATCAATAATTTATATTCTATATCCCTGAGTAAATCGTGTGTAAGTTTCCTAAAAAAATCCACGCTTTTATGTCCATCTCAATGCCCTCCGAATCCGACCTTTTCGTTTCGCATTTGTCATAAATACTATATCTTCGTTTTCTTTTCCGATATTATTATTATTATTATTATTATTATTATTATTATTATTATTATTATTATTATTATCATCATTATTATTATTATTAATATTATTATTATTAATAATAATAATAATAATAATGATAATAATAATAATTTTCCTACTCTAAGCATAATTAACTCTTTATATAAATGAATATACACATATATAAGTGAAGCTACTAGTTAACTAAACATCCATACTATCAACGGACAAAACTACTTCATAAAGAACTTGAATAAAATATTTTTTACAGCATAACGTCAATTTATACAAGAGTATCTTGAATAAAAACCGACGAAATCCTTTTCACATAGAACGATATATAAACAAGAAATGATAATACTCTACGCGTAGTTCTTCTGGATAGGTTTCTAAAGGTACGATATAAATTATCAATTTCAATAGAGAAATGTGCAATCAGGTTGATTAAATTTTTGGGTTTACACATTCCATGTTAATTCCAAAGTTCGACAGAAGACTCCTGCGTTACGCCAGAGAAGAACAAGATCGAAACATTGTTATTATAGAGGCAATGCGGGATCCCGGAACATTTGTATAAGACTGCCTCATTTCTAATAAATGCAAACAAATATCGCCATTTTATCTCATATGTCTTATATGAGAGGATATCGTTATATTTGGATTAAACACTTAGGAATTCTTTCTGCATTATGCCAATTAATACATCGCTATATATATATATATAAAAATCGGCTGTTCTCGTGGTTGTACAAACGAAAGTTTATTCCGTTTTAAAATGACTACGAGACACTTTTATGTTTTTAATACAGTATTCTGTTTTACACTTCAAAAATAACAGTGATAAATAACATCATATCGCGGTGGAATTTAGTGGAAGTGGGTGGGGCTCAGAAATATGTGTCAACCTTTATTGTAACTTTGTGTCTCCCTGCCTCTGTTTTCTTTCTGCTCTTTTATTTATATCACTTTGATCTGTTGACCTTGTGAGCAAGTTTTATTATTTTTCAGAGCCTGGGTCAAAGCCTGGGTCAAAGCTTGGGTCAAAGCCTCTGCTGATTGACCTGTTTACCTTACCAGCTTCTGTTTATTTTACTTTTTGCTGGTTTTGTTATAACCTATTTAATATTGTTTAGTTTTCTTGATTGAGTCATGTACTACTTACGACTTCCCAGGCATCGTGGATATAGGTCGTTTACAATACCGGTATTTCCCATTGTGTTAGTGGATTGCCCGGATACACTTATCTAACCACTTTAATCTCGGTTAGCTTTCCTGGACAATTGACGTAATATTTACGACTTCCAGGCATCACGGATATAGGTTGTTTTAATCCCGGGATTTCCAATTGTGTTCTTTTGATTGTCCGGATACAGCTCTGTAACACAATTACAGGCCACCTTTCCTGGGATTGACTTATTGTGTTCTTTGATTACCCGGTCACCTATCCATAATAACATCCAATGACAAGTACGAGGTGAATATTTTCGAATTTGTACATCGTCATATCAGATTACGGATATAAAACTCAATGTTTTATTTCATTTATTGAAATGTAAATCCTTCGTTAGCATTTTTTTTTGCATTTTAACTTTAATCTGAATTTAATACCGTCATTTCACGGAAAAAGAAAAATGTTACATTCTCAATTCACAAAGACACCTCGTGAGTATTTTAAAGCAAAAATTTAGGCAAACATAACTAATATCGCAAGCAAAATAAAGGTAGTAATTTATTAGTTTGTGAAGAAATTTCCTGCGGATTTTGAAATTTTTATGTCATTATATATTTTCTAATAGGTTTCCGTAATTATAACCTTACTATATATATATATATATATATCGATTAAAAGGGTGTCGTTTTATGTAATCCTTTAAATAACTAAAACAAATTTGCACAAGTTTCTGACATCAATGTAAAAGAAGACACGTAGAAATTCCCTTGCCAAACTGCCAAATATCCACAAAAGCATATTTAGGTATTTTTCCTAACATCCTGTTAAAGTAACTCACCTACAACGTAGCAAACTTAGGTTATTATTGATTTCTAAATCCGATTTTAAAAACTTACATATTAAGCAAAGAGGGAAACAAGAATGTTCAACAACAAGAAAACCTTACGCAACATGAACAAATATATGAATATATAAGTAGTTTTAAGTTTATATTTTTTAATCAAAATGCCTAAAAAAGTGTGCATGGGTCGTACTACGAAACAATTTAACCAAACAATATAAATAAATATTCCAGAATATAAAGAAGCAGAAGTAAACATTATTTAATGAATTACTGGATTCCTTATCAGATAATGATTTACAAAGGTTTGCACGCCGTAAAGTTAAACGATCAAACAAGTAAATTATAATACATGTATTCCGCTTTATCGCATTTGTCGTAATAGCTTGTATCTTATTTCTAAATATAATTTTTATCATGTGTTCCGCAGTTGTTTCGGTTACAATATCACAACATAATCGTACGCCTTGTATATCTCTATTAATGTGGCAATCCTAATTACTTCGTTTTCAGGTTGTATCATTGAAACCATTTTAGTCTCCTCGCTTATAATACTGAAGTGTTATTAACGCAAGTGTGCTTGGTTCGTTTACTAAATGTAAAGGAAAAAAAAACTTACTTCTGTTTTTGCTTAGATTTTTGCTAGCGCTGGCTGAGAGAACAATTGATTAAATGAAGATCTCTGTTTCACATAATTCCAATGTTTTCCAATCTGACAAAAATATCTTCCAGTTAGAGAAGATATAACAGAAGATGTCGTAGCTTACATCATATCAATGTTTGTGATAATAATGTACAAAATGATAAATGACAGCACTAGCTCATTAACCAAAATAATAGGTTAAATTATATATATATATGTATATATATATATATATATATATATATATATATATATATATACAATGATAGTCTACGCTTTCTAATATGTTGTCTCGACTTTCTATATCACAAAATATTGGCAAAATATTGCAGTACGAATTTTTACACACATTTGCTTAAAGACAAGAAGCGAACGAACTATCACCAACTTTACATTATATAAATACTATAGTGTTACTACAATTAATACGCACCATTATGGAAAATGGGTAGCAATATGCACATATATTATGCCTAGAAATATATTATTTATATCTTAAGTATAAACAATGTTAAAATGTCTTTCCTTATCGAATAAGGTTTAAACACATCTTTAAAAAATACTTTGCAAGGATGCGATATAGGTAAAATACTTTCAATTGTTTTCTTTTCCTTATAAGGAAAAGGTTTCCATAATGTTTTATTGTTAAAGTGTTTTTATTCAATAAGTCTGGAGAAAGAATGTTCTTGTGAAAATGTTAATACAATATAATATTTGGATTTGTTCGAATAGTCTTGAAACAGTTGTAACTAACCATGAAATACCCTGTTTGTTGTTGCTATCACCCCATTCCTTGAAGTCTTGGTTTTTGTTAAAACAATATATATATATATATATATATATATATATATATATATATATATATATATATATCATTTCCACCTCAAACGAGGAACAGTTCGACTTTCACGTAAATAAGCTTCCTCTTGGCAGCATGTAATGCGACATTCAATTCTGTTTCCATTCCACTAAAATTAGAGCTATTAGTCTAGTGTTTCTCTCGTTTCCTTAGATATATGTTTCTTTGTGTTCCTCTTGGTGCCTGTGATAAAGTGTGGTTTTATCAACAAATATAATTATATTGGAGACAATTTTAGCAGGGAGGACATTTATAAATATTACGAATAATCAAGGTCTAATGATATACCCCTGCGCTACACCCGAATTTATATAATATTGTTTAGATAGACGACCGTCGATAACAACCTGAACTCTTCTCTTATTTCAGAAGTATATAGCTATGTTAAGTATTCGTCCAGTGATACCGTATTATATGAAGTTCCTGAGAAGACCATCGTGGCATACCCTGTCATTTGTGTTAGATATATCTAGGGCTATCTCTCTAATATACCCTGCTTTGTCGAGTGTATGGTATATACGTCCAGAGTTTAAGATATCTGCTGTAGAATGTGCTTGATAAACACATATTGATAGTCGGATAGAAATTTAGCAGCTGCAAGGTTATGCAAGCTATTTTTTTTACTTTTTTGTATAATTTAGATGTCAATATAATAGAAATTGTTCAACCTGGTTAGAAGTAAATTAGGATGTTTTAATATATATATATATATATATATATATATATATATACATATATATATATATATATATATATATATATATATATATATATATATATATATATATATATATATGAATACTCTGGGCGTGATGTAAATAAAATTAAACCGAATATGTTTGTAGACTATTCACACACTAAGAACAGTATTGTCCTAATCATGTGTTATTGTTGTTTTTTTTCGAGCCACCATTATTTCCCGACCACTTAGTTGTCATCTGTTAAATCACTTACCGTAACGTTTGAAAGGATCGACAATAATAAATATACATACACACTTCTCAGCATTAGTAAAGTAATGGGTGTCTATTACTACTCGACAATACGCATACGTTGTTATATTTCTAAGAATTCCTGTGTGTTTAGCGATATGCTGCATATTTTTATATGTATATGAGTATACATATATTCGTGTGTGTATCATAAAAAAGGCATTGCACTGCCGGAGGTACAGGCAAATGTCAATTGAAAGGGAAAGGCTTTATAAAATTCTAGAAAGACGAGATTATAAGCAATTTAACTCGATCACTTATATAACGAATAACCTTAGGACATAACATGGTAGTCCTGTTTTTAAATATCACTCTACACTTTACAATTTGAGGAATACGGTGAATAACAGAAAACAAAAATTAAGAATCTTTAATGTATGCCGTAAGCTTCTCCTTGCAATAAATAGGGTAACTTGTACAAGAATATCTAAAAATACAAAATATCAATTGAGCCTGTAAAGGAAATACACAGCAAAAGTTAAACACAAATAGATTTTAAAATGTTAAAACGTCTAATTTTTTTTTCTAAATTTCGCACTTCTTGGAGAGAAGTAGATATTGTCGAACTGATAACCGATGGGCAGTATTGCAACAAGATAAAATCCTTCCTGTTCATAATCGCTTTACTACCATTACATTCATAGCATTAAGGATATATATTGTTTTCGTTTTTACCTGAATATTAGTTTTATTTTGTATTAAAAAGAAATGTTTTTCGATACAATTATTTACGCAGTGTTTGGTTGGCAACAATTGCTAAGATTCTCCTCATTGACCTTATGTCAAATACACTTTAAGGGTAATTAAGTCACGAATTTAGCCTAGTTGAAACCATTGTCAATAATTTTCCCAACTCTTACTCTGTGCCTAAATCTAAACGTAGATTCCGTGAAGAAATCTTCTTCCTTAGAAGTGCATTCCTGTTGAACTCTCTTTCGTTTTCCTGTTTTCCACCTGACTGTGTGGATGTCTTCAAGTCCAACATAAACAAATTACTGATGAACCTCCTCTTAAGTAAAACACTTTGTCAAATCTCCAATACTAACGATTACTACGATACTATCCCATTGATTACTGTACACGCAATAACCTTTATCCCAGAGTGGCTTCCGGGCCTTGATATGTGGTGACCACGATGTAAATAAAAAACATTACTTACTAAAAAATAAGTGTAATGTTTTATGCTATAATTTTCTATTAGGCCGTCTCTCAGATTAAATGTAGTGAATATTATTAAAAATCGTCTAATTTCTAAGTATTAGGATTTTTAGCTATGTTTACAAATTGACACTATTCCACGTTTGACTTCTATTATATTGCACGGAGGTTTGATCCTACCACGTGCCACTCTAGAATAATACTACTTCAATATTGGGAGGAGTGTAAGAAAATGGCTTTATGATCATTCATGCTTGATCATAAGGAGATTTTTTTTCATAAGCATGGCTCAAAAGTTACTTGTTTACATTAGATTTGACAACACCCATTATACGAGGTGTCTTCAAAAAGTGTCCTCTCTTTTATGTACATGAATTTTAAATTGTCGTAGCCCTTTGAAAATTAAGTATTGTATTGCTATGTATCTCATGAGATAACTGAAAAATGTATTTTGATTTCCAGTTAAAATGAACAGTTACAACATCAATTTGAATACACCCTACCAATAACTGATTGTCACTGCTGGTTTATTTCAAAAGATGCAATCCAGACCCGAGGACACTTTAGAAGAATGGTATGCAATAGAATTTTGTTTTAAAAGTAAAAATAGATGTCACGGAGATGTGTAGAATACTTCAGCCTGCTAATGACAATCTTGCCTGAACCGAACATCAGTTGCTGTGTAGCCTAATAGCTTGAAGGATGGCAGGCAGTATTTTATAAATGAGTAGCTGGGGGTACCCGGCGTAGCCCGGGTGTTTATAGGTGTGTGTATTGGGGGGAGATCAAAACAACCCTTTTTAAAAAAGAACATTGGCCGGGTGTTTGGAGGTGTAAAAAAAAATACAAGTTTTAGTACGAAAGTAGGCTTGACACTCGAACCATTGAGGTGACGGTGGAAACGAAATGGAAAAAAAGCCCTGGGACCCAAGCATCTCGGCCATGAGATATTAAGAATGAAAAGCATCTTTACTTAACGTTTATAAAGTGAAATAAACAGGTGCGAGAAACTTAAGTCGCGTGATGTTTGACCTTAAAACATGACGCGGCTGCAAGCCAGTTTTCGCTTGTTTTATACTGAAAAGCGAAAGATACACAGGACATTCTAAAAATTTAGAAAAAATAGTGCGTGAAAGTCGGGCAAATAAAATATACAGGCGACCCCCATTCGTAACTCTTAGACATTAAGACGTGATATAGATAGTTTTAAGAAGGAATGAGGCGACCGAAAAGTCCAGCGAAAAAAGCCTTTTTACAGACATACACAAAAAGTGAACACATATACACACATACACACATTTTCGCTTTTATATTTAAAGATGGCAGATGATTGTAGGCTAAATATGTCAGCACACCATGCATTACCTGTGCAATGTCAAAGTTATTATAATTTCATGAGAGCAATTATTAAATCTCTATAAATTAATTGTAATAGTTAGTTGGGGTAAACAAAGTTTTAAGATCGCAACATTTCAATCTAAATTCATGGATACAACTTGAATTAAACTAATTTCGTTTTATCCATAAATTTAGAGTGAAATGTTGAGATCTTAAAACTTTGTTTACCTGAACTGCCGATTCCACTTAAATTATAGAGATTTAATAATTACTCTCATGAAAGTATAATAACTTTGACATGGCACAATTAATGCATGGAACACCCTCAAACATTTCATTCCTTTGATTGTATATGCTTCAAAACATGCGTCATGTTCATTGGGATGACATGTGACCTGTTGACCAAATATATTTACTCAACAGGTCACACGTCATCCCAACAATGCTTTGGAGTTTGTTCTATATCGTGTTGAATAAACCACCCGATTTGAATATAAATGTTTCTGAAGGTGAGTGTATAACATAGAGCGGCCGGCTATATGCAAATATATCGGCGGGGCCGAAATGGCGGCACGGTAAAAAAAGAAAAACTCAGTAAAAAGTAAACAATCGACAATATACGGTAGTTATGACGTTAAGGAGTACGTTCGAACAAACAATCACGTGAGAGATGAAAGTAAAGAAAAGTACCTTCGGGAATTCAGAATATTGTTTTGTGACGGTAGGCGTTACATGATGTTGAATTTGTTTACTCTATGGAAACACTAATAGTGCATAATTGCGGTGGGGGAAATCACCGAATAAACATGCACAATCATTTTGCCACTTAGCCAATCAGTCTGTCTCAGAGTAAAACGTAATGAAGAGGGATTGTCTGGATGAGAAATCCAATCTCATAAAATTCCATACCGCTACTTTCTAATAAAAGGATGCGAAGAGTGATTTCTCAAACAGGAATTTCCAGTAAAATTCCATAGTCGGGACTGTCTACTACACCCAAGATACGCCCCCGTTAACCGACCCTCTTATAAAGAGAAAAAAGACAATCGGTTGGTGACAAAAGTTTCCCTCTGAATTATTGTTTAAGGAAATTGCTTGTGAAATGAAAAGGCATTGCATGTATTGTTCATATTTATTCTGTTCATAATTGTAAAAATAACATTTTTTGTAATCAGCATTTATTTAATAAAGAATGCATATAAATGAAAACCTAAGATTACGCCTGAAGTACAGAATTCGATAGATAGCACGTGAATGATACCACATTGAAGTAATTTCTTTCAGGATACAGTATTCATAAGAGAGGTTTGCCATCCCAGAGCCCTTGAATATATTTTATTTTTTTTTGCATGGATTGTTGGAATATTTATTTCTATTTTTGTTGTTACATGCCCACCTTTGTTCATGCTGGAAACACAGGAGTCACGCATCAAAGCAGTCATCGTGGAATCGAGCAATACCACGCCATTGAACTTTCTTTGGTGTTCCAAAAAAGAAAGCACCTCGGACTACATTTACATTTCAAGTAAACATTACGGTTATCATGCGTTTTATATTGATTGCCGCGACAAGTATTCAATTTGCGTTTAGTACGTTTAGGAGTTTTCTCACATTTACTCATCGCCACAGTTACTGAGGTTACAATGTTTAGACGATCATAAAATGTTGATGACTGTCACACAGAATTTCGATTCAAGCGCATCTACAAAAACAGAAAAGTTTAAATCTTTGGTTGCTGTTGTCAATCACATAATATATTGTGCTCTGGAGATTGAGTCAAGCTACGCTGTCGGATGGGTTGATTTTCTCTTACAGTTGAGCTATTTCTTCCCTGGTCATCAGTGGGGACGCTTACAGTTTGTTTTAAGGTAAAATTATTTCTTTTAAACTCATACTGATATACATTATCTCTTCTGTGCGTACAACAATGGAGTTTTTTTTTAATATATGAAGTTCGTCAACGATTGATTGACTGCTCGGCATAATCATGTTGACATGCAGGTTCCCGCATGATCACAGAAGTTAAGCAAGGTTGACCCTTGTCAGTACTAAATGGGTAACCATTTGGGACTCCAGGTGTTGTATGAGTTCAATCTGCTTATCTCGGCATTGTTTTCAGTCGTCCGGAACTTGTCCTTGCCACTGGACTCAAACAGTGTTGATTGAGGGTAGGTGTGTGTGGTAATTGCGCAATCTCTGCCACACAATCACATGCGCAGCAGCCCTTACAGGGAGTATCCTTTGTCTTTCGAGACTGAATGGAAGCATCGAGATTGAATGCACCCCTTTAAATAGAAACTCTGTGGATGTCTGTTGTTAAACAATCGATTGACAAGAATTATGTGAAGATAAGTTGATATTCCATGAACGATCGGCTGATACGAACTCTGTTTTGATGTTTAAAATTGTTAACGCTTTGGTAAACAATTCATTGGCACGAATTGTGTTTTAAAGTGAAGAATTGTTAACGCTTGTTAAACTATCAGTTGACACGAATTGTATGTTTAGTTGAAGAATAGTTGGCCTTTTTTCAAGCGATCAGTTGGCCTGATTTGTATTTTGAAGCGACGAATGTTTGAAGCCTTTAAGTTGCTGAATCATATCTGTCGTGTATTAAATAAATAAACTTCATGTTTATAGTTGCAACTTTTAACCTCCAGTCGTGTTAAAAAGGTAAGAAATATAAGATGTTGAACTTGACGAGTAATGTTGTTTTTACTTTGTAATTGAATAAATTAAGAATGATTGGTTAGAATAGACTAGAAATTGCCAATGGGAATCCGGGAGAGTGTATGCGTTCTTACTCGAGGTTAGTAAACAAACAGGTTGCTTTGTGGACGTATGCAGTTGTTACGGACTAGTGTCAAGGTGTATCGAGCACAAACTTAACGAACCCCCTTGGTGATCATGGGAGCAATTGCGGTCAACACTACAAAAATTTCACTATTGAAAAGACCGATTTGGAAGACGTGATGGGGACTGCTCAGACTCAGGCAGCGGCTTCGATAGAAGATGACTGAACTGACGGCGAGGATTTCGATTATGGCAGTCAAGGCCTTTCCTGGCGCTGGAAAAGGTTTGGTAGACATCGCAAAAGGCAGTCAGTTGAAATTGCAAGAGGCTCTTGATTTTAGCTTGGCAACAGAGAATGTTGTGGATAGTCGGCAGCATGCAAAATATCTCGATCTTGAATGATCATTAAAATTCCGCTGCGCGTTCTGTCGAAATCAAAATAACACTGGGAAAGAAAATCTTAGTGCTAAAGATCGATTTCTCTCATATGAAACTACGAGGAGCATGGACACAGCAAACCCCCGGCTTTAGATTACAATGGGATGGCGTTATTCCCAATGATTTCTCCAGTCGCAAAGCTCGAAGAAAGAATACCACCTCCATTCAAGAATTGAGATATTAATACTGTGGGACAAATGGTGAAAAGAGCTGGCGGTCAGAATAAGTAAAGTCGTTCGATGGTGTAATTTATGCTTGATAATTACTAGTAAATATTTACAACGTTTATTGGCCCCTTGACAATAGGGGGTGGACCTGTAAATTTACCATTGTCTATTCGTACGTCTACTCTTTTCTCAATAACTATGACTTGGATTTTTTTTTTTACTTTGCACAAACATTACACATAATATGAGTAAAGCGTAACTGAACAATTGTTTCGATACAACTCCGCCTGACCCTTGGAGGTTCCTCTCGGGTTATAATGGCTAAAATTGATGACTTGGATGTTTATAAAACCTTCTGAAAAGTTGTCATTTACTGATTTTTATATAATTTTTCCGTATATATTCAAGATAATTGTTGAGTCTGTCTCGGAGGATCTTTTAGAGTTAATAAAATACTCAATTTTTTTAAAACTATTTTACTATATTTGTCTAAAATTTTCCGTGTACGTCTATTAAGCAGTCTTTCATTGTGCTGAACTCAAATTTTAATATGTTTATGCCTTGGGGAATTTTTGGGCTTAATGGAGGGGGGCAAATGATGGACTTAGTCATTTCCTTCTTTGCATGGTGCAGAACTCACAGTTAGATATATTAAGACCTAAAGCTGTGACGTTTATTTATTTTCACCAGAATTTGACGTCTCATGTGGTTAAATGGGGTGGGGGGGTGAATGATGAATTTAGTCTTTTTATGCCTCGTTCGATGTGTACTCACTGGGACCGTGCATGTTACACTTGCTTTCTCATTTTTAATTTGCAATCGACGATAACTTTTAAGCATTTAAAATTATTATTTTTGATTTTGAGATTGTGCTTTTTTAATAACTCATATTGCAATGGTTATAATAGTAATAACGTGCACACTATTGAAGTAATGACAATGACGGTTGGGATTAGCAAACTATTGCAATGATGATTAGGATGGTGATAATGTGCACAATATTGCAATCATGATTAGGATGGTGATAATGTGCACAATATTGCAATCATGATAAGGATGGTGATAATGTGCACAATATTGCAATCATGATTAGGATGGTGATAATGTGCACAATATTGCAATCATGATTAGGATGGTGATAATGTGCACAATATTGCAATCATGATTAGGATGGTGATAATGTGCACAATATTGCAATCATGATTAGGATGGTGATAATGTGCACAATATTGCAATCATGATTAGGATGGTGATAATGTGCACAATATTGCAATCATGATTAGGATGTTGATAATGTGCACAATATTGCAATCATGATAAGGATGGTGATAATGTGCACAATATTGCAATCATGATTAGGATGGTGATAATGTGCACAATATTGCAATCATGATAAGGATGGTGATAATGTGCACAATATTGCAATCATGATTAGGATGGTGATAATGTGCACAATATTGCAATCATGATAAGGATGGTGATAATGTGCACAATATTGCAATCATGATAAGGATGGTGATAATGTGCACAATATTGCAATCATGATAAGGATGGTGATAATGTGCACAATATTGCAATCATGATTAGGATGGTGATAATGTGCACAATATTGCAATCATGATAAGGATGGTGATAATGTGCACAATATTGCAATCATGATAAGGATGGTGATAATGTGCACAATATTGCAATCATGATAAGGATGGTGATAATGTGCACAATATTGCAATCATGATTAGGATGGTGATAATGTGCACAATATTGCAATCATGATAAGGATGGTGATAATGTGCACAATATTGCAATCATGATTAGGATGGTGATAATGTGCACAATATTGCAATCATGATAAGGATGGTGATAATGTGCACAATATTGCAATCATGATAAGGATGGTGATAATGTGCACAATATTGCAATCATGATAAGGATGGTGATAATGTGCACAATATTGCAATCATGATTAGGATGGTGATAATGTGCACAATATTGCAATCATGATAAGGATGGTGATAATGTGCACAATATTGCAATCATGACAAGGATGGTGATAATGTGCACAATATTGCAATCATGATTAGGATGGTGATAATGTGCACAATATTGCAATCATGATAAGGATGGTGATAATGTGCACAATATTGCAATCATGATAAGGATGGTGATAATGTGCACAATATTGCAATCATGATTAGGATGATGATAATGTGCACAATATTGCAATCATGATTAGGATGGTGATAATGTGCACAATATTGCAATCATGATAATGATGGTGATAATGTGCACAATATTGCAATCATGATAAGGATGGTGATAATGTGCACAATATTGCAATCATGATAAGGATGGTGATAATGTGCACAATATTGCAATCATGATAAGGATGGTGATAATGTGCACAATATTGCAATCATGATTAGGATGGTGATAATGTGCACAATATTGCAATCATGATAAGGATGGTGATAATGTGCACAATATTGCAATCATGATAAGGATGGTGATAATGTGCACAATATTGCAATCATGACAAGGATGGTGATAATGTGCACAATATTGCAATCATGATAAGGATAGTGATAATGTGCACAATATTGCAATCATGATAAGGATGGTGATAATGTGCACAATATTGCAATCATGATAAGGATGGTGATAATGTGCACAATATTGCAATCATGATTAGGATGGTGATAATGTGCACAATATTGCAATCATGATAGGGATGGTGATAATGTGCACAATATTGCAATCATGATAAGGATGGTGATAATGTGCACAATATTGCAATCATGATAAGGATGGTGATAATGTGCACAATATTGCAATCATGATAAGGATGGTGATAATGTGCACAATATTGCAATCATGATTAGGATGGTGATAATGTGCACAATATTGCAATCATGATAAGGATGGTGATAATGTGCACAATATTGCAATCATGATAAGGATAGTGATAATGTGCACAATATTGCAATCATGATAAGGATGGTGATAATGTGCACAATATTGCAATCATGATAAGGATGGTGATAATGTGCACAATATTGCAATCATGATTAGGATAGTGATAATGTGCACAATATTGCAATCATGATTAGGATGGTGATAATGTGCACAATATTGCAATCATGATAAGGATAGTGATAATGTGCACAATATTGCAATCATGATAAGGATGATGATAATGTGCACAATATTGCAATCATGATTAGGATGGTGATAATGTGCACAATATTGCAATCATGATTAGGATGGTGATAATGTGCACAATATTGCAATCATGATTAGGATGGTGATAATGTGCACAATATTGCAATCATGATTAGGATGGTGATAATGTGCACAATATTGCAATCATGATTAGGATGGTGATAATGTGCACAATATTGCAATCATGATTAGGATGGTGATAATGTGCACAATATTGCAATCATGATAAGGATGGTGATAATGTGCACAATATTGCAATCATGATAAGGATGGTGATAATGTGCACAATATTGCAATCATGATAAGGATGGTGATAATGTGCACAATATTGCAATCATGATTAGGATTGTGATAATGTGCACAATATTGCAATCATGATAAGGATGGTGATAATGTGCACAATATTGCAATCATGATAAGGATGGTGATAATGTGCACAATATTGCAATCATGATTAGGATGGTGATAATGTGCACAATATTGCAATCATGATAAGGATGGTGATAATGTGCACAATATTGCAATCATGATAAGGATAGTAATAATGTGCACAATATTGCAATCATGATTAGGATGGTGATAATGTGCACAATATTGCAATCATGATAAGGATGGTGAAAATGTGCACAATATTGCAATCATGATTAGGATGGTGATAATGTGCACAATATTGCAATCATGATTAGGATGGTGATAATGTGCACAATATTGCAATCATGATTAGGATGGTGATAATGTGCACAATATTGCAATCATGATTAGGATGGTGATAATGTGCACAATATTGCAATCATGATTAGGATGGTGATAATGTGCACAATATTGCAATCATGATAAGGATGGTGATAATGTGCACAATATTGCAATCATGATAAGGATGGTGATAATGTGCACAATATTGCAATCATGATAAGGATGGTGATAATGTGCACAATATTGCAATCATGATAAGGATGGTGATAATGTGCACAATATTGCAATCATGATAAGGATGGTTATAATGTACACAATATTGCAATCATGATTAGGATGGTGATAATGTGCACAATATTGCAATCATGATAAGGATGGTGATAATGTGCACAATATTGCAATCATGATAAGGATGGTGATAATGTGCACAATATTGCAATCATGATAAGGATGGTGATAATGTGCACAATATTGCAATCATGATTAGGATGGTGATAATGTGCACAATATTGCAATCATGATAAGGATGGTGATAATGTGCACAATATTGCAATCATGAGGGCGACGATAATAATGTGCAAAATAAGCGAATTCGAAAACATCAACATTTACGAATTAAATATATGTTGAAAGGAATTTAGAAAACATGTAAACTGATACTTTGAATATTAAATAGAATAGAAATGTGTAAAAGTGTGACACAATTTAAACTGATCTTTTTGAGAATTAAATTGCGTGCTGAAGTTATATTGAAAATAAAATTGAAAAGAAATGCGGGAATAAAATTTAAAATACTTTACATAATGCTAAACGAACTCGCGATATCCATGAAAGGTTTCACCCAGGAACTAAAAAATGCACAACATAATGATTAAAAAAATGTGGCAGGTACGAGAAACGTGAAGATGATGAACGTAGTAGTCGTTCATGGGATGTTAAGAACCTTACTCAATACCAATCCCATGTTCAAGACTTTGTTAGTTACTTAGACTAACATATCCAACGATTTTCAACCACTTGATAGATTTGAAAACAAATAAATATAATCTGATAAATATGTGCGACACAAGCTGAACTGCAGCCAATTAAACACCGTTGTGATCAGGAATGATCCTTCTGCTACAAACTAGATTTGACTTGGGGGAAAAAGGGTTTCATTTTTTCGAAAACCAGCGACGCTCAGCTCAATAGACCGTGTTACCTCAGTCGTCGCGTTTTACCAAGTTGAAATACTTCTATCTCCTGTAAAAAATAGTTGTATTCGGCCTGTAAATTTCAGATCAATGTGTGACGGAGAATTCTAGTTTCCTCGACTTCCTAAGTAATTAATAGTCTACAAAATTACTGTGTTCTGTAGTTGCTAGTTTCTTGAATAGTAAGCCGTTGCTCCACTTTAGGCAATACATAGTGAATAAGTATTCGTATGACCTGTAAAAAGCGTCAAACACCTCATCCTCTTCCGGTAGGTAGATGCATGTTTCAATCGAATTCCGTATGATTTTCATGGGAAAACGATACGCTGTTCTTACTGTACTTCGTTCTGTTCAACATTAAAAAAAAAACGGTTCCCTCTGTCTTTTCTGTTTAAGGGACGATTTACCCTTCGACTTTAGTGACGCTGTTACTGTTTATCTGCTTATTCATAGTGGAACTTCAGGAAAAGTTGATGTTGGTGCTGCAAATGCGGTTTAAATTCAAACTGGAGCGCTCTATTTTTCCTATTTAAAATTTTAAACATTTTTTGCTGCAAGGCTGTGGTGATATCCTTCCAGTAATCCATCTAAGAAATTTACTTCAAACGAACGATAAAAATACTTTTTTTTTAATAACCACAAGGCAAGATATTTGAGGTAACAAAAAAAATAACCTTTTTATTTACATTTTTTTGTGTGATTAAATCCTGTAAAAATGTTATATATATAAACGTTGGGATATGATGTCTAAAACATAAAAAGCAAAAACAAAAATGAGGAAACACTTTTTCACAATATTTAACAGTGAACATAAATGATGTTTTTCCATTTTAGCAAAAAAATAATGATGTTTCTCCTCTTTGTTTCATGGAATATAATGTTCACTACAACGACCTACAGGAAAAATATTTTTAAGGACTCGGAGAAAAAAAAATATTGAACAAATTATAATGGTATAGTTCAGTTTTCCTGTGTGGATTGAATAAAATCAACGAAACAATATACGTGAAATAAATTCGTTCAGCATTTAAAAATGGGCAGTTTCATTTTTTAAGAGAGAACGTTTGTGATTGTTTTACCATTTTTATTTTTGCAAAAAGTACACAATTTAAACTAAATTTTTTTGTAACAGACCTCTGGATATGTTCACCTTAGTTCTCAAGGAAAAAAAACAAAAACAGAACTTACCATTTGATTCTTACGTCTACTTTGGTATATTCGTTTTATGTGAGAAGGTTTTCCGTCCGTTATCACTTTACTTGTAGGACATTTCAGAAAATGACTGTTACCTTTATTTTTTATACTAAATTTACGCTACTCAGTGTTTGCTTGTGTATTTTCGCGCGTAAATTCTTTACGAATTACTCTCATTTTTTTATTCGAATTTCTAAGTCGACAGTTTCGTGTGAGACCAGAGGAGTACATGTTTTGTTTACACATGTATCACGACATCATAAAGGCAAATAGGACACTGGAGGATAAGGGTTAAAGAGCGTACAGTTGAAATTAGACAATATAGTAACAAATAAGGTAAATTTGTTAACGTATATGGAACGGCTCATCAAGAACTTGTTTACGTTAGACTTGAAGACAACCATATTGTAGTCAGCCGGAAAGCGGCAAAACGGAACGCAATTCAACAGGCGTGCAGTTCTAAGAAAGAAGCTTTGTTCATGGAATCTACGTTTAGGTTTAGGCACAGATGAAGAGTGGGGGAACTATTGATAATGTTTTCAGATAGACGAGTGTTTTTGGTGAAAGTTTGGCGAGGGGGGCCATAGATTGAAGCTCAGTCGAACACTTTCCATGAATATAACGATACATCAGAGACAAACTCGCAACATCTCTTCTGTGAGATAGAGGTTGCAGCGAAGAGAAAATGGCATCTCCTACGAGGCTACGAAGTCTATTTTGAACTCTATCAAAGCAGGACAAGTCCTTTCTAGGAGCTCCTGCACAGATTTGGCAACAGTATTCACTCCTTGAACGTATCTGGCTCTTATATAGAAAGATAATTGCATCGGCAGTGAGATATCTACTGGATCGATAAAAAGAGCCCACCATTTTTTCCAGCGGCCTTGGCAACATATTTGATGTAGTGTTCCATTTAATATCAGGTGTTACGGTGAAGCCCAGAAGCTTGTAAAAACTTGAGGCCTCCTGAAGACGGGATCCATTCATTTCAATTGGTCTCAGATGTGGAGCAGAGTGTTGATGATATAAAGAGAGATGCTTGGTTTTAGATGCATTAAAAGTTACCAGCCACTCCTTTCTCCATTGTACCAGTTGTTCAAGATAAGAGGAGAGAGAATCGGAGAGAACTTGGTCGTTTACTGTCTTTGATGTGCTATCATAAATAGTAGTGCTATCAGCATAAATGTCTACAAATGATGTAAGGATGTGATGTGGAAGATCATTAATGTAGATCAGGAATAGAGTTGGGCTCAGGATGGACCCCTGAGGGACTCCAGCATAAATACTGTGAGCTTCTAATTTTTCCCCTCAACTACTACTCTTATGCACCTGTCAGAAAGTAATGATTTAATAATTGAGAAGATATGGCCAGCTATACCATACCTAGAGATCTTGTAAATACAACCTTTATGCCATAGCCTATCAAAGGCCTTAGATATGCCAAGAACAATTGCCCTAGAAAAGTTGCCTCCTTCGAGAGATTTCCTAATCCTATGAGATATAAATGTAAGCACATCTGTTGTAGATCTAGCATAACAGGAACCATATTGAGTGTCACTAAGAAGGTTATTTTTGTTTAGATGGTTGATTACTTCTCTATTTAACACATATTCCAGCAACTTACTCATGACGCACAGGAGACGTATTGACCTGTACTGAGAGGGGGATGAGCGATCACATGATTCTTAAAAACAGGGGATATTGATGAGAATTTTCCAGGGTGATGGCAAGCTATTCTCCTTAAGACAACGTTTAAACAGATTTATAAGTATAGGAGAAAATATTGGGGTTTAGCGGCCTCGGTCGTAAAGGGTAGAATTATCTGCAAAGTTCTTGGCAAAGAGTTTGGCTTTGTCTGATGCTGACGAGATTACCTCAGGTCCATTGATGATAGTTGGGATAGAGTACGCGCTTCTGTTCAGGATTCTGTTTGCTATTTGCCAAAACTGGTGGGAACCAAGCCTGTGCTTACCTACTTTATATGTAAATTTGATTTCCCAAACCCCGTCGCAAGTTTGTTGTGGTTTAATGTTTAAAAAAGTACTGGAATGCTTGGAAACAGTGAAATGAAATATATATATATATATATATATATATATATATATATATATATATATATATATATATATATATATTAATATAAACCGTAGTTAGGTTGGAATCAGCTGGAAAGAACATAGAAGGCTAATGACCGGAACATATTCAAGTCTATATTACTCGATAGCGAAAGTGACATCAGGAATAGTCAATAGTCAATATATGTAGGGTTCGACGCCAACACAAAAATGTATCTTTATATCTATCTATATATCTATCTACATATCTATCTCTCTTTCTATTAATTCATCTATCCGTCTATCTCTCTCGCTCTCTCTCTTTCTCTCTCTCTCTCTGTCTCTCTCTCTCTCTCTCTCTCTATATATATATATATATATTATACTAGCAAAAGTACCCGTCGTTGACTGGATTAAAAAACAGCCTACAGGAAATAGATTCTTGTTTATGAAATTATGATAGGCTATGAAAAGGAATGTTTGTAAATTTGGGTTGAATTTGGGGGGTTTGTGGGAACCTCTTCCACTTGCCTACTTCCCAGGTTACTTCTAGTTTCTTGTCTTAGAGTTCAACATAAACAAATTCTTGATGAACCGCCTCCTTAAGTAATCCAATTTTACAACTAATAGGTGCTGTATCGGAATCTTTTGATTTATATCGGTAACACATAATCGAAATAATCTGATGAATGAAAGAACAGGTGATGTTGAATAAAGTAAACACCTGTAACAGCGTTACACTTCGAGTGCATTTGAACCGTTTTACTACAATGCAAGCATAGATTGCCAAATATAAAATTAACAATAACCTCTTTGATATGACAAGTTTCATTCGAAATATTTTTCTCCTTAAAGCAAAACTGAAACATTGCAAGTAAATAGTTTAGAATTAAATTAATACTATGTTCTATACAATGCAATGTAAGGTATAATATATTGTGAATTAATTCATTGGGAGGCGTATATGAAGTTTAATCAGGTGCATAGCGATGAGTAAAATCTAGAGAATACAATCAACCGGTTCGATAGAAAAATTGACGATTTGCTCGATTTTGATGAAACTAAGATTATAAAAGTGTGAAGCATTCGCTGATTATCATTAAATTCCGAGCAATGTTATGGTGTCCTTCTACTACACACACACACACATACACATACACACACACACACACACACACATATATATATATATATATATATATATATATATATATATATATATATATATATATAGCGTAAGTCTACGAAACAGATGTTAGTGATCCACTATTTTTCTGTAAGCGTCATAAGCATAGACACGGTGTACTCGACTCAAGAGTAGCATAGAAGCAATGAATTGAAAAAAAAATCAAAACAAATAACTAGAACAAAATTTAACGTAAAAGCTAAACAAATGGCAAAAAAGTAAACGGCATCTTAAGCTGGTTGAAAACTTCCTTTCTCGCCCGCTATACATTCTCTAAGGAGAGCAAGGAAAGTTCTAAAATATCTATTTCATTTGGATGACCCTATATATATATATATATATATATATATATATATATATATATATATATATATATATATATATATATATATATTCCCCTTTTCCTCGTGCATGCTCATACTTTCACTACACCGATGAAGACTGAAGAATCGGTTGAAAATTATGTACTTATAAAAAAAGTTTTTAAATTTTTTTTTTCATAATAGTATTTTGTATTCCTGCACGTCACCAATTGAAAACGAATAAAGAAAAGTTATCAGCTTTTATACTTTTCGTATTCTTTTTTATACATTTCCATTCATATATATATATATATATATATATATATATATATATATATATATATATATATACTAAGAGAGAGAGAGAGACAAAGAGAGAGAAAGATAGGTAGGTAGGTTGGTAGGTAGATAGATAGATAAATAGATATATAAATAGATTCCATCCTGAGCCCAACTTTCTGATCTATATCAATGATCTCCCAAAATACATACTTAGATCATTAATAGACATGTATTGTGACGTCATTGCCATCTTATTAAACACTGTAAATGATCAAGTTCTCTCTCATTCTATGTCCTTTAATCTTGAGCCCGTGCCACAATGGGGGAAGAGGTTGCTAGTTACTTTTAATGAATCTAAAACCAAGCTCTTATTTTTACATCATAAACGCTCTGATCCCCATCTGTCATCAATTGAAATGGATGGCGCTCGTCTTGCGTAGGCTCCATGTTTTATAAGCTTCTGGGCACATACATATAAATCTGTTGCCAGGCTACCTGGAAAATTTATGGAGCTCTTCTACCGCTCCAGTAGCTATCTCACTGCTGATTCTATCTCTCTATCTATATAAAAGGCAAGCATCTCCAAGGACGAAGTAGTGTTTCCTCGTCTGGACAGGAGCTACTAGAAGTACTTATGGTGTATGGACAGATATAAAGATAGATTTCGTATCTTAGTGAGGGATGCCCTTTTCTCTTCTCTGCAGCCCCTTTCTTACAGAGGAGGCATTGCGATCCTGTCTTTTTTATGGTATTTCTAACGCAAGTGCTCCTCTGAGCTCCAATGACTGGTCCCCCCCTCGCCAATTTTTCATGATAAACAACCCTCTAGCAGAAACAACTGTCAATAATTTTCCCCGCTCTTTATCTGTGTTTAAATCAAAACGTAGATTCCATGAACGAAGCTTCTTACTTCGAATTGCACCCCTGTGGAAACCTCTTCCAGTTGCCTACTTCCCAGGTTACTACTAGTGTCTTGTCTTAAAGTTCAACATAAACACATTCTTGATTAACCGTCTCCTTTAGTAATCCAATTTTACAAATACACATTGACAATAACGTTGACAATATTATGCCATTGGCTACTGTACACTCTATAATTCTTATCATTGAGGGCCTCCGGACATTGATAAGTGATGACTCGTATGTAAAAAAAGAAGATAAATATACGGATAGATACAGAGATAGATAGGTATCGATTTATACGAATGTTTCAGTGTTTATACATACGTACATATAATAAATATATAGATAGACAGACAGACAGACAGACAAATGAAAAGATATATCTCTATCTATCTATCTATCTATATATATATATACATATATATATATATATATATATATATATATATATATATATATATATATATATATTGAGTGATAGATATGGATTTGTGAAGATAACTGGATTTTTTTAACATTGGATTCATAGTACAAATAAAAGAAATTAACACATTTTCATAATCGTTGGAAATATCGCTAGATCGCCACACCAAAACGGGACTGCTGAACGTGCGTGGCGGACACTTTTTGAATTGGCAAGATGCCTACTCATTGAATCAAAACTCCCTGAAAAACCTCTGGACGTATGCACGTATGGCGGCAGCCTATATACGCAACAGGTGCTTTAACAAAACACTCTCTAACACTCCATATGAATCTTTCTGCGGTAAAAAAAAACAAATTTAAGCAGAATGCATATATTTGGTTCAACTTGCTTCGCATTTATAGAGAAAAAGAGTAAATTGAATATTAAAGCCGACAGAAGTATATTGCTTGGATACGATAAAAACAGTCCAGCCAATTTAATATTTTCCCCGAGAAAAATAAAATAAAAAGATTCCGGTGTGTAAAATTCACAGACACGTTTTATTTTACAGATTAAAACCCGTCATATGAAGAGGATGAAATTATATTACCTCAAATAATTAGAACAAACGAAAACAATAAAAATGAGGGAGACGAGGGTGTCCGTGATGATGATGATGAAGATGATGATAACGTCGAAAGATATCCCCAAAGAAATAGAAGACGACCCGATTTTTTTGTGGTCGACAATATAAAGGATTATCAAATCGACTATTGGTATTCAATGGAACATGCGCCAAAAAGCTTCAACGAAGCAATTAATTAAGAACATTGTGATGAATGGAAAATTGTCATGAAACAAGAAATAGATGACTTAACCGCAAATGATACCTATACGGTAGTGCCTCTCTCAAGAGATAAACATGTTATTTCTACAAGATGGGTCTTTACAAAAAAGAGTAAAGCATCAGGCGTAGAACAGTACAAAGCAAGATTTTTTGCTAAGGGGTGTTCTCAGATTTACGGTAAAGAATACTCTTCTACGTTTTCACCGACCACACACCTAACGATAATCAGAATTTTACTGCAAGTCGCATCACAATATGACCTTAATATCCATCAAATTGACGTAATGCGTATTTGAATGCCCCAATAGACTGTGAAATTTATATTACCCCTCCAGAGGGATTTATAATGAGAAATAAAAATAGCGTGTGGCGACTTTACAAGTCATTATATGGTCTAAAGCAGAGTGCTCAGTGTTGGACCACAGTAGTTCATGATTATATTATTAAACAACAGAGATAAAGCTACAACGTTTTTTCTCAAAACTTGTTGAGGAATTCGACTGAATATTTTTCACTGCCCTGTATGCATATAGATTTCTATATAGCAAAAAAAATCCTGGATAAGACGTTAAACTGTATCCATTTTATTTGTATTAACACTTTAACCTACTAATGTGTAGCTAATACTTTTGCTTAAAAAAAATAAATAAAAATTAAAAAAAAAATCTTTGTAATTTTCCTTTTTGACATTTGAATACAATTAAAAATGGCGTCTTTTTAATTGCTAAAATTCTAAGATCCAAATGATTTCTAATTTTTGTTATGTCTTAGTGAATATAAAAATATATATTTATTTTTGAGCAGAACAAACACAAGGGGCTTCCCCATTATAAAAAATAGGGAGGATGTTGCCATATTTTGGGTGTATAATAGGGTAGTTATTCAAATGCTGCCCACCTCAGCATTATTTGGCACAAGGCCTGGAAAGTGGGACCCCCGCAGGCTCCCCTAAAGGAGGGGCACTCCTGCGATTTTTAAAATTGCCTGAGTAACCCCGTCGGCATTCCTCGGTCGGGACGCCTCAGGCAGCAAGCAATAAACTTGCCCCACCGGAAAGCCCGGTGGCAAGCCTGGGAGGGTGGACCCCTTAGGTATTACCCAGCGTGTGTACCTCATTCCAACAGGTGCTGGGCCGGCTCCAGGCCCCTCACCTGTTGGTCTGAGTGTCAAATGACGAATCCTTGACATGTGCTACCCTGTCTCCCTGCAGCCGAAGCCGCTAGGAGACACATCCCATTATACTGGTCTAATATGGGGTATGATCCCACACAGTCGGACGATTCTATTTATAAACGATGCTGCTAAGAACTGACGAATCAAATTAATTCACGTTCTGCTACCAACCAGTCAGAAACCAGAATTGCTTCATAAATATTGAAACTTTTCTGGAGCAATTTCACATGTTCTTTCCCGGGTTTAGACACGGTAAGAATATTTTGTTCTGTGGAATATTTTGTTCTGTGAAACTGTCTACTACAAACAAATCACCTCCCAGGACTTGTGTGTAACAGCGAACCATCTGAAACTGTTCTGAAACTCAAAATGGCTTACACTTATATATATATATATATATATATATATATATATATATATATATATATATATATATGTATATATATACATATATATACTAGCAAATGTACCCTTCGTTGACTGGGTTCACAAACAGGCTACAGAAAATGGAATCTAATTTATGAAATTATGATAGGTTATGAAAAGGAAGGGTTGTAAAGAGATAGCTTCGAATTTGGGGGTATCAAGACCAACGCAAAATATGATTAAAGTAAAAATAAGATTGATAAACCCTATAATTTATTATACCATACCTGTTCACACTAAAACAATTATCACAATATACTGTGGATCTATATTAAGACACCTTGTTAAACTTTGTGACATATTTCCATTCTATAGAGGTAAAGCGCGAACGAACGCCCCATAATTTTATCATACGATATTTCTTAAAACTGAAACATAATTGGCAAATTATACTTACGCAGATAGATATGAAAAGTATTTATTAAAGTGTGTGCCTATTTCCAGTCGATGGAGGCAAGGCGCGAACGCAGACCCCACAATTTTATTATACCATCCCTATTTTAGTTGAAACATGTTTATCAAAATATTCTTATGTATATCGATATCAAAAACACTTGTAAACGTTTATTTTAATTTTTTTTTATTTCCATATTTTTTGACCAGGCGCGAAGGCAGACCCCACAATTTTAATAAACCACCGTTCTTCCAGATCAAACCTACCCATTCCTATGCCTTATCTTCTATCATTATCGGTAATCAGTTTTTATTTTAAATAGCCAACCATATCGGAGCCTATTCGTGACCAGACACACACAGACAGGAATTCAGCTTTATACTATATATATATATATATATATATATATGTATATATATATATACATATATATATATATATGTGTGTGTGTGTGTGTGTCTGCGTGTGTGTGTGTGTGTTTTTTTTGTTTAAAACTAAAGCTAAATGTGTTAAATTTTTATTGTTTAATATGGATTCTAATGTTAATAAACTGCCAGGATTTTCTCTTTACGAAATTATATCTATCAATCTATGTATATATCTGTTAATCTATCTATCAATTTATCTGTCTATCTATCTATCTATCTATCTAACTATCTATCTATTTCTCTCTCTCTCTCTCTCTGTCTCCCTCTCTATATATACATATACATGTATGCATATTTACACATTATATCGTGTAATCATTTTATGAACAATATATTTTGGAAATTATAATTTGCAAAATTCTAACACCCTATCGCATTCTCTATCCCTCTCTATTTATCTACCTATATATATATATATATATATATATATATATATATATATATATATATATATATATGCATATATATTGGTATATATACATATATATGAAGATGTATATATATATATGTGTATGTGTGTGTATTCATATGTATGTCTACTCGTATTTTTTAAATGTTATATGCGTTTTTCAGTCTATGAGTCTATCTACGTGGAACAATAATTCCTGTAGAATTTATGATTTTGATGGCATGCAGGTACTCTGTGCGTATTCGTCATTTTTTATAAGCTTATGATACTATAAAACTCTATGAAAGGATATATACACATATAAATATATATATATATATATGTGCGTGTGTGTGTGTGAGTGTGTGTGCGCAGGTGTGTGTATGTTTGTTTACAAATCACCACGCGTAGATATATCATTATCCTCTTTTATATATCTCGACACTTACATACCGAATATTATCATATTTTTAGTCGTAAGTTTCTATGCCTGCATCACTTGGACTATTTATTTTTTGAAGTGGGTTTGCCGGATGTACATTTTTTTTCAGGTTATGTATTCTAGTTCTAAAGCGTGCAACTCAAACATTATAAGTACATAACAGTCGAAACAGTATAATAAATGCCAAACAAGAAATTATGAGATTTCTTTTCAAATATAAAGAAGTGAATACACATACAACCACAGAATTCATGTAATGAAAATCTATAAGTAATAATCGATATTTGCATCCATAATAATTAAGTTTATAAATACTTAAAGCAAGTTTGTTTCGTTTAAATCAGTTTTTCTATCCGTTTTTCTATGTGGCCATATGTTTATATAATCACTCCCAAACATAGGTACTTATTTTGAAGGCAGGAGTTTTATCGTTTTTATATTCTCGCAAGGTTACATAAACGCTTCCCCAATTAATTTGTAGCAGCCGTTAATTGGAAATCGATACTTTCCATTTATTAATGTTACATTATACCATTTTATAATTACATTTTTAGTTAAAAATAATGAATGATTTTACAACTGCGTACTTTTGTGCTGAATTGCTTCCAACATAATACCAGTTAATTTTGAGCACGGTAATAAGGCTTAAGATTTTTAGGAAATGTAATATTAGTTGTCAATTAGAACAATATGCGTTTTACTGATACTTTACTGATGTCAATTCTTTTTGAAAATCGGTCATACTTTTACTAATTTAACAAACATCCTCCAATATTGTCGTTAAATATTTACGCGAGTAAAAATACAAAATTTTTATGTGTTATCATCCTGTACTAAAATGAGCGACGATAACGAGTAGTTATTTTGTATATACACACGAAAATATCCAAGCATAGCATGTGTTTAGAAATAAAAAAATAAGGTATTTTTTGTAGCCGAAACTTGATCTATAGTTACGAATGAATCCGTGTAGATTTTATCAGAACCATGTTTTCTGATCTCATAAGTTTGTATAAGTTTGCCCTTAAAATGCACCCTTAACTTCTCAAGTAATATTTTTGGCTAGGAACACATTGTGTTATGTGTTGAGAGAGAATTCCATATCTTTCGAAAATTACGGAGATTTTTTTCCAATTGTTACAGCATGCGTCAAATCATAAGATGGTTGAATTAAAATTGCTGATCCAGAAGACTTGATAGAAATTTCTATATTCTGTAAGGTTCAGCAAGCTTATAATGCGAGTCCTCAGATATAATTCATAGCAATCCTATTTATATCCACTGACCCATTAATATATTTATCACCTATTAATGAAATCATCATCATTTTTTAACCAGCAATCATTCGTGACGAGTATGATTGTTCTCCTGTCGTTGAGATAGGGCCAGGACATTTGTTGGTCCTTAGATGGCTGTGGTGGCCGATCCTTGGCCCCCAGAATTTATTGCACTAGGAGCATGTGTAGGTGGACGACAAGTTTGTGAAGGAGGCGTAAGAAACTGTCGTGGTAGTAGATCTCTCCTTTCTCTGCTTGGCTGTATTCTGCGGTTCTGTGGAGGTCTTTTCCTGAGTAAGTCATGTATTCACGGACCATCCTACTCCACATTTCCATCCGAAGAGCAGCATCCTTCCAGCTGGTTAGTCTTAAGTGGAACTATCTCAGGTGGGTCATTATGTTGTTCTAATATTTTCTTTTCTGTCCTTCTTGGAACCGCTTTCCCTGTTTTGGCTGACTGTAGATCATTTTCTTTGGAAGGTCGTTGTCGGGTATGCATATAACATGGTCCGTCCATCACAGCTGGTGTCGGATGAGTGTTGTGGTGATTGTAGGTATGTTGGCCTACTTTTTAATTTATTTGTTGATTCTTCCATTCAATCCTGGGGATCTTTCAAAACAAAAACGCTTGCATTGCTGTTTCAGGGCTTTCACATGTTTTTGTAGGTCATCCATCTGTCGACCCCTTAGAAAAGAGTGGACAGGACAACTGTTTTATAGACATGCAGTTTGACCCTGCTCTGTATGTCTTAATTCTCGAACTCCCGCTTTCGTTTCCTAGCACAAGCTGTTCTGACGCATCCGATTTGTTGGTGAACCTTAATTTGCTGATGTTTAATACTCCGCTATCTCTCCTGTACGTAAGTTTGATTCCCTCAGGAATGTTCTGGTTAGTGAGCTTAAAGATGGTGAAGATGGAAATGTAGAGGGTAGGTTATAAAATATAGCCCTGTTGGACACCGGTTACAGCTTTGAAGGGAGATGTTTCCAAGCCGTCATTGGCGACCCCATCTGCCGTATGTCATCATGAAGAAGTCTTAAGATTTTTACATACTAGCTGGATATTCAATCCCGGAGAAGACACACAAAATGGCAATTCTGTTAACAGATTCGAAAGCATTTGTGTGGTCAATGGACGTCATGTATAGTGGAAGTTGTTGCTCCCGACATTTCGTCTTCAGTTGAGGAGCTGTAAGAATTATATAAGAGGTTTCTCTGGCAGGACGAAATCCACAGTGCAACTTTGGTAGGTTTTATGACAGCGGCAGCGGCAGGCGGCCAATATATGGGTTAGTACTTTGTCTGTTGTGAACAGAAGGGAGACACCTCTGTAGTTTCCACAGTCGGTTTATCTTGCCTCTTGAAGATCGTTTGGACCAAGGCATCCCTGAGTTCTGTCGGTATTTAATTTTTATTCTAGATTTTACTCAAGAGGCTATGGATGTGGTAATAGAGATTTGATGTGCCTTGCTTGATGATATCTCCTCTGGAATTTCATCTGGCCCAGTTGCCTTGTTGTTGCTCAGTTTCCTGATTGCATCTTGGACCTCACATTTCCGTTGGGAGATCACCCAGGTTTTCCATGGCAAGACGCTGAGTAATATGGTTGACATTTTTTTGCTCAACCGTGATGGTTCGATTTAGGACCTCCTGAAAGTGTCCTTCCTATCTGAACTGATGTCCACGCTGTTCTCCAACAAAGTTTGCCCGTCCCTGAATCGGACAGGGTTAGGGCCCAGATAGCTTGATCTATACACAGGTTTTGTGGCATGAAAGAAAGCCTCGTGTCTCCTGATTCAGCGATATTCTCTATCAACCATTTGTTCTTCAGTTCTCTTACTCCAGTCTGGACAAATGCATTTGCCTTTTAGTGGGCCGTCCTTTTGGCCATACAGTTGATGTCATTTTACTACATACAGATGGCTTCCTCTTGGCGTCAATAAGATGTTGTATTTCGACATCGTTTTCATCAATCAGTCTTGGTGTTTTCCTGATCTAATAACTAATAGTATCGTGCTGGTCTCAAAAAGTGTGGTCTTAAGAATTTCTAGTGTTTCTCCATGCTCTCTGGATAGTCTTCATGAAGTTCCTCAGGCAAGGTGTTGAGAAATTTTTGAACCCTCTTGGTGTCTCCCAGCCTATCGATGTTGAATTTGGGGTGCAGCTGTTTCATTTGTGTCCTCCTCTTCCGTGTCATCTTGATGCTCCTGGTAGAGCAGATGTTGTGTTATTCTGCCAGGATTTTCCACACTAATAATGCCGTTCGTGATAGTAAAATATCTGCGATCTCGGGTCATTACAATCATATAGTCGATGAGATGACATCCCGTAAATTGTGGATGCATCCAGGAGATTCTGTGTCGATTTCTCTGACGAAATACGTTGTTTGTAATCACAAGCTCATGTTCAGCATATTTAGACAGTAGAGGTAGTCCGTAGGTATTGCTATTTCCCACACATTTCCTGCTCAGAGTGCGTTCCAGAGGTTGTGGTCCCTGCAAACCCTGACATTGACATACCTGAGTAGCAAGATCCTGTCGTCCTTTGGTATGTTAGATAGCACCTGGTAAAGGGTTGCATAAAAGGTTTCCTTTTCTACATTCCTGTGAGTCCACAGTTTGAACATAGGAACTCACAGCCGTGCCAATTTGTTGTTCGAGAGACTCAGTCATAGAGTGATGAGACGCTAATTGATGTCTATGTGTAGTCCGGAAAGTTGAGACATGAGCTTGTATTTGATGGCAAACCTTACACCATGCGTTCTAGCAAAAACAACTGGTTTTGCCTTCAAGTTAAACTTGTATTCACCTTCACTATGCAGCTTTTTTTTACATAGGCGTCACAACTTATAAAGGCTAAAGGCCACGCAAGGATTAGGGTTAAAGAGTGTAGAGTAGTCAAAAGGACAATATAGTAATCGATAGTAATGGAAGTTCGGTAAATTTGTTAACTTAAGTGGAACGGCTCATCAGAAACTTGTTCAGGTTGGACTTGAAGACAACCAAATTATAGACAGCTGGAAAGCAGGAAAACGGAAAACAATTCCACAGGCGTGCAGTTCTAAGAAAGAAGATTTGATCATGGAATCTATGTTTAGGTTTAGGTACATATAAAGAGTGGGGAAAATTATTGAAAATGTTTTCAGCTAATCTAGTGTTTCTTGTGAAAGTTTGGCGAGGGGGGACAATAGATTGAAGCTCAGTCGAACACTTTCCATGAAAATAAAGATATAGTAGAGACAAACTCGCAACATGTCTTCTGTGAGATAGAGCAGCGAAGAGAAATAGACATCTCCCACCAGGCCACGAAGTCTACTTTGAAACCTATCAATGCAGGACAAGTCTTTTCTAGCAGCTCCTGCCCATATGTGGCAACAGTATTCCATCCTTGGACGTATCTGGTCTTATATAGATAGAGAATTGCATCAGCAGTGAGATATCAACTGGATTGATAGAAGGATACGACCATTTTTTTCTGGCGGCCTTGGCAATATATTTGATGTACGTATTCCATTTAAGATCAGGAGTAAAGGTCCAGCCCAGAAGCCTGTCAAAACTTTAGGCCTCTCCAAGTCGAGAGCCATTCATTTAAATTGATGCCAGATGGGGATCAGAACGTGTATGATGTAAAGATAGAAGCTTGGTTTTAGATGCATTAAAGGTAACCAGCCACTCATTTCCCCATTGTACAACGTGATCAAGATCAGAGGAGAAAACATCGCAGAGAACTTGGTCGTTTACTGTCTTAGATGTGCTACCATAGATGGTAGTGCCGTCAGCAAAAATGTCTACGAATGATGTAAGGATGTGATTTGGAAGATCATTAATGTAGATACGGGAAAAGAGTTGGTCCCAGGATGGACCTCTGAGGGGCTCCAGCATTTATACTGTGAACTTCTGATTTTTGCTTATCAACTACTACTCTTATGAACCTATCAGAGGGAAATGATGTTATAATTGAGAAGAAATTTCCATCTATACCATATCTGGAGATCTTGTGAAGTAAACCTTTATGCCATACCCTATCAAAGGCCTTTGATATGTCGAGCGCAATTGCCCTAGAAAGGTGGCCTCTGTCGAGAAATTCGCTAATCCCATGAGATATAACTGTAAGCACATCTGCTGTAGATCTAGCAGAACGGAAACCATATTGTGTGTCACTAAGAAGGTTATTTTTACTGATATTGTTGATTTCTTCTCTATTTTACACAGATTCCAGCAACTTACTCATGACGCACAGGAGACCTATTGGCCTGTACTGAGAGGGGGATAAACGATCACCTGAATGCTTAAATACAGGGCATACTGATGAGATTTTCCAGGGGGATGGGAAGCTATTCTCCTTAAGACAACGATTAAACAGTTTTGTAAGTGTGGGTGCTAGTTCTGGTTGAAGTTTTTTGAATACTATAATTGGAATACCGTAAGGGCCGGTTGCTTTACTGGAATCAAGGTTTTTGATTAGCTTGGCAACATCACATACATATATTTTTATATCACTTAGTGTGTTTTCTGATACAGGAGGAAATATTGGGGGTTGGCGGCCTTGGTCGCAAAGGGTAGAATTGGCTGCAAAGCTCTTGGCAAAGAGTTTGGCTTTGTCTGATGCTGCCGAGATTAACTCAGGTCCATTGATGATAGTTGGGATAGAGCACACGCTTCTGTTTAGGATTCTGTTCGCAATTTTCCGAAACTGGTGGGAACCAAGCCGCTGCTCAGCTAATTTGGACTTGACGGACTGAGCATACAACTCTCTTGCGTTCTTTATTACTTTCTTACAATGGTTGCTGGCAGTACTGAAAGCGGCTTTAGTTTCAATACATCTATTACGTTGGAAGCAGTGGAAAATGTGATTTCTGTGCGCAATAGCAGCAGCACATTCTAGAGAAAATCATGGCTGGCTGTTAGGTTTTTGCTGGAACTTTTTCGAGGGTATGAAATTGTCTATACCTACAAGCTTAAACAATTCCCGATTTTTAGTCGTCATTTATCTGCGAAGCGAGTCTCTAACAGGGCGACGATGCCAATTATGGACCGCTTAAGCTCCCTAGCAATGGTCGTACCTCTTTTCTCTGTAGAATTGCTGGATGCACTGTCGATAACTGTGCTAACATTCTATACTTCAAAGTTCATTATTTTTTTCATTTTCAACCGCAAAGAGGTGAACCCATTGAAACAGACTATATTAGGGCGCCTTTTCTAGCCCCTTCCACATTTGGAATAAGCAGAGAGCATCCTTGATAGGACTGATCATACATGGGTGCCGCTGGCGAAATGCGTTCTGCTTCGGTTCGAGATTGGGGCGATTGACTCAGGCAATTACGTCCTATGTGCCAGTGCATAGATAGATGATCTCTTATGCCTCACTTCCCTGCTCCTTTCACCATTTCCTGGGCGCCATAGGACATTTTTGGGGAGGGGCAATAATGCGCCCTTCAGGATTACGTCTGTGCGTGGAATATTTTAAAGGGGATGAATGATAAACATACAGCCACAACACTGTCCTTGGCAAAAAATACAGACTAGGTGCACATGTCATGTAGACCAAGCAATTGACAACTCATCTTTGCTGCAGCCTTCTTCCGTCTTTGCGAGTGTGGTGAGGCTCGCCCTTCTCCGATAATCTGCCCACTCCGCTGTGAAGGTATGTTTTAACCGCTTTTAATCTTGAACCTCCCCTTTACATGACCGCCATGGGTGGCCCTGCCAGGAGCAGAAAGCGCAAGACCACATTGCTCTCAGTTTCATTGGAGCACACAAGACTCTCCACATTGTCAGGCTGCTGGTTCAAGGAGTAGCTGTATTATCAATATAAATATATATATATATATATATATATATATATATATATATATATATATATATATATATATATATATATATATACAGGGTGTCCACAACATCTCTGTGGAAGCATCCTGTAGATTATGTAGGCAGACTTTGTGAGCACCCTGTATGCACACACACACACACGTATATATATATATATATATATATATATATATATATATATATATATATATACAGGGTGCCCACAACGCCTGTACACATAATCTAGAGGATGCTTCTACATAATGTAGCATTACTTTGTGGACACCCTGTGTGTGTATATATATATATATATATATATATATATATATATATATATATATGTATATATTAATTTATTAATGACTACGTCTCGATTCTGCGTTTATGCCTTTGTCTATCTGCTTCTATTTATCTGTTTCGATTTTTCGTCGAATCCACATTAGCTAAAGACCAGATTAACAAGAAGAGATGGAGTAAAAAAAGACAATCGCTAAAATATAGCTTTGAACCGAGCGCTTGAAATGAATAAGATGTTTCAAGAGAAATGTTAAAAACGTGCATTCTATATATACGGTAGAAATAGAATTTGTTTCAGCATCCGCATATATTATAACTGATAACAAAATAAATGTTAATAATTGAATACGGTTTAATTTTGATTATTATTCAGTAGATTTTTAAATTTGGTTTTAAAAAATAGTAGAAATACTTAGAAATGAGGATACATTTTATAATTAAGCAGACAAAATCATGTCCATTGCCTTTTATAATTAAGTGACATTTTCAGGGCATGTATAATTCAGCAGAACGGTTGTTTCCATGGTGTTTTATAATAAACCAGAAGAGGCAATTTCATTGTATTTATTATTCATCAGAAAGGGCATTTCACGGGCATTTAAGAATTAACCAGAAAAGATATATCCAGGCCATTCTTTTTTAATTGATCAGAGGTGATTTTCTCCGCAACTTTTGTAATCTTGAAACTTTGTTAAATTAAATATAGTCGTAGAAAAACTCATCGTTTGTGTTTGTTTTGCCATAAAACGACACTTATTATGTTTGTTTTTATTAGACATCATATTTGGAATAATCAACTTATCTTTTAAGGGGTGTCCAGGAAGAATACGGTCGAAGCCAATTTGCGTAATTATAAATAAATTATAATTTTCCTTATCCTTTTGTCTATCTTTTTGGCTGATCCACTATTTCTCGCAGGTAATTCGACCGATCTGGTTGTATTTTTTACATGGTTCAACGGACAATGTATGACTGTATTCCGTTAGATTTAAAGCGAGCAATTACGATGAATTAATAGTGATTACAAATATTATAACATATAACCCAATTTAATTAACAAATTAAAAGGAAAACATGTCAGTGTAGTTTGCTAGCTCTATAGTATTATCATTAAGTATTAATTTACATAGTTTACAACGTACGGCTAGTATTTAATAATAAAACTAAAGAAATTGCTAATATAGTTTTACAAAATAAAATCTTTAACGAATAATATACCCTTAAGGCGTATTAAGCAATACAAAACTATGAAGGTAAAACAATTCCCGATAAACAGGGTCATGTTTACTGACTAACGAACACTTATAAGGCGGCTGCAGCATCTAATTTCCTTGGACCTTGATGTGATAAAATATATAATATGTGTATACTCGTGCTGGTCAAAAAATAGAACATATGCATACAACTATAATACCATTCCGTTTGGGATAATTTTCGACTTGTTAATTGTACAGTGAGATATCTTATATGTAAATAACAATTGCAACTATTCTTAATAATTTGAGGAGGTGCATATGGAATACAATGCGTATTTTATTGTCACATTAGAAAGTCAACGTTTCAATTTAATAGAACATTTTGTCGTTGAGTAATCTTAAACTAAAAAAAAAAATGAAAATATTGTTTTGTAGAGGCCCAACCAGTTACCCCCTTAAACATCATGATAGTAGCGTGGACTCGTCTTTAAAAGATTCCAATGAGGGTGACTTCCCCTGAGTCTGGTTACAAGTTGAAACATTGGAGGCCGCCATTTGCTTTTTGCCAAGTCAGAAAAAAAGAAGCCCTCGCTCTACGCGAGCTTACATGTTTAAAAAGATTTTGAAATCGATTTAATAATACTTTATCATTGTGGGTCGCTCTAAAGACATATCGTTGCCTGAGAAGCAGTGTATCTTTGATTTGCGAGCAGAATGAAAGACGCACATGGAAATCGCAATCAAGGTAGGCTGTTCAAGATCGGTGGTGACCAAAGTGCTCCGGAAAGGTGCTGAAGGTGTTTCCAAAAGCAATCGCAAGAAAGGCGAACGAAAGAAAGGCACCACCTAAGGTAAGAGCTTGCACCGGACAAGGTGGCACAGAAAAGTCGATTCCAATCAACAAATCACATCACTGAAGCGTGGAAACAGGCTTCTGGTGCTGACGTTTCGAGAAGCACTACCTACCGAAGGCTCCGGCAACTGGGAGAGACATGGTATAGCTGCCACCAAACCGCTCCTTTACAAGAAGCAGATGTTAAATAGGCTGCGATGGGCAACTGCTTACCAAACCTGGACTGCAGACGAATGGCAGCGTGTGATCTTTTCAGATGAGCCTCGATTTTGTATCTCCTTCGGCGACCAAGGGGCACGTGTTTGGCGAAGAACCACGGAACGGTATAACCAAGAATGCGTTAAGAAGTCTGTGAAGTTTCCGCAGTCTTGCATTGTTTGGAGCTGTATGAGTGCTAAAGGTGTTGGTAAATTATGCTTCATCAAAGGAACTGTAAACGCAAAAGTGTACCAATATATACTGGAAGCAAATTTACTGCCAGTGTTGGATAACCAGTTTGACAGGGAGGCTACATACATCATCTTTCAACATGACTTGGCACTGGCACACTCTGCCAAGACCACGTCTTCCTGGCTGCGAGAACGATCAATCCCTGTTCTTGAATGGCCGGCAAACTCGCCAGATTTGAATGTTATTGAAGCCTTGTGGGACCAGCTAGAATGGAAGCCCCGAAAAGAAAAACCTACTACCCTTGCAGCCATGAAGATTGCAATCCAGAACACATGGGATTCAGGGTCTACACATGATTGTTAGAAGCTTGTTTATTCCATGCTCCAGCGAATTGATGCTGTTATGAAGACAAAAAGTGCTGCTACTATATATTGATTAATTTTTATTTGTAATTGTGTTAATAAAAAAAAACTATTTTGTGTACATACCTACATTGTTCTATTATGTTTATAGACGAAATATCCAAAAACTAGCATTGCAATTGATATGAGAAAAATGTGGTAAACAACTATTTCAATTAGTTTAGCATAATAGAGATATTTTAGCACCAATCACATCTCACAGATAATCCACAATAAGACTTTAGCGCCAAAAAACATGATGAACTATTTTTTTTTACCAGCACGAGTATCTGTATAAACGCACAGATACAAACATGTGTCCACTGTCGGATAATATATCATTTAGTAATATACTTTATTTTTCACTATGTTTCTATTTTGGTTATGAAGTAGAATGCTTGTCCGTTAGATTTATATATATATATATATATATATATATATATATATATATATATATATATATATATATATATACATATATATATATATATATATACACATATATATATATATATATATATATATACACGCATTTTCATATGTAATGTAAATATATGCAAATCAGGAATTCTTTGCTAATAGGCTGCAACCCAATGATAATGATAGGCACTTACACTCGAGACAAATTTTCTTGATAGAAAAATGAAAATTGAAAAGACTTTCTACAAACTAACATTTGTGGTGCCGTTTTTATGATGTTTACTGTCTTATTACTCTCAGGCACATCGATTACCATAATATTGCATATTTAGAAACTCGTATAATTTGAAATCAATTTTCCTCACCATTATTGTCGCAAAAAGTGTTTCCAGTTTTTTTTTTCAAAATTCGCAGATAATTTGTTGTCTGAAATTATCCATTTCTGATTTTTCCCCATTAAGATATATTTTTTTTTAATTTGATCTATTGAAAAGTCGTGCTCGATTATAAATATCATTTGGTCTCTAAGATAAATCAGACACGAGAAAAATGATTCGAATAAAATATGTTCCTTTGGTAAAGTTCTTGCTAGTTTTGTTTTAATTTTCGATCAAATATTATTACGTTTTCATTATTTGTTAATCTTAGTTTTTTTTTTATTTTAAACTAACCGTACCCGGTCACGCGGTTCTGTGACTCAGTTTGTTTAAATAGGAACCCCATCATAAGTGAAAATATTAATTCCTTAATAAGGAATTAGCGTGGCCAGCCGTTTTTTTTCCATTATAGAATAATGACACACTGACATAGAACACAAACAAGGGAAATAATAATCGGAGTTAGAGAATGTCGAGTAAGTGAGTAAGAAAAAATTAAAAAGAGATACAGATAGAAGGAGAGTTTAAAAGAATATATACAAAGAGAGGGAGGGAGAGAAAGAGCTACAAATTGATAAAGAGAGAAATGAGGTGAAAATTGTTGTAGATAATGTTGATGCCGCAAAATGTTGTTTTTATTTTTCGGCAGAAAAGAAAACAATGTGCAAAACATGCGATCGACTGAGCGAGTTGGGGAAAGAAAATAATTATATATGGTTATGTTTAGGCCTTAAAATATTTGTTTTTATTATTTTTACAGAAAAAGAAGTGTAAAAAGGTAGCGCACCAGAGACAGTGATAGAGAGACAGACAGACAGAGAGGGAGAGAGAGTAAATAAATCAAAACTGGTGTAGATAACGTTGAACGCGTAGAATGATTTTTTTCTTATTTCGGCAGGAAGAGAAATCTTAAAAAACGAGCAAGCGACCGAAAGATATATATATATATATATATATATATATATATATATATATATATATATATATATATATATATATATATATATATATACAGAGAGAGAGGGGGGGAGAGAGAGAAAGAGAGAGAGAGAGTAAAGAAGAATATATATAAGAAGAGAGAAAGAGCCATAGAGCGGGGGAGAATAGATGAAGAGGGAAAGAGATAAAAAGAGAAAATAAAAACTGTTGTAGATAAGGTTGAGGCCGTGTAATATTCGCTGTTTTTCTTCTTCGGCATAAAACGAACAATAAACCGCGAACAAAATCTACAACAATCATTATTTCACTCTCGGTTTCCCTTTCTCTCCATCTCTTTCTATTTTGTATATATTCTATAAAACTTGCTTTCTTTCTCACTCTTTCTCGCTCTCTCGCTCTTTCTCAGTCTCGCTCGAGTTTTACATGTATTTGATGTCGATGAAAAATAAAATATTGGATGTTTATGTTTCCTCTCTTTCTCTTTCTCTTTCTCTCTCTTTCTTTCTTTGTGTATATATTCTTACAAGCCCTCTCCCCTTCTCTCTCCTTCGATCGTGCTATCTCTCTCTCATAGGCAAAAACTTATTTTCGTAGGAAAATATGTAAATTACTCGAATCACTCATATAAACAAGCTAGATGTACCTTGGCACGCTTTGCTGTAGCTTTATTTGGTGTAATGGAAGAATCTCCATCACCGTGGTTTTAGCACCCGGAAATCTAGCAAAGAAACATGTTGTTATTTACGAAGGTTAGACGGACGTTTCCACCCCCCCTCAAAAAAAAGAAGAAAAAAGAAGAATGGAAAAAAGGGGTAAAAGAAAAAAACGATGAAAATAGAGAGAAAGGCATCGAACAAAGCGAAAGTTAAGGGAAATGATTTATGATATTTATATATGAAAAAGAGATTGGAAAGACAGCGAATACAGAGCAAATAAAACGGAAGAAAAAGGACAGTTTCATTTAGTGTAAAATATCCGGTAGTTTTACAAAGAAAGAAACAATGTAACAGCTGCCGAAGGAAGAAGAAAAACGGAAGGGAGAGAATAAATACCAAAAGGACATAAAACGTGGAAACAGAAACAGGAAAGTTAAAAAATAGATAAATTAATAAATAAAAATCAAAAGAAACGATGATAAACTTGGCGAAAAAGAGAAGAAACGGGAAGAGAGAATAAATGAATAAGTAAAATGGAAAGATCGACAAAACGAAAAACAGAGAAAAGAAACACACAAAACCCAAACAAAATACAATAACAAAATTAAAAGCTACGATGTTATTAATGGAGCAGAACGTTAAATAAACGGAATTGAAGTGATACAATTTTTATTTTAAGGAAAGAAAATGTAAAGTTTTTTGTTTTGTTTTTGTTTTTGTTTTTAATTTTATTGTGAAGCAACGTAAAAACATGCGTGGTGCGTTTCACCTTATTTGCAGTTCAGTTTTGATAGAAACCTCACCCGGTGTTCGGCCGTAATTGTCTACTTTGAACGGGTGAGGCCGGTGTAAATGGGCGGCGGTGAACGTATGAATTTATTAGAGAGAGAAGAATTTACTACTCCCATTGAACGTAACCGTGTCAGCAGTGAACGCTCACCATATAAAATATAGGAAGCTCCGATCAGCGAGCTAGTGGATTGGTAATATGCCTATAACATTCCTCAGGTAGCGTGATGCAGTTTCTGTATAGTACATCTGCATATATTCTCTAGATTTTCATTCCTATTGAGATCAAACTCGAAGAGAGAAAACGAGTCCATATTATTCATATAGAAGAAAGAAGAGAAGATAAATATGCAATACGTATCACAAAGTAAAAGAAAACATATTATCGTCCAATGTTCGGTATGCCGTTCCGACATCGAAAAACAATGGTACATATGCATATTTTTCTAGGTGTAGTAATTTGGGGGCGGCAGATGGTGGCGTGTTGTTAATGTGTGCATTAATAAGTGTAAGGTAATCAGTATTAAAGTTTCTGTTTATGAGCAGTTATTATATTTCTAGTTGGTTTATTTTTAAACGATTGCCTCTTTTAGAGAGCGCTGTTATATTTGAAAAGATATGTTTGATCTTTTGTGTATTAATATGCTAATTCCGTAAAATTTCAAATTGTCAGTTCTCAGCCAATGAGAATAGGCGGAAATTGAGAACGAATAATGTATAACTTTTGGATGGGGAAATCGAAAATATTATATCTATATAATCCAGTTACGAGAGATACAAACAAAACAGCTGTAGAATGTGCATATTTCCTCAAGTCTTTACTGTAAACGGTATTTAAAGATTAAAAAGAAGAACAATTTTCTCTAAAGATTCTGCGAGCATATATTTAAGATTTTATTATAGCGACAAAATGTATCAAAAATGTCATTATAAAGTTATATATGGAAGTGGCTTCTGTCTAGTATTGTTAATGTGTATTTTGCATCCGTAGATGCAAACTTATGGTACTTTGGTCTGCAATGAATCATTATATCTGGCGACTACAGACGAACAGAGTGTTCTGAAACACTCACCCACAACATATATATATATATATATATATGTATATACATATATATATATATATATACATACTAGCACGGGTTCCCTGCGTTGCCCGGTGTTTGGAGGTGTATACTGAACCAAACAAAAACGGTCATTTCTTTTTTTAAATGTGACCCTTATTATGAGAGCTTAACATTTATTGTTTGGGGCTCAAATCGAGTTATTGTTAGATCAATGCCCAAGTAACCTATATCTAAAATTTCAAGTATTCAAACTCAAAATTGTCTTTCGAGTTTGGTAGAGTTCTCAAAGGGCAAATCGTTGAACGTTGACTCCTTAACAGCCAAATTTCTGTCCGAAAAAATAATTACATCGATTTTTCGAAATCTCAGTAACCTTTATATCGAATTTCGAGTCTGTAGACTTAAAATTCGCAGAGTTATTGCGTAGGGAAATGTACAGAGGCACACAGACAGACACACATACACGTTTACTTTTGAAGATATATAGACTAGCAGTTCCGTCCAGTTTTGCTCGTGCCCTATGTAATTTTCAAAAGGTAATGCGCACATGTATATATTAAAATGTGTGAATATATAAAGTAATACCTTTCTGTATAATAGTCTTCCTTAACTACCATAGAGAAATGATAGACATACATTTTCACTATTATATATATATATATATATATATATATATATATATATATATATATATATATATATATATATATATACTAGCATGAGCACCCGGCGTTGCCGGGTGTTTGAAGGTGTATGATGAGCAAAAAAAAAACAAAAAAAACGGCCATTTTTTTTTTTAAATTTGACCCCTATTATGACCCGTTAACCTTTATTGTTTTAGGCTCTAATCAAGTTATTAAGTTAAATCCATGTCCAAGTAGCCTATATCTAAAATTACAAGTGTTTGGATACCAAATTGTCGGATGAGTTTGGTAGAGGTCTTCAAGGTCAAATCGTTGAACTTTGACCACTTCCAGCCATATTTCTGGCCGAAAATCGATCACATAGATTTTCCCAAATCACAGTAGCCTGTATATCAAATTTCGAGTCCGTAGAACAAATATTAGCAGAATTATTGCGTAGGAAAATGTACACAGACAGACACACGAACAGACAAACACGCAGACACACAGATACTTTCACTTTTATAAATATATATATATATATATATATACTAGCATGGGTGCCCGGCGTTGTCCGGGTGTTTGAAGGTATATGCTGAGGAAAATAAGTAAATTTTTTTAACTTTGACCCCTATTATGACGCTTTAATTTTGGGGATGAAATCGAGTTATAAAGTTAGATCGATATCTAAGGAACGTATATCTAAAATGTTAAGTGCATGACTCAAAATTGTCGGAGGAGTTTGGTAGATATATCAAAAGTCAAATCGTTGAACTTTAACTACTTCCCCAGCCTAATTTCTGGCCGTAAACCGATCATATAGATTTTCCCAAATCTCAGTACCCTGTATATCAAATTTCGAATCTGTAGGCTTAAAATTGACAGAGTTATTGCTTAGGAGAATGTACACAGACACACAGACAAAAAGACGCACAGACACGGGCAGTTATATATATATATATATATATATATATATATATATATATATACATAGATAGATAGATAGATAGATAGATTAAACAAAGATGTATACGTATACATAAATATATATGGAAACAGTTTGTCTTTTCTGTAAACATTTTACGCAAATATTATACAAGGATAAATCATGTAGACAATTTGTGTGAATATAATTACACATAATAGTTAACTAAACATGATTATCCCATAAGACAATGGAACCCACTAATAGGGAAGATATTAAAATGAATGTCTAAAAGAATATGCAAATTAGCGTGATCTTTGCTAGTTAATGCAATTCCACGAGCCATATATGAGAAAATTTTATTTTCTTTTTACACAAATAGAAAAGACGGGTTTCAATATGAATATCAATACACACAAAAGAAACATGAATTCATAGAATATAGATAGAAAGATAGATATATCAGTTTTAATCCGTGGAGATTTCGTATTTATTCATATAATTTATTCTCTACTGATTACCGGTACTTAGCCGTAGCAATTTTATGCATAGCACCTTCGATAAAATTCAACACATTTCGAAGCATACTTCTACAGTTGCGCATACCTACAAGAACACGTTCAGTCGACTAACGCCTGCCAAGTTTTACTTTTCATTTAATTTAGAGAACTTATTCTACAGAGTAAATACCAAATCGAATTCTTTTCTACACGATCACATCGCCTATATATGAAGCCGCATGTCTGTATTCTCTAATCAAAAGAGTGATTTATGAAGACAGTTTCTCAGACAGATAGACGATGCCACTTATTTACTTTTATCCGTGTTTTATATATATATATATATATATATATATATATATATATATATATATATATATATATATATATATAACCTGACGTAAATCTAAGCAGGTGAAAAGCAGAAAACAAGATGTTGTTTCCCAATATTAATCATAAATTACAACCGGTGTATATATAGGAATTTTTAAATATATATAAATAACCTTTGCTGTACGGGTTCAAACCTGCCTTCCTACTACAACTTTTTTTATTGCTCAACATACACCTCCAAACACCCGGGCAACGCCTGGATGAACTGATAGTATATCTGTGAAAGTGGCCGTGTATGTGCGTGTGTCTGTCTGTGTATCTGTGTACATTTCCCTACGGAATAACTCGTTCAATTACCAGTTTACATACGCGAAATAGAATATACAGGGTAATGAGATTGGGAAAATCTTTGCAATCCGTTTTAAGCCAGAAATAAGGATGTTAAGGGGTCAACGTTCAACGATTTCACCTTTGAGAACTCTAACAAACTCCTCCGGCGATTTTGGATCAAAAGACTGGAAAATTTAGATATGGGTTCCTTGGACATGGATCAAACATAATAATTGAATTTGATCCCAAAACAATAAATGTTAACGGGTCATAATAGGGTTCAAAGTTGAAAAAAAATTACCCCTGCGATCTCCAGTAAATTAACCAGACAATTTCTGGTCTAAACATTCGAAATTTTACATATAGAGTATTAAGAGATAGGGTGAGCTTTTTAATCAGTTTGGGTAGATTTTTTTTAGTTACGAGTGTATAAACGAGTGTTTCAACTGGTGGGGGTCGCGTTTTTCGCCAATGTTTTTAAAAGTCATCCTAGCTTTCGATTCTCTAGACTTATTTTAAACAGAATCACTTCCAGTTTGGTGGTGGTCGTAACAGCAAAGACGTCAGATGTTTTTCCCCGTTCTCTTAATCCTCCACGGAACTGGTTCGAGCCTGCCTTCCTACTACCAATTTTTCGGGGCCCAACATACACATCCAAATACCCGGTCCACGCCTGGCTGAAATGCTATAAATATATATATATATATATATATATATATATATATATTATTACATCTTCACCCCAAAAAAAGGCAAATTGCCACTTTGGTGTAGGGGGCTACTATCAGGGGCAACAACTACTTGGATACTATGTAGGGATTTGGGCAGCAAGATGTCGGTTCACGTTACACTTGAACTTCTGAACGTCAGTACTGTTGGGAAGCAGGGATCTGGTATGGAATTCCAGAGTCTAGCGGTTCTGGGGAAGAAACTATTGGAGTAAAAAGATATTTTACATCTAGGGATGTCTACAGTGTGGGGGGTGGGATTTAGCATCCTGTCGGGTTTGTCGGGGGTGCTCACGTCGTGGGGGCACAAGTGATTGCAGTTCGTCAGAGCATTCACCACTAAAATACTTGTAGAAAAGGCAGAGGGATGCAACATTTCGTCGATGGGACAGAGGCTGAAGCTTAGATGTCACTTCAAGGCCTATAAGGTTTGCGACTCCCTTTTGAACCTTGTCAAAGAGCGAGAGACTAGTAGCAGATGCACCAGCCCAGATGTGGCAGCAATACTGCATACATGAGCGAATGGTGGCCTTATAGAGGTACAGGATACTTTCGGGTGTTAGTAGTTTTCTAGGACGGTAGAGAGAGCCCACCTTTCTTGCAGTAGCCCTGGCAATGCCTTCAATGTAATTGTTCCAACCCATGTTAGCTGTGAACGTTAGGCCAAGGAGTTTGAAATATGTACTCTCAGATAAAGAGTCGTTGGCCATTGCTATAGGTGGTACAGAGGGTGTCTTGTAATTATTGAATGAAACTAGTTTAGTCTTGGCAGCATTGAACGCGACCAACCACTTTTGTCCCCATTCCACCACAGATTGGAGGTCTTCCTCTAGTGTTTCTGCCATTTCTTTAGAAATGCGTTCATTCGTCTTCCTGTCGTGCCTACCATAGAGTGTAGTGTAATCAGAATATGTACCCATCTCAGAGGCAATTTTGTCGGGGAGGTCATTTATGAATATCAGGAACAATAGAGGTCCAAGGATAGAACCCTGGGGCACCCCCGCATTTATATCAGATTGTTTAGATGTACAACCGTCGAGGACAACCTGTATTTTTCTCTTATCTAAGAAGGATTTAATTATGTTATGTATTCTACCAGTGATACCGTATGATCTGATTTCCCTGAGGAGACCCTCATGTCATACCCTGTCAAAAGCCTTAGATATATCTAGAGCTACCGCTCTGCCCTCCCCCGCTTTGTCCAGTGAATGGTATATACGTTCAGAGATCACAGTTAGGATGTCTGCTGTGGAAAGGGCTTGTCTAAATCCATATTGTTTGTCAGTCAGAAGTTTAGCATCTGTAAGATGATGGACTAGAGCATGGTTAAATATGGTCTCAAATATTTTGGCAAAAAGTGGGGGGAGGCTAATGGGGCGATAATTGTATATATATATATATATATATATATATATATATATATATATATATATATATATTAGTATGTATTTTGGACACTGTACAAAACATCGTTAAATCTCACGACACACACAGCAGCAGCCGATAACTTGATGGTTAGGAGATTTGACTCGTACAGGCGGTCGGATTTCAATCCTGACTTCAGGTAGTTGCCTGTCTAGCCGCATTGATGAGCTGGGGAACAGTACTGTATGTGGATGACTATATATATATATATATATATATATATATATATATATATATATATATATATAAATATGATACGATGATTATATATATATAATATATATATATATTATATATATATTAAATGTGATACGATGATTATATATATATATATATATATATATATATATATATATATATATATATATATATATATGCACTAGCAATGGTGCCCGGCGTTACCAAGTGGTTGGAAGTATGTGTTGAACAAAAAAGTGGTATTAAGAAGGCATGCTTGAACCTGTACCCCGAAGGAGGAACAAACGGGAAAAAATTGAGGCTTTTGCTGTTACGAAGAAAACAACCCGTCCCTATAGAAAAATGCCTAGTTGAGGGTGAAGAAATTTATTCTTTTTGCCCAAAGCAACCGAGATTTCTAAAAGTCAAGACATTATACTCAAAAAGCTGTTACCAAAATTAGTACTTATTCTTATAATGCTATTATCACGATAATTTAAAGAATGCAACCCAACATGTTGGAAAAACTAGCTAAATTTATAAATATTTCAGATTGAACATCTGCATAAGTGAATACCGATTAGTCTTTTGTGTGCCATGAAGAAGTTGCTGGAATTCTTGTTAAATGCGAAAATTGCTTAATCTCTCTGCAAATAACTTACTCAGAAAAAAGCGATATGGTTTTCGTACTCGAAAACCTCATACTGATTTAACTGATTATAATTTAACACCGGCTAATTGAATGAATCAACCGTGAATTTCTTTTTATGAGCAGTAGCTGTTGGCACATCAAAGACATTGTATATTGTTTAACAGAAATATCTACTTGATAAGATTTCTAGTATAAACTGTGTGTTAATGTGTGAGTGTGGGTGTTTTTGTTTTGGTTTCGATTCAAGCGGATACACCCAATCATATGCATATATTTTGTTTTTTTCTTGTGAAAAATCACAACTTTGTAATATATAAAACTGATAGAACATTAACTATATATATATAAATAAATATAAATAAATAAATATATATATATTTATATTTATATATATATATATATATATATATATATATGAAATATGCAAGAATTTAAATAGTATATAATATATTTATGCGTATGTATGACCGGTAATCCCTGCTAGATACGTACGTTTGCAGTTTTTACAGTGGACCTAAAATAGCATCAAAACGTCTCCGTTTACGCTTAGCATATGCACAATGCACACATCAATATATTATATATGAAAACTTCCGCTTTGGAATTTCCACAGGAAACGCTTGTATTTAAAAAAATATATAATTAAAATAGACAGATTCAATTTCGCAGGATGAACATAGACTAGTTATAATAAGTAAACTTTAAATATATTAAAAATCTACTCTAATTATGTTTAATTGTTTATATATACAGAATACGAATATTTATTGATGGAACAATAGCACTGCACTCAATAGTTCCAAATATCTAGTATTTTATATATTGTGCTAAACTTTAAATTTTAGAATGTTTTCATATTCTTAATAATCTTATAAATTATTTAAACGTGTGTCATAATAAACATAATTATTAAATAATGTTTAATATTAACAAAAGCTGCACTGATGTACTGTAACCCGAAGGATAGGTAGTTCGTTATACAAAGCCGGTTATTAATGTGGGAACACATTACTAAGGACAGGATATTCTAGATGGAATTAAAAATAAGAATCGCCACAACCTGAGGACTGAAATAATAAAGTATAAGATTAGAACAAAGTACACATTTTGAACTGTCATTTACGATAGAAATAATTTTTCGAAACTATGACTGAGTTTTAGTCACCTTTCTTAGCGACCCTACGGAGTCAACACAACAAATCTCCTAGAACGCACTTAGATTTACTTGAAAATTCACTATACTGTTTACCTATTCATTTACCGCATTCTCTATCAAATTCCAAAGTTAAGCACGATAAGTTTTTGTTAATATGATTATTCTTAACTCTTTATATGTTTAAAGGCGTCAGATATAATTTCCCTTACGTTAATTGCACATCGATGGGATGAATAATAATTCCATTTACCGAAAAACAAATGGGTTTTTATTCGTAATTATTTAAGTATCTGCCAACGTGTTTTTGTATCATTTATTGTCGTCAATGACGTCACCATCACAAAGGAAACCAATATAAAAGTAACTGAATAATATTTGCATGATAATCAAATTAGCGCAAATAAAAGGCAATTTATATTTTCTAACCAAAATGAAGAGATACAATTGTTTAGAGAATATTATAATAAAAGAGAAATCCAGAAATATTTGAGCGCAAGTTACTGTGGATGAACATGTATTTGATGATTATAACTCGTAAGGGGAAGAATTTAAAAACGCTAAAACGATTCATACGTCCAGAATTAAATCGACGTCGACGAATTTATTTGAAAAAAAATGTAGCCAACTCTACAAAGGTTACAAGGTCTAAATCGCAATACGATTACTTTTTGTAAGATATAACTTATTCAATGCACATTGAATTTTCTACAGTAAATAAATCTATGAAAAATGATAATACAATTCATGAGGCATTTTAATAATTGGCGAATGTTTCGATTGCGATTCCTCGAGACAAAAAGGTAACACAACTTCTATCCGTTCATCGTTTCCTCTGTCTCTTATCATTTATTGGTCTTCTTAATAATATTCATTATTATTTATACACAGGCCCATGAAAATAATTAAGTGTCAGCACGAGAGAAAAAAACCCTATAAAAATCTTCTTTATGTAAAACATAAAAAGATCCCGATACGTCTTGATAAAATAAAGCCATTTATCCACAAATTCGAAATAGTTCTTGTAAATTCTGGATAATCTAAATCCGGGTAAAAGCCATCAAAGGGATATACACATTGTTGGTTTCTGGTTATTATTTTTCAGTTTTGATTTTGATATGCACACATGAAAATATACAGACAAACAAATGAAAATAGTCTTTCAAAAATATATACTCTCCTAAAATGGCTTAAGATTGAGATTATAAGCAATAAGTCAGAACAGTTTTTTAGGTTAATTGTTATAAACGAAGATAAACAGCTTATTAAATTAAAATCAACTTTAACACGGATCATACAGCAATGATTGCGGACGAAAATGTTAACTAATAATTATATTTCATTTTAATAGTTTCCTTAATTGTAGTTTTCGCAATCGTGCCTTTTCATCAATTTAGAAAGCAAGGTCACCGGTTGTCTTCTTTTTAATATTCTTGTTTTTTGCTCTGGTTTTAAACGTAATACGCGTTCGATATCATAATCGCACTTTACGCCCGGCCGAGGCTCGCAATGGTAATTGTCTGACATAATATTCTATCATAACATTAATTAAAATGTCACGATTCCATTGCAGAACCACTGTAAAATCACAGTTGGTATTTGATGGAATATCTGAAAGGAAAATAGATTAGAAAATAATGAAAGGCCTCAGGGAATGCCAATAAACGTCTGACAAAAATTGCGAAGTCTAAAAATGTTCAATACAAATAGGAAGAGAAAAAATTGCAAATTGATTATCAGAGGCCACCTTATAAGTTTTTTACACATATAACACACACATATATATATACATATACATATATATATATACATATATGTATAGATATATATAGATATACGCACACAAACGCGCGCCCACACACAAATACACATATATGTGGGTGTGTGTGTGTGCGCTTGTATATATATATATATATATATATATATATATATATATATATATATATATATATATATAGGCTGTGTAGGTTTATCCATGAAAGGCGGTGAGCGAAATTTAAACATCAAATAAGAGACGTGTTACATATAACACTTTAAAGCCAAATAACAACGCGAATTTTTTTCAACCTGTATATATTATTTGGCTTTAAAGTGTTAAATGTTACACGCCTCTTATTTGATTGTAAAATCTTACTCAACGCTTTAATGGATAAACCTACCCAGACTTTCAGACATTCAAATCACAGCTAACATCAAGTGGACTTTACTTAAAATTCTTCCATTTAGCATCATTATGAAGAATAAGAGGATATATATATATATATATATATATATATATATATATATATATATATATATATATATATATATACAGATTGGAAAAGGAGTGTATATCTCCAAAATATATCTCTGTCTTTAAAAATAAATATTCGTTTATTTTATAAAGGTTAAAAATGGGAACGTTGTTATTTAGCTTTAAAGTGTTAAATGCAGCACGTCTCTTATTTGATTATATATATATATATATATATATATATATATATAGTAATTTATAAAATATATATGGCGATAAAGCTACACTAAATATTCTGCGTTTCATCCACTATAGGATTCGTCAGGCTTATGCGCGGATTTTGTGGTTACTTCTTGTTTTTATATATGTTGAGGATTTCTACTTAGCCCATCAGCTTTCTAGTATCCACCGCGTGCCTCCTATCAGCCAATTGGCATGTATTTTATCGAACAAAGGATCTGTTTTAGAACTAGGTTAGTGGTTTAAGGTAGATCTTTTCCTTCCTTTTTTATATATAAATATACCTATGTGTACACGCATACATGCACACATATATATATATATATATATACATATATGTGTGATCGTTTATGTATATTCATTTTTATTTAATTTATTTATTTGTGTGTTTTCTATTGTTATTGTAAGTTTTAAAGCTATTTTGTATCGCTATCCTAGATTAAGTTTTATTTTGTGAACACAGTTGTTTGCTATTTCTCGTCTACATTTTAATAGATTTTGAGGTTCTTTAAAGTACAGGATAGCAAATTTTTCATGGAGGCATAATTTACATGGGTCGTCTAAATGTCTGCACGTGGTAGCTTGCCTCATTATTTTCCATTCGACTACCGGTGAATGTCCGCTTTCTTTGAGTTCCCAGTATTTATTCGCTAATGTTGTTTTTATACGGTGTTTTTTTATTTTTGAATGTACTTTTATGGTCATAGTATCGGGTTTTGAAATCTAAAGAAGTCATGCCTATGTAATATTTCTTGTTATTCGGGTTTTCTTTCGCAAATGGTGTTGCTTGATAAACTACACTTTTTGTTAGAGATTTATTTTGGACTGGGCAAAGTGTGCGGTGTCTACAATTGCATTTATCTTGTTCGTTATTAGTATTATTATTTATGGTATGGTTGTTCTTATCCGGGGTTGGTTTGTTATTATTATTATTATTATTATTATTATTACTATTATTATTATTATTATTATTATTATTATTATTATTATTATTATTATCATCATCATTATTAATTTTATTATTATTATTATTATTATTATTATTATTATTTTTGCTAGTGTTGGTTTTATTTCTGTCATGGTGTGTACTTTTTTATTGTTTATTTTGTTCTTGTTTACATTGTTTTCATTTAGTATTTGTTATTATGTGCTTTAATTATCATCTCTTAATTTTCGCAACAACTGTAAGATAACTTCAAGTTATTTTTATTGAAGATTTTGTGGAAGGGGGTGGTTGCGGGAAAGTGTTTTTCAATAAGATCTAGAAATTTCTTGCCAAGTTTTGTTTTTAACATTTGATCGTATGGGGCCGTATACCAAATTATAGTTCTTTTTCTTCTATTTTTAATTTTATTATAGTTGTTGGTGTTTTGTTGCTTATATTTGATATCGATATTTTTGTATCCACTATTTTTTAGGGCTGTTTCGTAGATATTGGTTGACCTGTTAAATGCATTTTCATCGCTTGAGTTATTACTGAGTCTACTTACGATCGAGTTAGGAATGTGTTTTATAATTGATGGTGGGTGGTTGGACTTAGGGTTTACGTAAATTGGAGTAGCGTTATCTTTTAAGTATGGTTCATATGTGTTTTTATCTAAGTTTAACGTGACGTCCAGGAAGTTTGTTATTTTTATGTTAGCTGATACGTTCGCTTTTAGGCCTAATTTTTTCATTTTTTTGTGTATGATTTTCTTAAAGTTTTCTCCCTTGACTTTGTTGGAGTTTTTTATTACAGCTAGTCCGTCATCTCTATATAGGCCGATATCCGTAGTATCGAATATGCTTGTGAGGGTATAAAGAATGAATAATCTCACAAGATCTGATGCCTCTGCAGAGTCTCTGGCACCCATCTCCTAATCGAACGAGTTTTTCATTTTAGTTTTTTATCCATTGGTTATTGTTATTTATTAGAACTGATTTTCTACATTTTTTATATATAATTATTATATATAAAAAAGGAAGGAAAATATCTTCCTTAAACCACTAATCTAGTTCTAAAACAGATCCTTTGTTCGATAAAATGCATGTCCATTGGCTAATAGGAGGGAGCGCGGTGGATACTAGAAAGCTGATTGGCTAAGTAGAAATCCTCAACATATATAAAAACAAGAAGCAACTACAAAATACGCGCATAAGCCTGACGAATCCTTTAGTGGCTGAAACGCAGAATATTCAGTGTAGCTTAATCGCCATATATATTTTATAAATTACTAACTAGCTCTACCTACGTATTGATCACTTTTGAAGTAAATACTTAAAGTTTATGCATAAATCTATACTTTCGTATATTAAATTTATGTGAGTAAATGAAGTAGTTATATATATATATATATATATATATATATATATATATATATATATATATATATATATATATATATATATATATATATATACGCTACTTATGTGAGTAGGGGAACGGTCTCTAACGCCATTTGTCTGCCATTTTTTAAAGGTTATGCTTTTTATCTCTTACATTTTCAATAATAGTTGGAAGAAAGGATAGAAATATGCAAGGACAATTTCTGTTAGACACTGCTCGTTATACTTTAACTCCAAGAATTCAATTATCCTTTCTAAGCAAAGGATAAACGATGTATATAAAATATGTTTCCGTCCATGCCCTAACGTTATAAATGCCTTCTTTAAACTGATTTTCCCTAGCAAAACCCACACTATGCTGATTGTTGCGACTAATTGAACTAATTGAACTTCTTGATAGGGTAGCATGAAATCTTTTTCATACAGGATTATAGAAAGATAACAAATTCTATTTTGGCCAACATGCAATGATATCAGAAAAAACAATGTTAAGTAAATGACGTCCCTTGATATATAGCAGTTTTTAGACACGGCTTCTGATGTCTTGTCCAGGATTCAAACTATTAACACAAATATTTTCTAGCGAATGAGAGGATGTTTAATAATCAGAAGTTTGAAACAATCAACCCTCTCAGTAGATTATAATAAATATGAAGCCCTTTAAAATGCCGCTGAATACCAGACATATATAGAGCCTATATGAGGTCCTCAACCATTCGAAGAAATTACTATAGTTCAGATGATGAATATTAATAGTGAAAATAGGGCAATACATAGGCACTCCATACACCTATGTACGCCCCCTTAAACTCCGATCAATAACCGAGAAAATGTGATATGATAGACACGGAACCTCTAATTTTCCAGACATATATGAAACACATCAAATGAGTCTTATTATTTTGATCTGATTCCATTATAATATACGTGAGCATACGATACTTATTTCACGTAAATTATTTGGGCATAAGTGAAGTGTCATAGGAACAATAATTATGCAAGACTAGTAATTGGTAAACCCAGTTTCCCTGTGGTCTAAACCAGCAATCTTATATTAAAACGTATTATTTCTTGTTTTAGGAGGGAATGTGTGATGACTTCAAAATGTTGAACTCACCAAGGATACACTAAATAGAAGATAAAAGAACTCTCAGGTCTATGGGCAACACTAGACCATTTTTAGTTATCTGAAAAATAGTGCCCAGATTGGGCACGCACATAGACACTCAAGTCTTGTCAAATGTCGCTTAACAAGTTAGCTGTATTAGAAGTGTTGCTTTCAATGTTTTTCAGGGCAGTCTTTTTCGGTTTTAAGATAAAGGAAATTAAGGTGTTATTAAACTTCGGAATATTGTTTTTTGACGAGGCTGCGAACGAGGCTGTGAACATGTCGTATTCGAAAAAAACGTCACCGGCAGTGTTAGTTTTATTTTTAATAAAAAAACGAGTTGCTTTTCAATTCCATAACATGCTTTATTTTAACTTTTAACAAACATTTACATACATAAAAATAGACTTTATAGATCTTTTCATAATATAAAATATTTAAATTTATAATACCAAGAGTTTTTTTTTCTTTTTAATGTATTTTTGATGAAACACCATAAAAATCGTGCCCAATGATAGTCACCTAATAATCGTCTTTTTTATTTAAACATTTATCAATCTTTTTCCTACATAAAAACAGACATTATAGATCATTTATAATATAAAATACTTAAATGTCTTTAACAAAATATGTTTTTAACGGAAAGTTTTGTTTTTGTTTTTACATTGTTCATGTATTTTAATCTAACAACAAAAAACCCTATCCAATACATCATACCCCGAAATAATTGTCTTTAATTCGCCGTTGCCAGAGGAATTCTTGTAGATGCCTAACAAATGTTGCTTTAATAGTCCTTCTCATTGACCTGAATTTAACTCAAGCTACCTTTCAGACTTTTTTTATGATTTCATAAATACACCTCTTTTCCAAAAACCGATTGAAACATCTCATTCCCAACAAAAAAAACAAAACGATTGAAAAATCTAATGATCAAATAAACCGTGATACCGTTTGACTTAAAACATTACCCAGAGAAAGGTTTTACGCATACACGACCATGTCTACAGTCTCGCAGAAAAACGGAGATGCACAATTTTAACAAATGCAAAATTTGTGTTATATTGTGACCATCGTCACAGATAGCCTGTTAGCTGAAAAATGACGTCATCGCCATAAGTCCTCGAAAACATGATAAGTGGAACACAGAGTGTCGATAATGAGCAAACATTTTTACAGAAATCTTTAGAAAAATTTACAATTGGATAAAAAATATAAATATGACACTTTGTACTGAAACTCATCCAATATTAATAATAAAAATATTAATAATAAAAAACGAATTGAAAGTTATTAAAATGTTTTAAAAGAAAAGGAATACGATTTGATTTGTATGAAACTGAAGTTTATACAATAGAAATAAATAAAAATGAACAATAAAAATTTTAATAAAAAAGCATTATTTTAAAACTCAAAACTGGAAAAAAACGACAAATTAGTTTAACTGAAATACGAACAATAAATTAGTTTAACTGAAATACGAACAATAAAGTAGTTTAACTGAAAAACGAACAACAAATTAGTTTAACTGAAAAACGAACAACAAATTAGTTTAACTGAAAACAAACCAATTAATTAGTTTAACTGAAAAACGAACAGTAAATTAGTTTAACTGAATAACGCACAATTAGTTTAACTGAATAACAACCAATAAGTTAAAAATATTAGTATAAAAAGTTACTAAGGAAGAAATATTTCAAACATTGAATATTAAAACTTTTCATAAATCTGTTGTAGAATTTAAGTAAAAGTTTGAATTTTTCTTTTTTGGATATTTTTTTTTACTAATATTGCCATTCTCTTTGCGACAAAACATTGTTTATAAGGGAATTCGATGAACACCATATCAGCATTTTTTTCAATTTGCTGAATAGTGTGACCCATATCACAGTAGTCACCATGAAATATTGATTTTGATCAGCCAATATGTTTAAAGTTATGTACATGGCTTATTTTCTGTGATGAATTGAATGTAAATAAGAATCGCGTTTTGTAAGTTTGTTTATAATTATATAATTATATGAGACAAAATTATTAGTTATATCATTTGGGTATAGCAGAGAACCTTTGTTAATACCTTCAAAGTAGCTGATTAATTCAGCTACTTCTTCAACAGCCTCTCTCCCGGATACTAAATTTTTGCAGCTATTACATTTCAGTTCCTTGAAAACTGCATGACAGCAATAACCTGATACATATAATATAACAGGTAGTGCTTCCTTGCATTGATTAACATCATCTTGTGTTACATCTATGTTAAATTTATAAACATGTAACTCTTGTTCCCTTGTCATTTCATCCAAGTGTGTTTCTTTTAATTTTTTTTCCATTTAATAGTTCGATTATTAATTGGTAAGCTCAATTTTAAAATCGACAAAATTCCGAGTTTTTTTTCACATTCATACACCTGACGTACCGATATATTATACCGATCTTCAGTAAGTTGTGCACACTGGCTAAACCTTTCCTCAAGGTTATCTATCTAAGACTTTCCTGGTAATATATACATCATGTTCAGTATATCTATACTTTATTTAGTCAATTCTAAAATAGTGTAAGTAGTATGATGCAAAGCAGTGTAAGTTTCCTTTGTTAACTAACCAGTTTTTTCCGAGAATGCTATTCCAAGTTTCTAACTAGTCACAGAATATATTTAAGAAACTATAATTATCACTATTTAATGTAATGGATAAGCATATTTATTACAAAGTCGACAACCTTTATATGGTGTGTTGACATTCAGTATTGTCGACTAAATATAAAATATTTGAATGTATTTTACGATTTCTGCATACTTTGGCAAGCATTCCAGTTTTCCTATGTAAGCAAACCTTGAACAGTGTATTCGTTGAAAATTTTTAAAAGCAAATTAACATTTTGCCTTTTGAAAGTAGTCGGCGAAAGAGCTTTTGAAGTAAACTTCTACCAATATTTCAAAAGTGATTGAGATTCTAGGGCATAAAGTTTATATAAACTAGAAAATGGAGCACTTCGGATGTTATCTTATTCATGATTTCCATTCGAACAAAACTTTGGGAACATCATGCATTTACGTTTCTGGCCAAGACAATTGTTTTTAATGCATTTTAATATATGCACCGAGTCGAATGAGAATAAAAGAGGGCTAGACGTTCAAACTGGATGGGGGTATACAATTAAGCTTTAATGTGCTACAAAAGAAGGACATAGAATTTTTTTATTTATTGAATTATTATCTGTTTTAAAAGATAATAACTTAAACCATCTATCTTCTAAGCCGCGTTTAATTATGTCAAATTAGTTCTCAGCTAGAATACATTTAGTTGGCCTAACATGCACACCATCCTTATATTGTGAGAATACATTGCTAAGCATAAAAGCAAATGCATTGTGGCAGGTTCATTGATATTGTTAGCTAAGCTAAAAATATTACCACCTTTATAACCAGATAAGGTGTGAGATGTATTTCATCAACAAGTAAAACTACTGTGATGTCATTCTGCATTTGTAACTTGAACTTAATTTTTATATACATGAGAAAATTGTTATCGTGTTGTTCATTGACAAGATTCATAGAAGTTGATAAGGTTTATCTTCAAATGGTTTAATAGCATGGTAAAATTACATTTTTAGTGTACTTTAACAGTCTCTACCCTCTAGGGGAAGAGTTATATTATAAGGAAAAAAACGATCATTTCACTCAAATACTTAACCTTATTCATTGTCGTTAATTTAATTTATTCATATATGAATTTAATGGCGTTAAAATATTTAAATGATTCATCTTGCACTGATAGCAAAATGATAAGATTAATTTTAATAAAGAACTTATATTAGAAGTTTTAATTTCCTGTTCTTCGATGTCCATTTTTCTAATGTTTTCCATCAAAATCTGCAGAGTATTTTTCTCTGTTACATGTTTATATATATATATATATATATATATATATATATATATATATATATATATATATATATATATTCGAAAGGTCCCGGTTGAAAACATAAAAATTATACAACATGATAATAATATTAAAAACTTAAAAATTCTTGAAGCATCATATATTACAACCTTTCAACCCACTATGAATGATATCGCATTCGAGACAAAAGTAACGTTCTAAAATGTCTTGCATTGTTCGCATGGCACTGACTTTGATAACGGTGTCTACGAACTTAATTGTTTTAATACTTGAATTTTGAATCGGCCTGTATTTTTAACAGACTCTATACATTTAAACTTATCGCCGTTTACTGCATAGTTTAGTTTTATCTTATAATTTTTGTTTTCGCTTTTCCAATTTTACTTCAACACCTGGCGATGATTCCAGGACGAATCGAACGCGCCATGACAGCAACAACTACGGAATTTTTATTGATAGTTTTGATTATATATATATATATATATATATATATATATATATATATATATATATATGTGTGTGTGTGTATATATATATACATATGGCGCATTCATAACATACAATATCGTTAGACAGTTATATATGTGTCTGTATATATACAATTTACATGTAATTTAAGTTATGTGCTGAAATAATGAATTATTATTATTTAGAAACGTATTTAAAATGGGGAGTATGGTGAAAATAGTATGTACTTTCACCTAACAATTTAATAAAAGCGATAACGTAAAAACGGAATTCCTTGTTTAAATAATACTACATAAGAAAAAGCATTTATCTTTTTAGTTGAACTATTTTACTGTGCAATATTCATATCAGCATGAAATAGATTAAAGTATTTTTTAGTTTATGACCGTTTTTGTTATCCCAAAAGCTTATTAATAATTATTTGTGGTAAATGTCGTGGCTCTGTAGGTGTCAGAATTGTTGAGAATATACTTCCAAATTGAACTATTTAAATTGTTTAAAAAATAATAGAAATATTATTTTTTATTTAAAAAAAAAGAGTTTACAAAATGACGGAAAAATAATATTTCTATTATTTTTTAAACAATTTTAATATTTTTTAAAGTATATTCCATAAAGAAAATAAACAACCGTAGAAATTACGAGTTTAGTATATGTTATTCGCAGATTTGTGTTAGAGTTGTCAAAAAATCCCCAAAAATTCTCATACTGCTAGTGGCGCTGTAAACGAAAATAACGTTTAAAATTGCGGAAACGAGTAGTTTCCAAGATATGAAGAAATGTTTGTTGTAAAACATGGGGGATCACTTTTCTCTAAAAATTTAACGTAAAATGAGAACCCACTTCATGGTCATCGTTTTTCTTATAGGCTGACTTCTTTTTAACAAATAAAAGCGAAGAAAAATGAGTATGATCACTGTTATGTTGGGGATTTGGAGCCAACGTTCAATGAACACAGTTTAACGTAAATGCGCACCACCTTTCAAAAAGTGTGAACTGATTTTTGTCGGGGAGGGGGTCAACTGTAGGTGCTCATTTTACGTTTAGTTGTATTCATTCCTACGTCAACGAGGCACTTGTAATTTAAAAAAATTGCTCGTTGCCTATGTAAAAAAAAAAAAATATATCCATAAAATGGGTGGCAATTTTAGGTTAAATTATTCCCCCTTTTTTAACTAACATCCCGTTATATCTTGGAAACTACTAGGTTGCTGTAACTTTAAACGCAATATTCGTTTCCAACATCCATGAAAACCTATAAAAGTGGTAGTTTAAAATAATTTTTAGGGTTAACTAATATTGCACATTTACCTTTTTTTATATTTTATCGTTTTTTTTTGTCATGTAATTTTCTTGTTTTTTTGTATTAAGTAAAACATGGTTCGATTTTCTATTAAATTATTTTTTAAGTATGTGAACTTCATCTGTCGACCTGAAGACATATATCGAGAGGCATCAGCATTTCATGAAAGAACTGGAAAGACAATTTCTGTTAAATTTAAAAAAAAAACTATATAAAGTATGGTGCTATTCCTCGAATATTACCAAACTGTCCCTCCTATTTATCGGCATTAACCACTTTTAGAGAGTATCTTAACGCAAAGAAAATGCGTTTAGAAATTTCTACTCTTAAGCGTGCATTATGCGAAAGTGTTTCTGACGAGTTAGAGTTACGGAAATGTAAAACTTTCAATAATATTAATGATTTAGAAAAATAATTAAGGTTTATAGATAAAAATTATTGGACTTCTATTAGGCAAGAAAATACAATCATCAGATGTCCAAGTCCCAAAAATAAAACATGTTTATGGATATAAAAACGGACTTGGCCGTTAGAGTATTCTGTAGTGATGTGGAAATTGGGGCTATAGGGGAGTATAGAATTCCTAAACATGTAACAGAGGAAAATATTCTGCAGATTTTGATGGTGAACCTGAAAAAAATGTACATCGAAGAACAGGAAATGAAAACTTCTAATATAAGTTCTTTATTAAAAGCAATCTTTTCATTGCTATTAGTACAAGATGAATTATTTAAATATTTTATGTCATTAAGTTCATATATGAACAAATTAGCATAATGACAATGAATATGGTTAATTATTCGATTGAAATGATGATATTTTCTTCCTTATTATACAACTACTCCCCTAGACTGTAAAGAGACACTAAAATGCCATTTTACCATGTTATTAAACAATCAGAAGATCAACCTTATCAACTTCTATGAATCCTGTCAAAGAACAACACGATAACAATTTTCTCATGTATATTAAAAGTAAGTTCAAGTCACTAATGCAGAATGACATCACAGTATTTTACTTTTTGATAAAATATATCTCAAACCTTATCTTGGTTTTAAAGGTGGTAATATTGTTGGCTTAGCTTACAACAGCAATGAACCTGCACAAGTGTATTTACTTTTATTCTTAGCAGTGTATTCTCACAATATAAGGATGTCGTTCATGTTATGTCAACTAAATGTATTGTAGCTGTGAATTAATTTGACATAATTAAACGTGGCTTAGAAGTTATAGGGTTAAGTTATTATCTCTTATAACAGATAATACTGCAATAAATAAAAAATGCATCTGCTATAACAGATAAAAATTCAATAAATAAAAAGGTTATGTATTTCTTTCGAAATATTGCTATAAGTTGACTTCAAAAGCTCTTTCTCCGACTACTCTCGAAAGGCAAAATGTTAATTTGATTTTGCAAAGTTTCAACGAATATACTATTCAAGGTTTGCTAACCTTAGGTAAACAGAGATGCTTCCAAATTATGCAGAAATCGCAGAATACATTCAAATATTTTATATTTGGTAGACAATACTGAATGAGAAAACACTATATAACTGTTGTTGACTTCGTAATAAATATGCTAATCCACTTACATTAAATAGTGATAATTATAGTTTCTAAATGTGTGTTGGTACTGGTTAGAAACTTGGAATAGCATTCCTGGATACTGGTGAGTTAACAAAGGAAACATATACTGCTTTGCACCACACTACGCAATTTTAGAATTGACTAAATATTGTGTAAATGTACTGAACATGGTGTATATATTACCAGGAAAGTTTCAGACAGATAACCTTGAGTCAAAGTTTGGCCAGTGTGCACAACTTACTGAAGATCAGTATAATATATCGATACGTCAGGTGTATGAATGTGAAAAAAAAACTCGGAATGGTGTCAGTTTTAAAATTGAGCTTATCAATTAATAATCGAACTATTGAATTGAACATTTTAAAGCAACTAACTGGGATGGAATGACAAAGGGGCAAGAGATGCATGTTTATGAATTTAACATAGATGTAACAGAAGCTGATGTTAATGAATGTGAAAAAAACTCGGAATGGTGTCAGTTTTAAAATTGAGCTTACCAATTAATAATCGAACTATTGAATTGAACATTTTAAAGCAACTAACTGGGATGGAATGACAAAGGAGCAAGAGATGCATGTTTATGAATTTAACATAGATGTAACAGTAGCTGATGTTAATCAATGCATGGAATTATGTCCTGTTATATTATACGTTATTGCAGTCATGCAGTTTTCAAAGAAACTGAAATGCAATAGCTGCAAAAATGTAATATCCTGGAGAGAGGTTGTTGAAGAAATAGCTGAATTAAACAGCTAGTTTCAGGCTATTAACAGCAGTTCTCTGCTCTCCCCAAATGATATAACTAATAATTTTGTCTTCTACAATTATATAGTTATAAAAAAACTAACAAAATGCGATTCTTTTTTACATTCGATTCATCAGGGAAAATTAGGCATGCACATAACTTTAAATATTTTGGCTGATCAACATCGATATTTTATGTTGACTCTTGTTATGAGGGTCACACTATTCAGCAAATTTAAATTCCTCATATGGAGGTAATCGAATTCCATTATAAACATTTTTGTCGCAAAGAGAATGACAATATTAGTAAAAAATAAAATATCAGAAAAATACAAATTCAAACTTTTAATTAAATTTCTACAACAGATTTATGAAAAGTTTTAATATTCAATGTTTGAAATATTTCTTCCTTACTAACTTTTTTATAATAAGATGTGGTTTTAAATTTAATTTTTAACTGATTGTTTGTTATTGAGTTAAACTAATTGTTCGTCATTCAGATAAACTAATGTATCGTTCGTTTTTCCAAAAAAATCAAAATAATTCCGCCATCTCTGCGGACTGTTCACGAAAGATACTGTCAATCTAGAATACAGCTATATACATATATATATATATATATATATATATATATATATATATATATATATATATATATATATATATATATATATATACATATATATATAAATATATATATATAAATGTATATGCATATATATGTTTATATATATATATATATTACACAGATATTATCTATTTTTTTATTTTACTTATACAAGAGTAATCTGTTTCTAAGTAAAATAAAAAAACATAATTAATATGTATTTATTTGTTGACTTCAGAAAGAAAAATCTATAGCTGATTAAATACGAGGAACATGTTCCCCTAATACCCCATGTTAGCGTCGATAATAACAATATTATTATTATAAAATCAACAAAAACGATATATATATATATATATATATATATATATATATATATATATATATATATATATATAGCTTAGCCGCACAGATTATATGTGATATAACGAAACAGCATAACATATAATTTGAGCCGCCTCTCGATCTGTGTAGTACACTGTTGTAAAAAATCTTGCCGCTAGCAATGTCAGAAACCGACATTAAAAATGCGGGAAAATTAAATAATTCGACCTCCTATATTTTCAACTTCATAACTACATGAAAAATGTAATTCAAACCCTGATTTTTTTCAATTAAAGGAGCAAAATCCTAAATTTAAAAGAAAATAACAGATTTAATAAATTATGCAGTGTTTTTTTAGATAGGTTTTCTTTTAAAAAGATGTAAAGATAATCGAAGATTTTTACTTGCTTCCATAAATATATGTATATATGAATTCCAAAAAGCACTTACCTATAAAAAATTACTATTCAATGGGGACTTCCTTTTTTCATTGTTAAGAATTTATCCAGATTTATATTTTAAATCGGATGCATTTTTTATATAAAATAAGTTTTAAAATAACTTCATTGTTTTATTTGTAATTTCATGAAAACATTTTTTAAGAAAACTTAATTGTTTTATTTGTCATTCTTACACTCTTCGAGACTATATAACACGCGAATTTTTTTCTTGATTATATGTCATCTTGCAATATGGGTCATCTTCATATATTGCTCCTCCAATTATTAACTTCTAATTTACTATCTCTACCATTGTTTTCTTTCTTAGCTTACCATTTGTCGTTTTGTTCATTAATTTTAATTTCATAACACCAAGTATATAACGCCCTGCTTGCTTTTATCAATCTTTTTTGTAATTTTTAACCTACCGTGCTAGTGATGGTTTTCAAGCATTTTTATTTTGTTTTCATTGGTTATGATTTCTAAATTTACCATATTTGTTTATTTTTTAATATTAAAATTTTAAATGTTCGAATGTTTTAATCCTAATTGTTTATTATTTACTTCTACATTTAAGATTGTATTATATTTTCCTATTACTTCTTCGACATCTCTAAGCGCCCACATTCCTTCCATAATTATATCTGTATTTTAACTTTATCTACCATGAAGTCATTCTAATCATTAATTATTATTCTTATAATTATGTTTATCGGTATATTGTACGTAATTCTCTTGTTAGTATTCTAAATATTTTTATTACTTCCTAATTTGTATATATATTTTTATAGTCATTGCATTCATATTCATATTTTTATTAAGCTATTATTAGGTTTATACTAATTTATTATATAATTTCTTACTCTATATTTTCTCTTATGTTATTATTTTTTATTATTATTAATATTTTTTCATAGGCGTGCCTTATATTTCAGCAATTGCGTTAGATTGCTGCAAAAATAATGTGATCTTTTGACATGAAGTACGTAAAAAACAGCATGATTTTAGCAGTGATCTAATATTGTCATTTTCAAAATATACTTTCGATTACATGCATTCATTATTGATAAAAACGTTTTTCCTACTCTAGACATCAGGTCATCAGATTAACTCGTATTATTTTGAAATGTTTCTGTTGTGCCCTAAATTTCAGAACAAATTTGATATTTAATCAAATAGTTATTTCTAGTCTGTTTAGCAACTATTTTAATGGGTCATTTGCTCAACTGGACCCCTTATTTTATATTATGAGAAAATATTGTTTTTTATACATCAAGAAACACTATCTAATATTTCCACTCTGAAATCTGATGATTCGATAAATATTGTATTTTTCTGTCATTACTTATCTCTGTTTCTCTCTCTATGTGTCGCCGTCTCCCTCTCTCTCTCTATATATATATATATATATATATGTATATATATATATATATATAATAGTACAACACGAGTATGAGATGACGACACAACACTATATATATAGGTACATATACAATGGACACTTTATTGAATAATGGAATACAGGCAAAATTTGGGGGATAGAAGGGATTATTTTTGCCTTATGAAAAAAGATTAAGAGGAATTATAGAATGTTGGGGAAACTTTATTGAATTCTAAATAAATAAGGACACTCTTACTATATATAGTATGATACATAAGAATATATATGGTCTTTAACATTGTATTGAGATTAAGGGGTATATATATATATATATATATATATATATATATATATATATATATATACATATATATATATGTATAGATATACATATATATATATCCCACAATTTGTTAAGCAATATAATATGTACACATACACGCGCACACACACACACACACATATATATATAGAGTAAGTCAAACATTATATATATGATATATATAGAGTAAGTCAATATATATATATATATATATATATAAGATATATATAGAGTAAGTCAAAGCATTATATATGTATATATATATATATGTATACAATGATTTGTCTTACTCTATAAGCATCATGTTTACATGTATATACTCTTTAAAAGATGTGCGATTTTTTTCACAATGCATTATTTATTTCCTAAGGACACTCCCCAACCACACTTCCTAAATTACTGTTTATGCAAACGAAAAAAAAAATATCATCTTGTTATTGTCCAAATCTCCTTAAACATCCTGTTGTGTATTCTGAGTTATTGATTTTCACTTTGAAATCCGTCTTCTTATATTTCTTTTTTTTTTTTTTTTTTTTTTTACTTTTTAACCTGTCTAAAAATGATTTGTTTACGATATTCTCCGCCTTCCTATAACACGCAGTTTGGCAGCAGGGTACATTATGCTGGTCGGTCATTTGGTATGTGGGGATGTTTGCGTCGGGGAAAGGAGTAGCGTGAGCTAGAATAATAGCATACGTTGCGGGCAAAACTTATATTTGACTGTAAATATTGTTGGAGCTTAAATAGTTGTGCGAATGAGATGTCCATTATTTTCTGGTTTGTTTTCTACTAGTATAAACCAATGCAATACTTACATGGAATTCATCGACGTTTGCGTAAAGGAGGTAATGCAATATTGTTATTGATTCTAGGAAATTGACGATAGTTATTTGTTTTTAGTAGACACAAGCATCCACACACAAATTGGTTATTTTATATTTGCACTTGTATTTATATCTATATAAGAAGTTTTTTTTTGTTAAGCATATTCGTAAGTGATTTAATTATACCAAATACCTTCTACATATGACTATTACGCAACTGTCCCAAGTACTACAATACCCACATTAATCCTTGTGTTTGAGTGGCCTCCGTGCTTGATACATGGTTAATTATTTATATAAAAATACATAGTTTTGCAAGGGACAATACTCAATATAACTTGTAATAAGTGCGTAACAATTATACATAAAAAACTATCGTTTTCATCCTCTATCTGTCTTATGTTTCTCTCTTCCTCATTACTATTTTTCAATGTTCCCTATCCAATCACTCGCTTGTGTTATTACTTACTAATATTTTTTATATTGTTTCAATATAGAGAGGGGTGACGACGGCAATGCCAATGTTATTGTCATGTTAGAGATTGTAGGGGTTAATGAGTATATATATTTCATTTATTACTAGGGCTATGCCATCAGCGTATTCTTTTCATTGGTATTACTCCCGAGTGTATATACGACACAGTTAGACACAGAGAACCACATCACTCTACATAAAAAAGCATATAATATATCACTGTATATATACCTGAGAATCCAAACAAGGAAAACAATATGCTGTTTTCATAGCCCTATTTATAATTAAGAATTATTTCTTATATTGTTAAAAAAAATCTGAGGTGGTATTCTTTTTTTAAAAACAAGGGCGTTTTTTTCTGAAACTATTTCAGATCGCGGAGACGATCGGAATTGTTACATGCGTAAAAAAAAGATGTTCTACTCACCAATTAACTCATCTCATAAGTTTGCACTATAATACGACATTCAGAAATTAGTTGGCATGAACAAGAGTTAACTAATTTGTATTGGTTTTTGATGTATATTTTTATGCATATGCAGCTAATGAAAGATTCATGTGCCACGACTTTAAAATTATAAATATACAAAAATATTATGTTGCTAGATTAATAAGTATGTTCTACAGAAAGAATTTGAAATTATTCAGAATAAAAAAAAATATATATGTTCAGATTTTTCTAGGGATAAATATAGTATTAACATTATATGCACGCGTAAGAATCCATTTGTAAATGTCATTACTTAATATACGAAAAATATAATGCATTTAAATTAAAAAGCTTTATTTGTAAAAAAAAAACAGGTTTGATGAAGGAGCCTAAATTATAAAACTATACACAATGAACGCACTGAGTTGTCGAGCAAATATATTTTAGAATGTTTAGCAATCGATAAATGTACCGTTTGATTCTGTAAAATGTAATGCAAAACCTTACAGTATTCAGATAAAATGTTCGTACTGAAGAAAAAGAAATACAGATTTGTTTTAAAACTTTTATCAAAAAATCAATTCAGATAACTTGATTATGTAGAAGAGCTGGCAAGAACTTAATGTAGTCGCTATCAGACTCAATTACCGCTTAGATACGGGTCTAAAACTGGAGCATGCCTTTTCCACAAACATCAGAGTGGGATCAGTGAATACTTGAGAGGTGGCGGCGATCAGGCTGGCTTTGGTATTGTGAGAGGCCATGTTAGTTATGTTCTATAGGTAGGTCTAAACAAGGTATTCAAGTGGGTTTAGGTGGTGGGAGAAGTGAGGAAATTGAAATGAGAGTACAAACTCGAAGCAGTCCTTCTGAAGGCACGCCACTGTTTATTTGGACATGTGGCTCAACGCCTACCCAGTGTCGGCCAGCGACCAACTGGTTGCACTAGGGCATCAATACACTCGTCAACACATCCAGATACATTTTTGTGCTGATTTTCAAGATGAGTTCGAAGATGTGATGTCGCATGATGTGGTCCCCACTTGAAACCACAGTAACGACTATAACTGGGTCATCTGATGCGATAAGCTGTGTTCCACAATGCAGAACCGTCCGGATTTATATTTTAAGAGTGCTGTTGTTATAACTTTGATCGACACGGAGAATAAGATGCACAGCAGTGCATCTCTGATATCGCTTGTTGAACACTGTGTAACTTTCAGACATGATAGAAGGTTCCTATCTTTCTTCGGATGTGTACAAAACTGGCCGACTCGAAAATGATTCTCAACAGAATAAAAAATACTTCATCAAACGGAGAAAGGATTCTGACGTATTTCTAGTGAGACAACTTTATCGCCTGACGCTATATCACACACACACACACACACACACACACACACACACACACATATATATATATATATATATATATATATAAATTCGTATTCATGTCTGTTTGTTAGTTTGTTCAGAACTTAATTGGTATATATAAAAACATGCCTTACTTTACTCTTTCTTTTATTTCTATAGATAGTATAATTCTTGCAAAATATCAAATTTAGAGACCACCTCCCTTGCATACATTAAGGAAAATCGATTTTACTAAATAACAGGATCTTAGTTAATGTTTCAAGCGAGATATTTTTTAAGAATTCTATTTAAAATCTTACGTAATAAAATGTAAACAACAATTATATTGATGATTTATTTGGAATTATTATTTCCGATATCAAACTTGTCTAGAGTTATTTTCCCAAAGAAACATTTAAACATAAAAAACTCTTCACCTAATAAAATAATTTGGTACTCTTATTAATACTCTATATTTAAAAGGTAAGTCCGTGTAGAGAGAAAACATATTTTGCTTTTTTGTTTTTTGTAAATACTAAAATAATACACTTACGATAAACTGAAAAGATTTCATTTGTTTATTTCTATTATTCTTGCAAAAGCCATACAAAATCGGTAAGTTTCTACCACATGACCCTGCATCGTTACATCTAAAAAATGAAGAGCTACTGCCCCATTCTACATTCCACAGGTTTCAACTTATTTCCATTTTTCACATAAACTTCATTGATTACACACATATCTTTATTTTTACGACTAAATACGTTTAAACAGCATTTAAAAATAATATGAAAGAAAATATTTGAAAAATAAAAAAAAAACATTTTAGAGCGGGGATCATTTTCCTATATTTTAATGTAAAAACAATTTTGAATGTAGTTGTGTTTCACACGACGAGGTTCGATTAAGTCCAACAGCACGTACGTAGCAAAACCAGAAATTAGACATACCGAGAAACATATATATATGCCAACACATACTGGTCTTCAATAACTGACTATCCTATTAAAAACCCATTAAGTGCAACGAACTTTATCATGAACTCAATTGAGTAGTGTTCACTTAATATTCTAGTTTTTTTTTTCGTTGGCCCGAAGTAAATGCATACTTAGGATTGTCTTATCTTATAATGCATTGATACTGTTTACAGACGGCTTCAGTATACGGTTTTTCTCATAGTTATTTAAAGAAAAAAAACTTATTTAGCTATTTATTTAAATTAGCTAATAATATTCCATCGTCTTACTTGTCTGATATAATAAAAGAAATGGCGCCATATATACGGGCGTAAGATATTATATAGGAATGTGCCCATAATTATATTGCAGTAAATATCTTTTGATAGAACGTATTCAGTATGTAATTTTAAGATTGTCTAAAAATAATTCATTTACGACATTTAACTCTTTAGACTGATATGGTTAACGTCTATGGGGTGCACTATGCTGCTCTGTTTTCATCGCAAATTGTAATTTTTTTAAGTAGCGTGTTCGAGACAATTTGTTCGTGCGTTAGATAAAAATATGAATATCTAAATGTAGAAATTGTTGAAGTGTAAAAGAATATGACAATACCATTATTTATCTTCCTGTCTTTCTGCTCTTGGCAATTTTAGATAAACCAATATGTATTCCATTAGAATTCCGCCAATAGATTGCTAACCCGTTGTTAAAATGATAGATTAAAGTAAAAACAAAATAGTTGTTTTTGATTCTATAAATATATTTAATGTTTTTCATTGTCCTAGGAGAAATGTTATTCGATATATTTTGTAGTTCAGAGCTCATTTAATCATCGACATATGTGTCTCTTCCTCTAATACAATTAATACTTACTTGTTTGTTAGATCATGTAGTTTTTAGCGTATGACTACGATGTATGAATATTTCTTTCACATGGACTCAATCACCCGAATCTTTAGGAGTATGATCCATGGAACCAACTAAAAAATAACACGGGTGTTTACGATACGCTGTAAAAAAGTGGTAACATTCTGATGTGACATGAAAATTAATAACATCATATGTTATTCTATATCTTTACAATCACAGATTCGCCAACACATGGAATAGTTTTGCCATATCTAACGTCGGGCATCAAAAATATTCCTACGCCGTTAAATATAATAAAAAATTCTAACATCAAATAGGTCTCGCAGTATAGGTCAAACCCTAACCTCGGTCAAAATACCACTGTCCTGCACCTCTGTATCTGTTTTGCAAATATTAAAATGCGATGTATTCGGATGAACTAATAACATTTATGCTCAACTCGAAGTGCATAAGCTTGGCCAACCTTAAAATCAGCAAAATTCAATTTCTTCAATCTTGAGGTTACTTGACACCAGGAAGCCTCTCACCTCAAGTACCTATTTACTTCCCTCCTTCCCATTTAACTGAGTTTACTTAATTTTAAACGAACCTGTAGTTACTCGGAATACATTTCCATCTCTCTGTAGTTATTCCTAAGGCAGTATCTCAAATAGTAGACCCTTTATGTCCACGTGTCAATATGTCATGTTTGATGCAAAAAGGAGTAAGAAAATGAATGCACCGAAAAAATGTCTTAATGACAGACGTCACTGAATGATTTTACTGCAATATATAAATGTATATATATATATATATATATATATATATATATATATATATGTATGTGTGTGTGTATATATATATTTGTGTGGGTATGTGTGTGCGTGTGTGTGGAGATGTTTGTATTTCCTGTATATATTAATATATATGCATATATATATATATATATATATATATATATATATATATATATATATATAAAGTAAGAATGGTTACGTATTCATATATATATATATATATATATATATATATATATATATATATATATTCGTATATAAGCGGCTCATAACGGTTTTAAGCGACCTATATAAATATCAGAATATATATTAAATCAATAAAACAGTAATAGAAAGAGGCAGACATGTCTGACTTTGGATTACTCGGTATTTTAAAATATTAAAAGTTTGTCGCTTTAATAAGCGACAGACTTTTAATATTTTAAAATACCGAGTAATCCAAACTCAGAGATGTCTGCCTCTTTCTATTACTAAACACTAACAATACATAATCTCACTAAAACATTCGCGGCATGATACACAGGCATGTTTCTATATAAAAGTGAACTATATCAGATCTACATAAAATAGGATCCATATATTAAATGCAGACTCAACCAATAATTTCTTAAGATATAATTTATTTAATAAGTCTCATTAAGTGTGAGTTAACATGTTACACAGTTATAAACACACATTATGTATTACACTAAAAATAAATAAGTCCTGTTAGAATGAGATATTTTAAGGCCAAAATGATGTAATTTTTTTTTGTTTTTTTCTATAAAACTAATTTTACCGGTTCGTATCTTGAGAGAAAAATAATTTGTTGATTTAAGGTTTTATCTTATTTAACAACGTTAATAAAAATAGTGTTCAGTAACAGGTGGAAATATGTTTACGATTATTTCATACATCTATCACGTCAAATCTGTATGCTTACAAAGTTGAGTTTCTTCTCGCTCAGGCATTGGTGTTAAAAAGTCTCTTCTCCTATAAAATATTAAGACGGACTCAGTCATCGACGCGCGAAGGACTTCAAAATGTTAAGTATATTAAATATCTGTTTTAAACACGACGATTCATTAATCTATTGTTTATTCTCGTGGTGTAATTTTACGTGCACATATAGTTATCCATAGTTTATATATAAAGCATGTGCTGGGTTGCTTTATCTATCAATATATATATATATATATATATATATATATATATATATATATATGTATATATGTATATATCTATATATGTGTATATATATGCATATATATATATATATATATATATATATATATATATATATATATATATATATATATATAAAGTCACCTTGTCTCTCCGTGTGCTAAACGATTCTTCAAAACTCCTTTCTGTGTAATCGGGCAACAAACCTGGTAGTCTTCTATAAAATATAGCATTTTCAGCTTGCTGACAGGTACGCCTTTTGAAGGATCTACTATTCAATAATTTTCTCTCGTTGTCATTATGGTCGAATAAGTGTAATGTAATAGATTGAACACAAGAAATTGCCGATCTATCTATTCAGTTATGTATTTCTGTATCTATTCATCTCGGTCTATATATCTTACTAGGGAGATGTACAGGGGATGAATATGGAGAATATTTATAAAATCTGATTGAGATTGTCGGACTGACTTCCTCATCTTGGTTGCTATACTCACAACGTTTTGGCCGTTTTGCCCTATCGAACTGGGGAACCGTTTGTTAGGAATCTTGAACCCAACCTTTTATTATTATTACGGGGGTACCGTTTTCGGACTCCGGCTAGGCTATGCAAACGGTTCCCCAGTTTGATACAAAACACCTGATGAAGGCCGGAGGGCAAAACGGCCGAAACGTTGTGACTATAGCAACCAAGATGAGGAAGGAAATCCGACAATCTCAATCAATGAACACACCTCATCTCAAAAATACAGACAATTACTATTTATAAAATATGTAAAAAATATATGGGAAATCACATCATAGATACATTTACAGGAAGGTCTGGTCAGCTGAGCAGAGCTACGGGTGGGAGCTTAAGCGTGTGAAAATAGAAACCTAGAAGTAACCCCGCAAGCAAAACTATTCATTTTCGATTCTTCAGTTCTCGACACATAGAAAGTTAATAACAACCATATAAAACCAATCATCGTATTTGAGTCAATGTGTTCGTCCAAACAGGTTCCACACTCCCCTGCAAAAACAAGATAAATTCCAGGTGGACAAGATCAACGACGAATGAAGTTAAGGTATGTTCAAAATACATGTATCATAAATACATATTATATGACGACTTAGATATGGATATATCATAAATAGCCATCAACAACATAGCTAGGGTTCAAACAGTGAAGAATCTCCAACAATAGACATTTAGTGACACGTATACACATCTCGACGAAGCCTTCGTCCCAAGTACGTATATCAACATTTAGACGATTATGCATCAGACACTGTTTTGGTGGCTTTTGGTACACGGTTTCATAACAGAAGTTTTGAACTGAAAAGTAATTAAAAAAACATATTAAAAGAATGTTTTAGTAAGATGTATCTAAATACAGTTTATTTCATTACGATTTTTCTAATCGTGTCTCTCTGTGTAATATATACAGGTATAATAAACAAAAAAAAACGTTAGAATTTTATGAGATGTAAAATATAACACGATGAATACGCCACAGGCCGTCTCGGTATAATAGTTTTACTTTAGTATGATCCGAGTCATGGAACATCCAAATATAACACGGTGGGTTCCCTGGTGTGACTCGGCCGGTTAAATTGTTCAATGACTATTTTGGTCATCCAGAATAACGAGCATTGTGATATAGGTTCAGCTCGATCGTACTACACAGGGTAAGGGTTTTAAGAAAGTTACCGGTTAGTATTCTTAGGAAAACAGTCCACAAAAACAGCAAAACAAATTAATATACTCCATTCAAATGGGTGTGACACCACAGTCGCATTGTGTCTACAGATGCGGGAGCCTCGCTCTCTTTCTTAGACAGGCCTACCCCGCTCTAGTTTTTCCTTAAAATAAATCAAGTTGATCCTTCCCGCCTTTCACCAAATATTAAATAACATCTAGGAACAAGAAAATGTCCAGTCTGTTTCATATAAGTCATTATATTAAGCAGAAAAGTGATATAATAAAGAGTTATGGAATTATAAGACTGAAACAAATGGATATCAAATTCGTAGTGGATTAGAACATATAGGTGAAATAATCAATTCAGTAAAGATTAGTCTGAGATCAGCGATGATATCTTGTTGAAATAAAGAGATCAACATGCATACGCAAAACTGCAACTAGTAAACCTTTCCCTAAGAGAACAATTATTTATTGTTAGAGATATTTTGTGCGATGTGGCGTAAAACAAAACATAAAACGTATAGCATAATCCGTTTTAATTTGAAATACTCTCACCAATGAATAAATTTATAAAATTCAGGAAATCAATGAACACATGATCGCGAAACTATCCTCTAATTTCTTTTTCAATTTTCAACTCTCACTTTGTTGCCTGACTACCTGAGCTCTATGAAAAGATCTGTAATTTTCTTGGCAATCAGCCAAAAGTAGGAAACCCAAGGTTCTTCTTAACAACGCGTAAACCTTATTTTGGCTTAATTTTGCCGGGCTGGTAAAGATAAAACTCTCTCTCTCTCTCTCTCTCTCTCTCTCTCTCTCTTTTTCTCTCTCTCTCTCTCTCTCTCTCGATTAAGTTGTTAAAATATCCACATTTTCACCCAGGTGATACGAGCGAAGATGAGAACAGAGAGTGACATAATCAAATCATGTAGAATTAATATTTTCTTCAAATAAGGAGATTACATTAATCCATCTCAACCTTGTGTGTCTTCAGCAACTAAAAAACGGTTACTAGATAAGATCAGGCTGAAAAATACGCTCTTAAATCGCTTTTTTCTTTTGGAGTAGCGCTTCAGTGCCAGAACCGACCTAGCACTTATTGACCAAATTGCCAACAATACCTATGCATATTAAGTAATATAATTTTCTATCGAGGTTTTGCACGCCAAATTTTTGCATTGTTGAACTCTGTTTTACATCAGCCCTGAAAACAACCCAAACAATAACTGACTACAATCTTTCACAAAACAATCATAATCTTATTGTATTAATATCCCGATTAAAATACTATAATATTTGTCAAATAAGCTGAATTTAGAATAGCTTGATTTCGATTAAGTCATTCAAACAAGTAATCCCAGCCAGTAAGATTATTAATATTGCCCGGTACACTTGATAACAATAAACGTATTAATCAGATTTTCTTTTTTTAACAATTACTATCTGACATTTTCGAGATTACACCAGTTCGCTCACAAATCGACCAAAATCTATTTCAATGAGTGTATGCTAATTATGTTCGATGTAAATTTAATTTTGTAATTTTTAGATTCCATAAAGATATACAAAAACCTTTCTTGCATTTATACCAAACACATATATTTTTAATTTTAAAAAAGTTAAAAAATTCCCTATTTAAACCAGCACGAGTATATAATATATTATTAATAAGTATAGATATCTACAACATGTCTCAGACATTTGTTTATAAACTTATAAAAATAATATGAAGATAACAATTCCATGCATTTAGAAAGCGGCGTTATTCTCTTGCCATTATCGCTGGAATATAATTTCTAAATTTTAATATTTGATTTAATTTGAATTATTATGCATATTTTATTATATATTATAAAATTGCTGAATTCTATATAAGTTAATGTTCATTGCGATTACTTATTTTACATATATTATTATTATTATTAAATAGTTACAGCATAGTTTATAATTATTAAGCATTCATATAAAAATAGTTCATACCCGGCGTTGCCAAATCGTACAATAAGCTTACACATGATTTTTATGAATGATGAGTTCGTATGTAATATAATAACATAGCTGTACTGATTATAAGATATTTCGAAGAATAATTTGCCCAGTGATATAATTTGGTAAAGAAATAATAAGAATGAACTAATAATGATACTGCCGTTCATCAAATTCCGTTTGGTTTTGTTTCCAATCTCACGTCAGCGTACACTTGATCCTAAACTTAAATAGCCGGAAAAGTTACTTCTTATAAATGATTACTTAATAAAATATGCAAACAAAACATTTGCGGCGATTTTAAATCATAATTTTTCTTTTATCGTACATTGAACTCACTAATAGGAAAAAATAAAATAAAATAATAAGGAACACCCGCATAAAACAATGGTATTATTCGATCTGTAATCGAAAGCTCTCCCACTAGTCTATATATCCAGATGACAATAAATATTCTTTTAGATTAAAAACCATTTGATGAGATTTAATTTTTTCATTTAGTCAGTGTAAGGTAAAAAATCCTGTGTTATCTCTTAGAGAGAAATGATTGTTTAAGATCAGAGTTTTATTTAATTTTCAAATGAATTTCTATATAAAATATATCTGGAAAAAAAACATTGGCAAATATAGAAATTGGTTTTATGTGAAATTAGCAAAAGTCGAGCTCAGCAGTTTCGGGGCCTATGTGTAAGGAACTCACACACACACGGTACATTTATATAATCATTGACATGAGAGATTATTTCAATGCTAATAATGATTTTAAAACAAGAATTATTTCGCTAACATAAATAGACAGAAATCATATTTATACGATGCTTCGTTTAAAATGTAATAACTCACATAAAAGTCAACTATTAATTCACAAGTTCAGTAATTATTAATACTGAAAACATGGATGGATCAAGGTTCAATACAGTTTGATTTACGGAAAGGCGTTCATCAAATCTAATATTGACCTTGTTCATACTGTTCAAGAAAAGATTTTAACTAAAATTAGAAACTGGAAATTACGTCGATTTAAAACAGTTATTTTCGAATCTCCTTATTTTATCAAGTAGTGTTCACATTACTTGAGTATTTTTTTTTTCTGGAAAAGGGGACCATTTCCCCTGTTTTGCTTGAAAATCTAAAGCTGCAATGGTTGCTATTTTTTTCTTTTTAAACTTGAAGTATTTTCGCGCATTACATCGAATAGATTTATGACTTGTTTTAGTGGTTTTCATAAAAAAATAAAGTTTGATATAAGTAAAAAATTAAAAAAAAATCATGCTACGCCATAATTGTATTGATTGGTATACGCTATTGTATTATTTAGACCAACTAAATAAACTGGAATTATAGACTGTATTCGTTTCGAGTAAGGGGACTCATTCCTGTGTGTGAACTTGTTGTTGACAAGCGTACATAAATTACAGTTCTTAATTATTGTCGAACACATTTATTTATAATATATAAAGTTTATACATAATACATATTTAGTTTTACTCAGATATAATCAACAAGAAAAACAAGTCTTTGCGTAAAACAGTCAAAAAGTCAATACGTTAGTGTAAGTAAGAACGGTTTCATAGAAAAAATCAAAGTGTAAAGTATCGATTCGACACAATTTAACAAACATACACAAAAAAAGATCCACTCGTGCTACGCAAACATTATCTCGTAGACATTGTAAACAAAAGGGAATAATAGCATTTTATCAGGAATATAGGCATAAGAGAACACCAATTAGAAAAGCATAACCTTTTTAATATAAGGCAAATTTATAAATTGTGTATGTAAATTATGTGTAGTTATATAGAAACCTGCGTCTATATTAGTTGTAGAAAAAATTACGTTGAAAAGTTAGTATTTACGGAATTTTTAAATTTGATAACAAATGATGTATTTTAAATGAACTTTATATATCATTGTAAAAATCGTTTAACACTTTATTAAATTATTTAAATTACAAACATACAGCGTTATGAAGTGTCACTTACCCTATCTCTTATGAAACATAAACAACACCTTTCTCTATAGGGTTTTGATTTTCGATTAAAAGTGAACCCTTTACAACAACCGGCAACGCTTAACTCAGTGATTAGACGCCAACGAATCTCCATGACACTTCCTGGAGCCGGAGTTGAACTAAAAACCTGTCATGCTGTATGTTTGATTGTTTGCGAGCGGTATCACGCATTACAGTTTTTTTTAGTACAGGCAAAACCTAATCGGCGAAGTTCTGTCAGAAAATTAATGAAATAATCGAAAACGTGGATATTATTCAGTCAACAGAAACACCCAGGTCTTCTCCACTACAATGCTCGACAACACATTATATCATAAGAAAAAAGGGGCATAGAGCAGAAGTGCCTCCTCTCTCCTTGATTTTCACTTTGTATATCTATCCCTCAGACATACGTACCCAAGGCCATTGCTATCAATGGTATCGGCAACGAAACCTCCATGCGTCAACCCATGAAAGGAAACGAGTTAGACACACCAATCCCCCATCAAGTCATTCATCAAGGCACATGCACAGGCCACGACAAGAACTAATGCAGATACTCCACCTCCTCTCCAACAACAAAGCCTCGTGGGGGAAAAAGAGGAGAATTTTTTTTTCTTTAGCGGGAATAACGTGTGGAAGAAAAAACACCGGAGTTAGTCGAAAGAAATAAAGCTGATCACATCGCCAAACGAATGTCGACAATTTAAATGCGATTAACACCAGCCAGCATGATTCGTTTGATAAATTGGAAGTTCACTTAGCTTTAATCCAATTCTTCGAGCCGAAAAGTGGCATGTCAAATACTGCGAATACAGCTTGGCTCAGAGATAGTAGTATGCGATACGTCTCAGATTGGGGAGGATTACAAAAACACTCGATGAACACCAGCGACACGATGAAATGAAAACCCTCTCAACTGAATCTTATTCCGCGAGCCCAAAAGGGAATATGTAAAAACTACGAATATACCTTGGCTCAGAATGTTGGAATTAGACGCTCCGATGTCGGTGCTTCAGAAATAAGCGAAAAGGAAAAATAAAGGAAGACAGGTGGCAAAACGAATTTCGAGGGGCATTAAATCGTTTCCGCCAGAAGTTAAGACAGGGTGTAAAATAACATTAATAGAAAACATATAGAAAACAATAAAAACATGATGCCTATATATATATATATATATATATATATATATATATATATATATATATATATATATATGTATATATATATATATAAATCTATATACATATATATACATATATATACACACATATATACATATATTTATATATATATATATATATATATATATATATATATATATATATATATAGTATACTATAATTTGGACATCCGCTTCGTCCAAATTAGAGGATGCTGTTCGAGTTTCATGATAAAAAAATTTGCTGCGGTTAACTTTAATTTTCTAAGAATTAAGAATTATAAATGATATTCATTGTTATATGATACTTAAAGAACATATCGAATTAAGTTTACGATATATTGCAAGTAAGAATTGATAAATATTATTACCAGGAGCAAAACATTGAAAACAATGTAAATCTGCTGTTACGTGTTAGGTATTTATTACCTAAGTTATCATTTACACTAATCATAATACCTTAGGCAGGATAGATTTTCCGAAATAAGCACAGATGTGGATATATTTTTGCTACCGTAGAAGTTAGAAGAACTTTATTAAATAATACCCTTAATATCTACAATTGCCATATGCTCGCTCGTATTAATAAAGAGGCCTCGCTGGTACCTCTACCAAACCTCTTAATATAGCTTATAATCAACTGTTACTGTAATTGTAACTGAAATCTACAGTGATCTCAGCTGCGTCACTAGAACTTTTTTTCTGAATAGATACAATGTTTTGTCCCCAACCTTAATGACTGGCTAAGAATATGAATACCGAATCACGACGAAATAAGTGTTTCTCTTTACCTCCAATACGACTGCCTATGTTTAACCTGCATGCAAAATAGGGGAAGAGGAAAATGTTATTCCTTTCTCCCAAGTTAAACAATACTTGAAACTCTAAATTCTAACGAAACTTTACTGTATTCTGTAAGTTAATAAACCCGACACTGGAAAGCCAACAATCTGCTCTCCCCTCTAGCTGCCACTAAATCCCTACATTAAACACGCCTCCAGCTCCTAACTTTTCACATGCTAACCGCTGAACAGTAATCACTAAACATTTATGCATTTCTACCTCTGACATGCAGTAGGTCATTTCTATCCAGTTTGGTACTCACCAGCCAACGTATGCACTCGGATGCAAGCGATCTTCATTACATAACAATGCCTCTCCCTAGATGGTATTGCAACGAACAATGCTAAACCAAATCCGATACTCCCTGTTATGCAAAACGCTCGATTACTCTTAAATGAAAACCGAAATTATCTCCCTTCAATAGTAGAAACACTAACACAACTTCTATCTATTTGTATCGATCGAAAACGTGCCCAAATATCAATTTTACTTAATTATACATACGGAATATGCCATGACTTAAAATGTACCTCCAGTTATACCCTTACTGTAGTGCACCGATATATTAATCCTCCCAAATCAATATATACAGTGACTGGTAAAAATTCTTAGCTCAAATCCTTATACCTACTCACAATATAACGTTACACTGTACCTAATCTAACATAAAGTTAAATGGAAAAATCTAAGGTAAAAGTCTTTATCTGCACTAACGCTTTTCTCAAAAGCCTGCTCACATAACTATTTCCACTGCATTCCCCTAAATAACTTTGAAGAGTGTAACTATTTATTAGATATTTAACCTCTATAAATTAACCCTGTAACATTAAGTAACTACGCGGGGTCGCAGAAATATCTGGATTAGACCCCAGGCGCGCAGCAAACCCTCTGAGGGCTGATGGACCCAGTAGATCTTCCCAGATACCCGTCTAAGAGAAGGAAAACTCTGAAACTAAACCAAAGGGGAGGGAGGACTCTCCAGTCTTGGATGACAACCTTCCTAGAGCTGGCGACTCAAACAAATTACCGGTATGCAAACCTAAATTGCTTAAGGAGTAGATAGGCTCTGTATATCGCCTGGCTTCCATTCTCCTTCTTTGCCTATTAGTCAGGCGCAGAAACACTATCACAGTGAATCGACAAAAAACTTAGTGGTAGATCTTGTTTCTTGTCTAGGGCAATGAATGCTGTCTCCCCACTCCCGACACATCCCACCCCTCAAAACTGGGTGTTTGGGAGTGCTTGAGTAGCACACATGCCTGTGTAATTAGATTAGTGTGACCTTCTCCTGATAGGTTGATGGTACCGGATTGACAGTGCCTGGCTGCTGTTTCCGACTGGTAGTACAGGTGCCCTAACTCTTTCGTAGCGCTTAGAGCGGCTGCTCGATAAACAGTTGTATAATATCGGGGTGTTTGTAGTGCCATGTCGCGCATAGAATGGGACCCTGCACTCATAACCGATTGGCTTTGCTGAGGCCACAGTCCTAGTTGAAGAAAGGTCAGCTAATGGTCTACTTGTGTTGCATGTCTTATACCCTGCATAAACTGTTGTTCAGCTCCCCCTTACCTAACTGAAACTCTTTAAAACATGATCACAGTACTATCAAAAAATAAGCTTAAAGCAGATCTAGGGACAAACAAATCCATTAGCTGATGTTGAAGCATTTCTCCTTATAAATACCCCGGATATCTTAGAACTAACCGAAAATAACCTACACTACTTTAACATGCCTGGCTATCTCCCACTCTGCCGTAAGAACTCTGACAGACACATGCATGGACTTGGAGTCTACATTCGTAACACCCTCCTCCTGACTAGAGAAAAAAAACCTAGAAACGGACGATCACGCCTTTATGTGCTTTAGACTAAACATACAACGCAACATTAGCTACTTATATTTTCTGTACCGCTCTCCCTCGACCCAGGACTGCAACATAATGAGCAAAGTCTCTGACAGCATAGACACAGCACTCTCCTTCGACACTAGCGCACAAGTGCATGCATTTGGTGACCTTAATGATCACCACAAAAACTGGTTTGGATTATCTACTCTCACAGATGCAGCGGGTAGCACAACACATAGCTTCGCTATATCTCACTCCCTATCCAAATGGCTACGAATCCAACCCGTTTCCCTTACCAGCAAGAACAACACGAACCACCTTTAGATCTGTTTCCGGCCACAGTTCCCGAGGATTGTATTACAAATGCTTACATCCCACTCGGGACCGCTGATCATGCAGTGATAATGGTCGGAATCGCCCTAAGCTCTAGATCCACACCTGAAGAGCTAGTGCTCAAAACAACGAGATATTATAAAAAAAGGCTGACAGGGAAGCCATCAGAGATCTTATCAGAGATGACACATGGGGGAATATATTTTCTCTTCCTGCCGAACAGTGCGCAAATGAGACCACCGAATGGTTTAAAACAGCAATTGAAGCACATGTTCCCTTACGGAAATTTTATAGCAAGCACCACTCTCCCCAACGGTTTACTTCTACTTGCGTAACTGCCATTGCTCAAAGCCAGCATGCATACCGTAGATTTAACCGACACCTTTCCAGTTCAAATAGACATAATTATATATAAGACAGAAGTAACGTTCGGAAGGAAATAGCGACAGCTAAGAGATAATTTATTGAAACCAATAAAAAACGGATCGAAGCCCAAAAATTAGGAAATCGTGACTTCTGGAAAAAAATTCAACAGTGTAGTAAATAATGGCCAATCAACAAACCTCCCACTAACAAACAATCACAATATTGTTTGCTCAGCAACCGACAAGGCTAACATGCTTGCCAGCCGGTTTGCCTCCAACTCCAGACAGGACCCTTCCAACCACCCACAGCCTGACTTTGCTTTGCGGACAGACGCCCCGCTAGACGATCTAAAAATCACCCCTGCTCAGGTGCATGCTATTATTAAAAATATTGACAACTCAAAAGCATGTGGACCTGATCTCATCCCAACTGTGCTATTAAAAAACTGCTCAGCCGAAGTAGCTCCAGTTCTCTCCAAACTCTACAACAACTGTCTTAATGAATCATCCTTTCCGGGCTGTTTGAAAACTGCTCCTGTGGTACCAGTATTCAGGAATTCTGAAGAAAAAACTGATCCATCAAAGTATCGCCCTATTGGCCTCCGCCCACTTTTCGCCAAAATATTTGAGACCATAATTAGCCATGCTCTAGTCCGTCACCTTACATATGCTAAACTTCTGACTGACAAACAATATGGATTTAGACAATCCCGTTCAACCGCAGACATCCTCACTGTAATCTCTAAACGTATATACAATTCACTGTACAAAGCGGGGGAGGGCAGAGCGGTAGCTCTAGATATATCTAAGGCTTATGACATGATATGGCATGGGGGTCTCCTCAGGAAAATTAAATCATAGGGTATCACTGGTAGAATACTTAACATACTTTAATCCTTCTTAGATAAGAGAAAATCCCAGGTTGTCCTCGACGGCCGTACATCTAAACAATATGATAAAAATGCGGAGGTGCCTCAGGTGTCTATCCTTGGACCTCTATTGTTCTTAATATTTATTAATGACCTCCCTGACAAAACTGCCCCAGAGATGGGTATATATGCTGATGACACCACACTCTGTATCAGGCATGACAGTAAAGCAAATGAACACGTAACTAAAAACATGGCAAAAACACTAGAGGATGACCTCCGATCTGTAGTAGAATAGGTACAAAAATGGATGGTCACATTCAATGCTGTCAAGACTAAACTGGTTTCCTTCAATAATTACAAGTAACCTTCTCTGTCACCAATAGCAATGGCCAGTGACTCTCTAACTGCGAGCGCATTTTTCAAACTGCTTGGCCTAACGTTTACAGGAAACATGAGTTGGAACAATTAGATTGAAAACATTGCCAGGGCCGCTGCGAAGAAGGTTGGCTCTCTCTACCGTGCTAGAAACTACTGACACCTAAAAGTATCCTATACCTCTGTAAGGCCACCATCCACCCATGTATGGAGTATTGCTGTCACATTTGGGCTGGTGCATCCGCTGCTAGTCTTTTGCTCCTAGACAAGGTTCCAAAGAGAATCGTTAATCTGATAGGCCCTGAACTGGCATCTTAGCTTCAGCCTCTGTCCCATCGACGAAACGTTGCATCCCTCTGCCTGTTCTACAATTATTTTAATAGTGAATGCTCTGACGAACAGCAGACACTTGTGCTCCCACGACGAAAATACTCCCGACAAACCCGACAGGCAGCTAAATTATATTCCTTCATAGTAGATATCCCTCGATGCAAGAAAGCCTTTTACTCCAGCAGTTTCTTCCCCAGAACCGCTAGACTCTGGAAGTCCATTCTAGGCCCCTGCTTCCCCAACTGTACTGACATGCAGAAGTTCAAGTGTAACGTGAACCGACATCTTGCTGTCCAAATCCCTACATAGTGCCCCAGTAGTTGCTGCCCCTGTTAGTAGACCCCTACACCAAAGTGGCAATGTGCCTTGTTTGGGGTGAAAATGTAATTTTTTTTTAAATTATACATTTATGTATATTCTTTTTTTAGTTATTCATTTAATGAGTCTCATTTCAGTTTCTATTTTCATCGATTGAACTCTCGGGCGCTGTCATTATATTCCGTACTCAATCACGAAAATCTAAAATTTCTTGGTTCGCTAACTTCTTTATTATTATATCTCTTCGGCGTGACATTGCTTACAAAATATAGTTGTCACTGAAGTAAGGACTTTTTTCTATAAATTTTATAACCGTCTCCATAGACTTTTCTGCATCATCCCATGCTATTGCTTGATCAGTGTGTTCTTGCTTATTTTCGTAAGGGTCAAGAGAATGGGAGATGTCGCTATTTTCATCACTATTACTGCCTTCAGGAGATGGATCAGTAGTTTCCTCATCTTGTTGCACCAACATTACAACACCTTTTGCATTAAGTGAGTTAAGAACAGCGTGGTCGGTCGGTAACAGTTTGGCTTAAATATTTTTTCTCGACCAGATGTATTCTCTGATTCTTTCAGTTCAGAAGTTTTGGGCGCTGGACATAATTTACCGCATGCTTTTGTTTATGCGCTTGCTCGGACTTGATTCCATGCACTTGAGAGAGAAAATATGGCATCTTTGATAGTAAAATGGCGCTGAAAATCGCTTATACTCACGGTACTATTTATTAAATTCATCATGAAATCGTTTCTGTAGAAAAAAATTAAGTTCCAAATAATCCATTGATCTACAGGTTGGATAAGTGAAGCCACATTAGGTGGTAAGGAGCACACTAAAATATTCCCGCAAGATGACACTAGTTCTGACTCAGGAGAATGTGCTCTCCAATTGTCCAACAGAAGCAAGCACTTTGAATCAGGCTTACCTAATTCAAGAAAACGCCTCAGGACAACTGGCACAAATTATTTCAAAATCCATTTTTTAAACAACTGTTGATTCATCCATCCATTTCATGAAGAATAATAGGATACAGGCAAGGGCGAAACTTTTTTTTAAATTCTCGGGGACACTTTGATTTGCTGATGACAAGAAGCTTTAGTTTATGAGTTTCAGAGGCATAATGCATACCATAAAGGTTAGTCTTTATTTATTAAATTTGAATCCTTTTATTTTCTGCTTCTCGGATCCGGCTAATATTTTTGTCGTTAAGCACTTCCAATTTATGCCACTTTCATCAGCGTTGTAAACATCCTCTGATTTTAAACAATAATCGGCAATTATCGTCTTGAATTTGTCACAATAATTTAATGTTGCCTGTGTATCAAGAGACCGTTGTTCGCCTGACAGTGTCTTATAGCATGTCTATTCTTAAGGCTCCTAAGTAAGACATCACTGAATTTCATATCTTCTGCGATAATCAACTCTCCCTTAAGAGATTTTGCTGTAGCAATTAACATGTGCGCAGATATTGACTAACCTTCATTGCGATTTTTTACAAACCACTCTTGCAATATGCGATCGAATTCAACTTGCTGTGGTCTGGGAAGAGTCCTTCTTTTGGCATGTCTTTTATTTGGATAAACTAGAGCAGCCTTCAATATTCCCTCCTTTTTCTTTTGGATGTAAAACAGTGTACTTCTTCCAATCTTATAATCTCTCAATATAACGCTATTTTCAACTCCAGCATCTAATTTTTCTATAATGTGACGTTCTTCGAGGGAAGTCAGTGTCACTTGTTTTCTTTTAGAGATGCAAGACATTGTGATGAGTTGTTTTACACTATGTTAAATATAGCAATCTGAAATAAAATTACAGTTAGTGTAAATTAATTATCAATAGCAAATCTACTTTAATTACATAGTACCAGTATTAATGTTTCTGCGCAATATCTGACTAAAACATGTAAACAGTTTTACTGCAAATCCGCATCAAATATGCTAATACAATATCAATGACAAGACAGTTAAAGTTTAGAGAAAGTCCAGGTTTAAAAGACGTCCAAATAAGAGGAAGGTCAAATTAAAGGAGCTATACTGTGTGTGTGTGTATATATATATATATATATATATATATCATTATATATATATAATGATATATATATATCATTATATATATATATATGTATTTATATATATATATATATATATAGTGAATAAATGAGAACATACTATATTCCAAAATTCATGATATTGACCATCTAATAATTCAATTCTTTTAATTCAGCTACAATATTTTACAGTATGTTTCGTAGCGAAAATATATCAATTAATGGTTATATCATTCAGTGAATGTTTTATGCCCCTAACTCATCAGAAAACGTAGCAGATATCAATCTGTCAAAAAGAAAGTAAAGTTCGTTTTGATGAGAATAAAATGCGAAAATTGGAGGAGAAGCTGTAAATACCTTATAATGTGTTTCTATTCCGGTATTTATAATTTGAAATGGCACAATGAAAACATATTACAAGATGTTTACAAATTCTCTTCCAATTTACACCGGATTACCTCATAATTATAAGCAACCCTCCCCAAACAACACGATCAGTTTCTTAAAACAATCCGGTCTTAAAATTAAACCGCCCCTTGAGAGAATACATCTACGACATATTCCAAAACTTGGGTTTCTCAAAGTACTTACAAACCTTTCTGGATTGATCTTAAGGGAACGATAGAACAGTGTTTCATTACATATGTATGATGTAGTGTTCATATTAAATGTTTTTTTTTATTATTACATACCTTACATTTCGGTTTAATTTCTTTCCACCCGCAGCCACACACTCACAAAATGAGGTGTTTGTTGCAGAAGCCGTTCTTGTAGGTTGGAGTGCCCATTCCGATTGTCGTTCTTAACATGAGGATGAGTGTTATTTTTACACAAAGAAGGGAAGCTACTACCGTGCAACGCCGGTTAACGAGTTCTGCTAGTATATATATATATATATATATATATATATATATATATATATATATATATATATATATATATGCAAAAAGAAACAAACATACACCCCACACACATTCACACACACACACACACACACACACACACACACACACACACACACACACATATATATATATATATATATATATATATATATATATGCGTGCCTATATGAATGTATGGACATCTTTTTTTTTTCATTCTTATGGGAATAACACCTATGATATAGGGGCAATGCTGCCTTTACGAAGGATATAATACGTTTTCCGCTCATTGCTAACATCAAAGAAGAAGGCAAACGTTGTTGTCTAATTCCATACCCAGCTGGAAACGACAAAGCTGAGAAAAGACGTATTTGTGAGCGATCCTCAATCGATATGAATATTATGAAACAGCGGGCCATATCTTCACATCGAAAACATCGCACGAAATTGACCTTTACATTGGATAGTAAGAAAAAAATACATCCATAATGTACTGAAGTATTAAACACAACCGCACACACAAACTTAGATGTGTTCAAGAGTGATAACAAATGTATTTAACGTAGCTGTTTAGAGTGCTCGGTAAAAGATAAGTGAGATATATTTTTTCAATATGAATAAATGACATAATCGCGACGCTGTTCATGCTATTTTTTTCCGCAAATAGTCGGTTATATCAGAAGGTCTCGTAAGGCAACTTAGTATTTTTTTTTACTTTCAATACAAGAAACCAGTCCTGAAATGTTGAAAACCTACTTCAATTTACTTTACAACAATATTATACAATTCAAAGATAGAAAGAGAGGATATGTGACAAATACACAATATACCTGAAAAAAAGTCAAAAGAAAAAGGAAATTAGCAAAATGGATTTCTTTTTTAATTTAAAAGAAAAAAGGCGTACTGCCAAGCGTATTCAAGATTATAAATGAGGGAGACAAGTAAAGAGCAGTTATTTAACGAATACGTCAAAATAGGTATGTGGCTATTATCAGAAGGGAAGTGTATAGGAACAAATACAGAGGGCGGGGACAGTAGAGAAAAAGCAGCAGGGAATTAATCGACCGACATGCCATTTTTTAATCGCACGTTTAATTTTAAATCGTAATCAACATTTAACAATTGTTAACAGGTGACAACAAAATCTGTCAAATATTGTAAAACTGTAAGGATGTCTACACAAAATGAAACAATGGTTCTTATAGAAACGAAATCCAACAGGCTCTGATTTACTTTTGATTGGAAAATAACTTTTTTGTTTAAATTTTAAAATAAATTCTATTTTTGGATTGCAAATCTTACTTAAAAATAAATGGGATATATTTTTTGTTATAAATCTTTACATATGTTAATCATTTGTTTATCTATGGGAACTCTCGGTGCGAACCTACACGACTTCTTTTGTTTATTTGTGAAAAACTATATACTGCAAAAATAACAGATTTTTCCCTTCCTTAATCGTAACCACCATTTATCCTCTGGTTATTGCAAGTATTCATACAACTACACGAAAATATTGCCTAGAGAGGTATATACATAGAACATGTGACAAATTGTAAAAACTAACATCTTTTTAAATAGGTGTATCGGGGGAAATTCATAAGCATACATAATTTTATGCAATTTTAGACGACGAGACATTTTATTCAAATGTTGTAAACTATGCTACTTAATAGTTAAGTTATAAAGATACAAAATTAATTTTAAATGAATACTGAATGTATTTTAAATAAATACTAATTACTGAAATAATGAGAAATATAAACATAAAACAAAATCATACGAATCACAATAAAGGGAAGAGAAAATAATATTATAATAACCCTAAGTGTAATTATGAAAAAAAGTATTAATGATATTGATTATAACAATAAAATAATGGAGAAAAATAGTAGTAAATAATAATAATAATAATAATAATAAAAATAATGATAATGATAATACTAATAATACTAATAATAATAATAATAATAATAATAATAATAATAATAATAATAATAATAACAGCAACAACTACAACAATAATTATTAAAATAATATAAATATTAATATTAAATGCGTACATAAAGACATTGAAATCGTTCGGCTCTATAGAAACAGATTCTTTCTCCAAATTTACAACATGGCAAGACAATAAAAGTACAAAAAAGAAACAAAAAAACACACTGAAGATGGAGTCTTACTCTGAAATATATTTGTTATTAATTTCAAACAAGTTAAACGTTTCTTTATTTCCCTAATAGTTGGTTATGATTTGGTATAAAGTGCACTAGGTGCGTATTTTATTTTATTCAAATTAAAACAACGTTTCTATTAAAATCTCATCCTTGGCGTTATTCTCGCGTTACCTACCCGCAGCTCAAACATTTCAAAATACAAACGGCAGATAAAACACGCGGCACTATAAAAACATACTTACTTCTCCAAATTTAAAACATGACAAGGAAGAAGAAACGGAAAAAAGAAGAAACAAAACAACACACTGAAGATGGGGTCTACCTTTGAAATATATTTGTGATAAATTCCAAACAAGTATGATATTTCTTTATGTTCCTTATATTAAGTTGTGGTTTGGTTTCAAGCGCACTTGATGTATATTTTATTTTATTTATATGAATGATAATTAGTGCCTTATGATGATTAAAACATACAAGTATATATATATATATATATATATATATATATATTTATATATATTAGCCGCAAATGGTAAATAATAAACAGCAAATTATACTGCAGAAAGAGTAAAGATTTAAATCGAAAAAGGATTATATTAAAATAAAATGAGATTATAAATGCTCATGATAGCATACAAATAATAATAATAATAATAATAATAATAATAATAATAATAATAATAATAATAATAATACTAATAATAAAAATAATGAAAACATGATAATAAATAATATTAATAAAATAATAATAATAATAAAATAAAAATAATTATTATAACAATAAAAAATAATAATGATAATAATAAAAAATAGTAATAATCATCATACTAATAATAATGAAAATAATAATAATAATAATAAAAATAATAATAATAATAATAATAATTATAAAATAATAATATCAATGATAATAATAAAATAATAATAATTATGATGATGATAATAATAATACGAAAGATAATATTAATAATAATTATGATAATAATAATATTAAAAATAAAAATAATAATGATAATAATAATGATAATAATAATATTAATAATAATAAAATTATAATAATAATCATAATAACAATAATAAACAAAGTAATAAAAATAATAATAATAATAATTATAATAATAATAATAATAATAATAACAATAATAATAATAATAATAATAATAATTATAATAATAATATTTCAGCGTATAAAAATATATTGTATGTAACAAATAGTAAAGGTTTATGTGGAAAATTACGAGGTGCGGAGAGAAATTTTTAATTAAAGAGGAGGTTAAAGAAAGCATAGAGAATAGACAAATTCATCAATGAAGATCCCGTGGAAATACATGTTATACGGGTTCTTTGTAACATAGTTATTCATCACTGCAGGCGTAGAAGGATGTTGTATAAGATAATCATTCCCGATTATCTATAATTTGACTCTCTAAATAGTTTATATTTATGCAAAATAGGTGTATTATTATAGCTAAAACAGGTTTTATAGGAGAGCATTTAATTACTAAGAAAGTGTTATCTGTAGTGTTGAAGTGAATTGACGATTCAATATTTTGTTTAGGTGTTCATCCGTATACTTTAACCTAGTAAGAATATGTGTTTCACTTAAACGCAAGTAACACCTGATTCAGCTATTTTCTCATAATGATACCACACTTCACTACTGGTGTCAGGTTTTGCTTAATGGCGTTATTATAGTATGATGTGACCGATGTTGTAGTTTTTATTTGGGATTATTAAAAGACCATTAAAGACTGGACAATCCCTCACTGAAGGTGTTTCCAGACATGCCAATTAATATTTATTTACATCTGGGTTTTTAGAGGCAATTGCTGCTTCACACACTACAGATGTAATTAAACAATTGCGCTTAATAGCCATCGTGGTGTATTTAAAAAATTACAAGATTATATATATTTGAAATCATTTAATTATATTATTTCATATTTAATGTATTTTGCTTATTTATATATTTATTTATTTATTTACAGCTAAAAACCGGTAAAACTAAACAAAATACAGTAGCCCGTTTCCTAAGACACCGGGCAAAAGCAATATGCTGTAACATCAATAAATATCAAAAGAAGATATACAGTTTATGAGCAACCCTTAACCGAAAAATTACCCAGAGAGCATATCCGCTTCAAGATACCTGGACTAGACACCAATGGTCACACTCCAGAAACTCACCACGGTTTTTATTTTATCAATAAAGAACTTTTTGGGGAAAATACTTTAATCAATAAAACTTGTACTCAGGAGCGATCCAACTCTCCGAAAACATGTTTGCAATTTAAGTCCCCCTGCAGAAAAGAAATCATGACTAACAACTGTGTATATACACGCGGAATACTATATAAATTTGATACATGTCATCCACTAAATCTACGGTTATAAGAACATTGGCAAACCGTAATACTTAGAGAGATTGTGTGACGAAGTATAAATTATATATGAAAACAGTGGAGAGCAGGATGATTAAACACAGAACATATGCTGGCAGACAATAAATTATTGACCTAAGATAGATGTTAACACACGTGAAGCCGCTAACCCTAAGCAATAGAGAATATATAAAATAAGTAAAACAATAATATGTACATGCATATATATATATAGATATTAATGCTATTTTTTACAAGGTGATCACCACTTATCAAGGTCCGAAAGCATGTACTGTACGTTAGCGTGGGGATTTAATAGAAATGTCTACTAAAGGGGGCGGTTCATCGGAAATTTGTTTAGGTTGGACTTGAATACATCCAGGTTGTAGTCAGTTGGGAAGCAAGCAGACGAAACAGAGTTCCACAGGTGTGCAGTCCTAAGAAAGAAGCTTTGTTCATGGAATCTACGTTTTGATTTAGGCACAGATAAAGAGTGGGGAAAATTTTTGACAGTGGTTTCAGCTAGACGGGTGTTTTTCATAAAATATTTGCGAGAGGGGACTAGAGATTGGAGCTCAGACGAGCACCTGTCATGGAAATAACGATAAAAGAAAGATAGGCTCGCAACGTCTCTTCTATGGGAGAGAGGTTGCAGGGAAGAGAAAAGGGCATCCCCCACTAAGCCACGAAGTCTATTTTGTACTCTTTCAAGACATGGTAGGCTGTTTTTAGTAGCTCCTGCCCAGATATGGCAGCAGTATTCCATCCTTGGACGTACTTTTATATAGAAAGAGCATTGCATCAGTAATGAGATATCTTCTGGAGCGGTAGAAGTATCCCGCTATTTTTCCAGCGACCTTGGCAACAGATTTGATGTACGTGTTCCATTTCAGATCAGGAGTAAAGGTCAACCCATAAGCTTGTCAAAACATGGGGCTTCTCCTAGATGAGAACTATCCCTTTCAATTGATGCCAAATAAGAAACAGAGCGTTGATGATGTAAAGGTAGGGGTTTGGTTTTGGATGCATTAAAGGTAATTAGCCACCTCTTCCCCCACTGAACCACGTGCTCGAGATCAGAGGAGAGAGAATCAGAGAGAACTTTGTCATTTACAGCCTTTGGTGGGTTGCCGTAGATTGGTCGTGTCATCAGCATAGATGCCAACCAATAATTAGATTGTCGTGTCATCAGCATAGATGTCAACCAATAATTCAAGTATGCGTTTAAGAAGATGAATGATATAGATTAGGAAAAGAGTTGGGCCCATGATGGACCCCTGAGGGACTCCAGCATTAATACTGTTGGCCTCTGATTTCTGACCATCAAATACTACTCTTATGAGCCTATCGGAGAGAAATGATTTAATGATTGAGAAAACATAACCAGTTATACCGTAGCTGGAAATCTCGTGAAGTAGGCCCTTATGGCATACCTTGTCGAATGCCTTTGCTATGTCAAGAGCAACTGCCCTAGAAAGGAAGTTTTTTTCAAGAGATTCACTAATCCTATGAGATATAACCGTTAGCACATCTGCGGTAGATCTTGCAGAACGGAAACCATATTGCATGTCGCTAAGAAGGTTATTTTTGCTGAGGTGGTTAACTATTTCTCAATTTAAGATGGATTCCAGAAACTTACTCATGACACACAAGAGACTTATTCGTTTGTACTGAGAGGGAGATGACTTTTCACCTGAATTCTTAAATACAGGGAATACTGATGAGGTTTTCCAGTGTGTTGGAAAGCACTTCTCCTTAAGGCAACGCATAAACAGTTTCGTATGTATGGGAGAAAGTTCAGGTTTAAGTTTTTTTACACTATAATTGGGATGCCCTCAGGGCCAGTTGCTTTACTGTGATCAAGGTTCTTGATTATCTTGGCGACCTCATGCACAGATTTTAGTATGCTACCTACCGTGTTCTGTGTTATAGAAGGGAATATGGGGAGTTGATGGCCTTGATCGCATAGGGTAGAATTAGCTGCTAAGTTCTTCGCAAATAGTTTGGCCTTATCTGATGCTGACGAGATGACCTCAGGTACGTTGATAATTGTTGGGATAGAACGCACACTTTTGTTCAGGCTCCAATTTGTTATTTGCCAAAACTGGTGGGAACACAGCCGCTGATCAGCTACTTTTGATTTAACGAACAGAGCATATTAGTAATGCAAATAAAGCTGTTTACAACTAAAAATAGAAAAGTATATGATTAAGCTCCAAATTTTCTTATTAAAACTGCCGAAATATCCGTTGAACAGTTGGTAGACGACTTGGAACCATTAATTGTAATAGTGATATTCTCCAGAAGGTTGACGTTTCAGTTCTTAATGTTGGCGACAGAAAAATACAACTGCGAATTATTTATAACCTCTATCTTGTCAAAAATATTTTTGTACCGACCTAGGAAAATCTGTTCAAACTTCCGAGTTCGATAAGTTACACTTGAACACATCGATCTAAACGATATGTAAATGTCACTTAAGTTGAGTAGTCCACTGAATCCAAATCCTACGAACGTTGATTATGTCGTAAGCATGTATAGTTTCGATGACTGTTACAATTTTGCAAAAATTTTGTTGAGAATATGTCCCAGATATTATGCGGCGTTATCCCTAATATGAAGTATCAATGATGCTAGTGAAATGGAGTTTTACTAGTACGGTTAAGCGTTTGTGTTGCAAGTTGTTACGAAATACGTCTAAACGTGATAAGTATGTATTCTATTAGCGTTGACATCACGAGACCCGAAACTATAAGGACGTTTACCGTTATTAGAAAACTAATAATGATAGCTGATAATGAGACTGGAAACTCCGCACGATGTAGATTTCAATAACATATAGACAATCGAATAAAAGATAATTGAGACATTAATATAGATATGAGTATTAAGTAATACTCATATATACAGTTCTGGAATTGGTTGCCTTTCTCTTTTTTAACCTCTGTTAGATGAATCTTGCCTATTCAAAATTTTATATTTCTGTATGTATAAAGTTCGTAACTTTTCATTATTATACAGCACGTGATGAGACCCACACCTTCGGAGAATTAACACACACATATACATACATACATGCATACATCCACCCCCCCCACACACAAACACGCACACACACAGATATATATATATATGTATATATTATACATGTATATATATATATGCATAACGATAATTAATATATTCCAAATAACAAACCAATTTATATCTCATTCTTCGTTGTAATTTGCTTAAACAATGAGGTTTCGAAATAATTAAATATAACGCGTTTTACGACACAATAAAACACGAAATGAAAACAGCAACAATTAATAACATGTTTTGCTATTAATACCCGAGATAATTCTCCTGCTTCAAATTAACATTCTATAAAAATATCCAGTCCACGTGTTTATATTCTATTTTTTTACTGAAGACTTTCAAGTTTGTTTATTCTCATAATTAAATTGCTGCAAAATTCTGAAAAATTAGCAAAATGGAAAGTAAGATTATTTTAAGGAGTGTGAACAAAATGAGTTATCTTTATTTCTGATCGAACTCCCAAAAAATTTAAAAGCTAACTTTCTTAACTTCGTATTCGTAAGGATAGGATTTAAATGTTTCCATTAGAATAATATATAAATAAGTTTCTTGTTGACTTGTTGGCGATTTCTCACGAGTCTGCTGGTCTCCACTCTCATTGTAAAATTTTCTTTGTTGTATGTTTTCATAGTAAACGAATTTTATTGTTTCATTGTCTAAATAGATCACGCCATGATCTTCACAATTTATCTTAGAAATAATCTCACGATGGTATAATTAATATTTCACGTATAATAAGTAGATTTTCTATGGTGCATTTTGTTTATTTCTCCGTCATATCATGTTTATTTTAATAGCGATAATAAGTCGTAAAAAAGCCTGCAACTAGTTTAAATATGCAAAATTGCTGAATAGAAATACACATAAGATTTTTGACACATATGGAAAAATAGTCCCCAAAATAGAATGCTTTTATTAACCCTAAAAGATCCCCGGGGCAAACCCAAGAGTTATCTCGAAACACTCGTAAACAAAATTATATAGAATCATTTAGCTACAACTTTTTAAAAGTTTATAACACACCAAGGCATTATTATTTTTAAATATATACAAACGTGCCATTTTCAACTATTTAAACATATAGTTAAGTCTATATTAATTATTTCCTATGACATTTTCTTTTCGTCTAAGAGGAAATACAGCTTGCAAAAAATTGGGGAGCGACAGGAAGACAGGGTGAGCTTTATGAATAACTAGCAGTTCGGTCCAGCATTTAGCGGCCCCTATATATGTAATGCATGTATATATATATATATATATATATATATATATATATATATATATATATATATATGTGTGTGTGTGTGTGTGTGTGTGTGTGTGTGTAAAAATGAAAGTGTCTGGCTTTCTCTGTGTGTGTATGTGTACATTTCTCTACTCAAGAACTCTGTCAATTTTAAGATTACAGACTCGAAATCTGATATACAGGGTCCTGAGGTTCGGAAAAATCGACGTGATCTGTTTTCGGACAGAAATTTCGCTGTTAAGGGGTTAAAGTTCAACGAGTTGACCTTTGAGAAATCTACTATACTCCTCTGACAATTTTGAGTCTACACACTTGAAATTTTAGATAGAGGAACCTTGCAGATGGATCTAACATAATAATTTTATTTGAGCGCAAAACAATAAATTTTAAGGGGGCATAATGGGGGTAAAAGTGAAAAAAACTTTTTTTTTGCTCAGCATACACCTCCAAACACCCGGGCAACGCCGGGCACCCATGCTAGTACATCGACAAAAGTGAAAGTGTATGTATGTCTGTATGTCTGTATATATGTGTGTATGTGTTTGTACATTTCCCTACTTAATAACTCTGTCAATTTTCAGTCTACAGACTCGAAATTTGATGTACATACTACTGAGATTAGGAAAAATCAATGTGATCGGTTTTCGGCCAGAGATTTGGCGATTAAGGGGTCAACCTTCAACGATTGGACCTTTGAGAACTCTACCAAACTCCTCCGACAAGTTTCGGTCTAAACACTTGAAATTTTAGATATAGGCTCATTGGACATGGATGTAACTTAATAACTGTATTTCAGCCCAAACGAATAAAATTTACGCGGTCATAATAGAGGTCAAAGTTAAAAAAATTGACCGTTTTTGTTTTTTTTTATTTTCTCAGCATACACCTCCAAACACCCGGGAACATATGCTAGTATATATATATTACTCTTTTAACTTGGAGACTTTGGCAAGTTTGTACTGATTAAAAATTAAAAATACTGATTAAAAAGTTTACTGCATGTCTGAATACCCTATATCTAAAATGTCTAATGGTTAGAGCAGAAATTGGCTTAATATTATTCTAAAAACCGCAAAGATCAAATCTTTTGTACTTTTACGCCTTGGCAGCTAAATTTTCGGTTAAATCCGATTTAAAATCCTTCCCCATGTGTGAATACACTTTATGTAAAATTTCAAAGTTTTAGAACAAAATTTTGCGTAGGGATTTGATAGCGACCTCAGATGTTATATTTTATATTTTATTTCACTTTGGCTTCACTTTTTACCCGTTAATATTTATAGCTTTGGGTTCAAATCCAATTATAACTTTAATCCATGTTCAAGTAACCTACTTATAAAATTTTACGTTTTTAGATCAGAAATTGACGGAAGATTTTGTTAGAGTTTTTAAAAGACAAACCATTGACATTTTACCGCTCGACAGCCAAATTTATAGTAAGAAAAACGATTAAAAAGATTTTCCCAAATCTAATTACCTATCATGTAAAATCTCGATTGTAGACTGAAAATGGATAGTGTAGTGGTGTATGAAAATGTACACACACAGACACACACACACAGATGCAAACAGACAATTTCAATTTTAAGATATATAGATATTATTATTTTTTTCTTTTATCAAAACATGGTTTATGCAATAAGGCACTGCTTACGGGATTCAAAAATCAATTATCAAATTGGTGAAATTAATTTATAAATGGAAAAACACATGCGATACATTCATAAAAGTAAATAAATATATTAATAAACCATGTTTACGGATGTTCTTGATTATTATTAAATACATATAGAAAAGAACGATTAATCTAAACATTTTTTCCTTGGAGGATTTAAACCGTCTTCCTCCGGCATTTTCGGTATTTAGCAATGATTACAATTGGTGAGTATGCGTTTTCCTGGTGACATTTGTAATTGTTTTTATTTTAATAAAATATGATTAAAGTAAATAACATTTATTTCTTTAAGCATAACTAATTTACGCGAGTAAAATAGAAATAAAATTACTGAAAATATATCTACAAATAAAATGATTTCATAATATTATAAAAACTAATTTGAACTCCTCCATTCAATAAATTATTGCTCTCAAATCCTAAACTGTTTCAATTATTTACATATTAAAACATAACGAAATAAATTTAGGCAGACGGAAGACATAATGACTTCAAGAAAAGAAATAACATTAACACTCCAGGGATGTAGTTTATATAATAAAAAAAGAAGAAAAAACACTTGGGTTCGAAACTGCAATGCCACCGTTAATAATCGTTCATATAAACTACGGTTCGAACTAGTAAACCAACCTGAAAGATTCGAAAATTATCTCAACAGACTTTAAGTTTGAAACATTCCGGACCAATTTACGCATGCGCAGGAGACGCCATTATAAAGGTACTTCGGCCGACGAAGTTAACTCATAGCATTATTTTTAATCGGATAAAGAGTCATATAAACGCAACAAAAGATTAAATAATTTTAACTGCTTAGGCGAACTTTCGTCTCACAGGAGATATCGTTTGAAAAAAAACTTCAGACGTACTGACAAACAGACGTAGATATCAAAACATGTGTTAACACTTTTCGTATAGTCAGTAGACTTCAACTAGACTCTCAAGGATAATAAGTGAATTAAGTAAACAGAACTCTACTGCACTAAAAACATTTCTTAAACATTGTTTTGTTAAATGAAATAATGCATGGCAACTATGAGTAGAGGTAACACTTTTAGACACACATATATAATAATAAAGAGAGTTGAATCACAATAAACGACTCCATTATACATATTAATAATGACTAGACAAATACAATTTATAACACCATTAACTCTTTAGTCTTAAACACAGACATAAATCATTATAACTTTCGGTGAATAATAACTGTTCGAGAACAACGGTTATAAATATTTAAAAAAGCAAATAAAACATGGTTAGCGATATAACGACTTAGCCCATTTAGAATGCTTGACATTAACTTTATATGTTATTATCTATGCCTAATTTGAAAGCAGAAGAAATTTGATTTCAAACATAAATCTGTACAAAGAAGAAATTCTTCCCGCTGAGATTATAATCTTGTTTGGCTTGCTAATTTTCTGAGGAATGACACATGTATCTGTATGTGCCAACGATCGACTCGCGAAAGATAAACATGTGTTCCGCGATTTGTTTGCGTATTATTATTTTCTAATTTGCATACAGCGCAATTTATCATCGAAATATTCACCCATTCGAATTAGTCAACTAATTCAATTTGGCATCACGCTGTTCTTTGGACGGGCACAGAGCTACGATTAAAAATGAGAATACATAATAATGTGGAGCTATATCAACACACACGCAAATATCTGTCTATTATAATACAAAATGATAGGCGAGGATATGTATCTAAGATCTAGGATTTAGCAACGTTTTAAAAATAAATGTATTAATCTAAAATTCATCATGAACTTAGCAAGGTACGGGTCTCTGTCCTCTCTATATATGTACATCTTTAGCACATCTCAATATGGTGGGACAATTACTCCCTAACATATTTTCATATTTCTCTGGTAAATCAGGGTTACAGGTTTTGTTTTTTAGGCATCTATTTATATATATATATATATATATATATATATATATATATATATATATATATATATACGTAAATGATATGATATAAGCCGGCATTTTAAGTAAATTGTACCAGTATACAGATTGGAAATATAAGACACACAGATGCATCCACACACAGGCAGACACGCAGGTATGTTTATAGTATAAATTTAAAATTAGTTGCCCTATTCACAGAAAAATGTGATCGGAGGTAAAGATGGTATTGTTGTTAACAACACGGACTGAAGACCTGCGTGTCAACAGTTCTATTCCACTTCGTTCAACAAAAAACAAAAGAAACAAAAAAAACTTGCATCTAAGTCAAGTGGTCTATTACATAGTCAACGATGTATTCTTATAAGGAATTCTGACGAGAAAATTATCAGCGAACTAATGCCAACAACAGAATCTTCGGATTATTAGAATATCATTATAATAATCTGTGCCATGTTGTATTTTTCCTCAATTTACCTAACATTCCGTTTATCTATAGAAAATAGCAATGTCGATTTAATAGACATGGCTATGTATTTTCGAAAGCTGTTTATCTTCGAACATTCAATAGAGTTGGAATTTCAGTTTCAATGTCAGTAATATATGGAATGCAAAATGAAACGCAATTGATTAGACATATCATCGAATATAGTTATTTTTTGAAACATTGCTAACATTTCCACTTCTCTGCAGCCATCAAAATATGGAAGTAGTGATCTAATAAAAGAGTACTATATTTTCATATACCTGGCGTCATATATATATATATATATATATATATATATATATATATATATATATATATATATTGTAGTAAGTTATAAAGTATATATGGTGATTAAGCTACATAGAATATTCCACATTTCATCTACGCTCGGATTCATCAGGCTTATGCATAAGTATGATGAATCCTAGCGTGGATGTAACGCGGAATTTTCTGTGTAGCTTAATCACCATATATACTTTATAACCTATTACCAATCTCTACCTACTTTATAACTTACTATAAACTGTATTTATGTATTGAGCAGGGTTGAAGTAAATACTTAAAGTTCACGCATAAATCTATACTTTCGTATATTAATTCATGCGCTTAAATGAAGTATATATATATATATATATATATATATATATATATATATATATATATATATATATATATATCCTTCGGCCCCATATTGAGTGAAATATTTAGCATGTTTCGGTTGATGTAACCTCTGAAATTATTCAGGTGTATCTTAATGAAATTAGAAATGTTCCTGTAGAACTCGGGAATATACGCTTTTTTTTTCTATAGGTATATATACGTATATATATATATATATATATATATATATATATATATATATATATATATATATATATATATGCATATATATGTATATATGCATATATAAACGTATATATATGCATATATATGTATATCTATGCATACATATATATGTATATATATGCATATATATGCATATATATATGCATATATATACATACACATATATATATATATATATATATATATATATATATATATGCATATATAATCATTCTTAAATGAAGACTTCCTTTTATTTTACATCACACCCAAAGCATGAATGTTATGGACATTGATGTTGTACCATTGAAACGAGCGGTTTATTGTACTCTAGAAACAAGTTTCTACATAGTCCACACAATGTTAACTGCACGTATGCCAGCTTCATTTGATGCCTCGAACGTAAATGCCTTCTATTGCTTTCTCACTCTCATCACTGTAAACACTCTTAAAACGTCGAATCCGATCACCTAACAATGCTAACACCAACTGCATTGAGTTTATAAACTTGTAACAGGCTCTGCTAAATGCTGATGCATTTATGTTTTGCGTATGGAGGAATTCAATTACCTCCGTCTGCGAGGCACGTTAATAATAGATGTAGCTTTAGATTCTAACGCGTTTAATATCTCCTATGATGGAATGATATTTTCAGATTATAAATGAATTATTTAGTCATAACCGCGCAATTTGTGATCATTGTTTGCTATTTGGGCGAAATAAAACAAAATATGAGGCATTAATTTCGGAACGTTCATCATGTATGTATATATATATATATATATATATATATATATATATATATATATATATATATATATATATATGGGTGTGTGTATATATATATATATATATATATATATATATATATATATATATATATACGAGCAAACAGTTAAAGAAGCATGTTAAAAACACTTTTAAATGAGTTAAAAACATATTTAATCTGAAAAGGAAACACTAGATAAAGGGATAGTCCTTAATCCGCGGAGTGTCAAAGAAATACTGTCCTTCTCATCTAAGGGTAGAAATTAGCAAAATGCAGGATCGGATTTTTCATGCAAAAGTATTTGATAAAGCAACAAGTAATCAAAGATCTTGAAAACAAAAAAAAAGTTAAGCAGAAGGAATATGGCGAAGGAAAAGGTGATTACACGTGAATGGATAGTCTGGTGGAAGATAAATAATCCAGTGACGATAAAATCCAAGTATATAATTTCAAGAAAGATAATTGAATTTCCATTAGCACAAGTAACATCCCAAAATCCCGTAATTGGACGAAGATAGTCCATAATAATCCAAACGCAGAAATCCATGAAAAATGCACAAAAATATGTACAAGGAAAAAGGAAAAAAATGCAATAATATTAATAAAAGAAAAATAAGATATGCTATTCATTCTACTGCCGAGATATAAATATAAATAAGAAATACCAAGGAAGAAAAAGAGGAGAAAAATGGTGATGGAGTTAAATATAAATAGAGAAACAGATGTCAAAATGACCCAGACAGGAAATGTTAAGTGCGCGAAAAAATATATGGGGCAAAATAGTATAGGTCAACTGAAATGTACAGGTCATCACTTAAAAAAAAGGTCAGTAAGAGTTGTTAGAAGAAACTAAATGGAAAATAAGTAAGTAAATAAATAAATAAATACACAATAAATAATAAATAAAGAATAAGTAAATAATAAAAAATAAAAAATTAAATATAAAATAAATTTTATATATATATATATATATATATATATATATATATATATATATATATATATATATATATATATATGATGAACATTCCGAAGTTAATGCCCCGTATTTTGTTTTATTCCGCCCAAATAGCAAAACAGTGATTACAAATTGCGCGTTTATGACTAAATAATTCATTTATGATATGAAAATATCATTCCAATAAAAATTTAAGTCCCCCTCTTTGGATTGAACACTTTGTAAACATATTTTCACCCGACGCGTATTTAAAGCGATTAAGCGAACCCACTATTAATTTGTGTGTATGCAATCTGATGGTTCGACCACTCTGCGATGGGAGGGTGTGAATTTAATGCACACTCTAGGAGAAATATTTACGGCACTGGTTTGTAGCCGAATGGTGAAAGTTGTCGACTTACAATGCGGCGGTTGTAGGTTCAATCCACGGCTTGTGAAAGGTGTTTGTCAAGCGGCACTGATGAGTTGTGATACAACGAAACAGAACTGTATGTGGATGACATATATATATATATATATATATATATATATATATATTAGAACTTATATTTAGAGAACACAATGTATTTTGATGAAATTTATTATACACTATTATGCTGCTTTTATTTCGTAACAAGTATAGGATACATTTAATCAGATAAATATATGCATGATGTATATCCTCCGTCGTATTAATTCCTTACCTTTAGATGAAAAAATCAGATGCCCCTATTCCATTCAACACAGTTATAAAATGTATAGTTTTTATTACACGTCCATATGCTGAAACGTTTATTGTACAATCGCACCACTATAATATACCATATGAATCCTAAAATGGAGTTTTACACGTGTATACATATATAACTACGCACACCTTATTAGTCATGCGTATTTGTCTATGATCAGTGCTATTGATTCCCAATTTTTTACAAATATGTAAATCTTTTTTGACATTTATTCATTTATATAGGAACATTTTGCAGTAAATGTAATTAGATAAATATATAAATATCCAATGGTGATTTATAGTCTTAATCTTAATATCTTTTTCCCAGAACTAAGTTTCCGATCTTCAGAATTACAGACATGATACATTTTCCTGTATTAATTCATTAATTTATTTTGCCAAAAGCAAGCGTATTTCTGAGTAAATCATGCTCAGAGAATTATTTGCTACACTAACTTGGGAACTGTTCATGCTCCTATTAATTCACTCTTCTCTTTACCATACGCACATTTAAATGACATTTTGAATATTCAACAAGATCCTACTATAATTATTGAAATATACTAACGTGTATCTATGCTCTTGGATAAACAAATAGTTTTTGACTTTCCCAACTGCAGCAAAGGAAGCAGGTTTTAATATTATATGAAATAGCGAATTACTGGAACCAGGTGTGCATGTTAAAAAAAAAACGTATATATTTACGTCATTAAGCCAGATAAGTAAAATAGTTACATCATTAAATTTAATTGTACAGTTTACACACGGCGCTCTTTTATATAGCGACACGAACATATACCTTCAGCCAATAAAGACATAAATCCTTACGCTTCGACAGTGTACGCACAAATATTTATAAAACTTTTACAGAATTACAACAGAAATCATTATTAAATATATATTATCATTTATTTCCTAAATAATATTTAATCATTTTTGATGAGGTACAGAATAAAAAATAAAAAAATAAAAACTACATTACGCTTTTGATATAGAGTGTAGAATCTCTTACAAAGTTTCTATTTCATAGCAAACATTGACTGATATGCTACTTGCTATCCAATATACGTTCTATATGTTTTTTTTCTAGGCGAAAGGGATATTATATTATTACTAGCGGGGGTACCCGGCGTTGCCCGAGTGTTTGTTTTCGGGACGGGGGGGAAGTTTTAAAAAATGTTATGGTAGGTAAGTAGGAAGGATCAAACCCGGAGTCATGAGTAAAAGTAGGAAAATAAAGTGTGAAAAAAAAAAAAATCTGCAACGTTTACAGTTCGGCCACCAAGAAAAGTCCATTCCAGTTGTTTAGGAAAAAAACAAAACAAAAAAAAACGACTACGGTAGGTCGGCGCGAACGTGAAAATATAATGTGAATTGTCCAGCACGCTTACCACTACGCCACAGAGCACTGCAGCTTAGTTTAGTGATTTTAAATAACTTTACATGAAAGAACTACGAAGCAAAACCGGTGTTCTCTTCTCAACTGTTCCTTGTGAACGATCCCCAAACGGTGTTAAGTGGTGGCAGGGGGAGGAGGAATTTATTAGAGAGAAAATATTTTACCACTTCCATTGATCTTAACCGATTTTGGCCGTGACTTCTCAGCAGAAAAAGTATAGAAATCTAAGATTATCGAGGAATTTGAGAAATAATAAGCCTATAACACACCTCAGATATTGTTCTGCCGTTTGTGCATATTATATTTGCATGAAATATCTTGATTTTTAAACCTATTAATGTCAAAATCAGACGGGAAAAATGAGTTTATTTTATTTATATAGAGAAGATAACCAGTTAAAAATGAAATTAAATTAGCAGTGGATGTATGCATATATATATATATGTGTGTCTGTGCGAAAATATTTGACTAATAAACTCCTAATCTACGCATCACATGACTCTGAATTGAATAACCAAATTAATGCGAATACATTTAAACAGAACAATTGACTGTGGAATTTTGTGTAGGATCATGCACTTAGGGCTTTTGTTTTCGAGAATGAAGCTCACAATCTTTACCAATCAGATCCTTCATAGCGGCGGAAAAATAGTTACGTCATGAAGCCAGACAAATAAAATAGCTACGTCATTAAAACATGCCCATACAGATTTAAAGCGTATATCAATACCGATTTATAGGCTGCATTAATAATACAAAATTTCTGTTCAGCACACTATTAGAAAAACATAGCCAACTACCGATTGCCATGAAACACATAGCCCTCTCTTCGATTATTCGTTTAACCGTTTCGTTTTCACATTCAATGTAAATTGAAGCAAATTCATTGTAAACATTGCCAAGGCCGTTGCAAAAAAGTTTGTCACCCTCTAACGTAAAGGAAAATTACGTACGCAATAGATGTTCGATATAATTTAAAATTCAATTATTTATCGCTCTGACATTCATAGTAAAACCGCACTTTTTTCTGTTTAAGAATGATTGCTAACAACCCTTTTCAAATACTCATTCATAGATATTCGACCGGCTGCCTTTGCATATATATTTGAAAAAAAAACTAGCGTTATTGTTGTTAAGATTTTATTGTTTCTGATCAAATTAATTTTTCTATTTGATTGTTACACTGAATTCTATTCGTAGCTATTTTCTATATTCGGCATGTGTGAAATTTAAGATAAATCGTTCTTACATACGGACATTATATATATATATATATATATATATATATATATATATATATATATATATATATATATATACTAATTGCCCTCTGCCAAGCGTTGCTGTGGCTATTTTTTGTGTAATAAAAAATCAAAAAAAAAAAAGGAGAAAATCTGTTTCTCATATTCGTAGTAGAGCAATCGTTAAAAATCTGCTACAAGTAAAAAAATAAATAAAGGCGATAATGCAAATGCTAATCTTGCAGAATTTGACCTGGATCCTCAGGAGTTCCGTTAATCATGGCTTGGGCTCGACCAGCAATCACTGGATTAAGCCGAGCGTTGCAAAAAATGTTGAAACGCTAAAAATGTGTTTGTTGTGCTATTTGAATTGATTAGTGTGAGGTGTCAATTAGAATTTGGGGTGAAGTGAGGGTTGTTTTCTGTACACATAGATTCGAAAAAGTTGTTCAAAAACAAATGTATGAAAATTGTAATTAAATGCCATCAAAGGCAAGAAAATTTACTGTCCTCACTGACTGTATATTTGTTAGTGTTTTTTTATAATGTGTAAAAATTTTAATAGGCTCCAAAACATATAGTGTTTTTCGATGTATTTGAAATAGACAAATGGTGGCGCACTCTCTTGAATACATTAAGTTTCGGAAAATGAGTTAAAATTAAAAAAAAACATAGAAAATACTGTCAGTAACCCACCGAATATATGATACCGTGACATAGGTTGAAAAATCCGGTGTGTTTTCACAATTGTTTGTATAATTTTTAAGTTTTAACTCTTTTGATAAAATTTAATTTAATCAGCAGAGTTTACCGCCATTTTTATTTTTCAAATACATCGATAAACGCTGTATGTTTTTTGAGTCAATTAAACATGTTACATTTGATTAAAACACATAAAGTTCATCAAGTTAGGTTGAAAACTAACGTATCTGACAGATTTGCAGTTTTGTTGTAGAAATATCATCAAACTATGTAATCACTAAAAGGGGCTCCTAAAGGGTCAACACCGGTATCGAGCAGATGAGTAAATTATGATTACGTAGGTATTGAAAATGTAACCATCTGATTAAAACTTGATTTATTTTAAAATGTTTATTTATTAACCACGATATTTAATAAAGTAAAAAAATAATAATGCGAGATGAAACTTTAAAATGATTAAATATGTTTCATTTATGATTTAAAGTGAAGCATATTTAATTGACCAATAAAAATGAAATGATGGGTACTTATGTATTTTGGTGACTTCCGAAAGAATAACGTTATTATTTGGAAATTGATTCTTATTATGAGAAGGGGAGGGTGTTTTTAACTTTTCTTACAATTAAAAAAGAGATACTCTGTAAGTGTTGAGTGGCACGGCGGCCAATGTATTTGTTTAATAACAGCTCCTTTACAAAGGTTAGCGGATGCGCGGATAACACTATTTATGTATTTATTTATTTACTTAGAAATATTTTTTTAATCAGAAACATTATTTATTTACAAACATTATTTATTTACATGCGCGAATAACATTTTGGTAAATATTTACATTAGGTTCACCTCCAAAATTTGATTTAAAATGACGACTTTTTATAGGTGTTCGACCATGCTGAATGAGAATATTTTAACATTTTGGGAAAATAATTTTACACTCCCTCCCCCAAAGGAGGTGTTCATTCAGAAAGCCGTGTTTTAGATGAAATTACTTAAGGAAGTGAAAAAAGTCGTAATTGCTTTGTTTTATACACATGCAAATTAATAATTTCTCAGTTGTGAAAAAAGGTAAATAAATAAATAATATATTATCCGCGCATGCGCTAGCCTTTGACAGGAAAGGTAATTAAATAAATACGCTGGCTGTCACAGAACTCAACGCCCAAGGAGTACCAGACTTGGTACTGTCACAAGATCTATGCGCACCGTTAAACAATAGAAAAAGAAAAATATGAATATTCGTGTTTTTTTTTCACGAGTCATTAAAAAAGTTGCTTACTGAACAAAAAGATTGGGCGGATTTGGTGTTCTTCCTTTCAGTCAACGTTTTTGTACAAGGAAAAGACATTTGCTTTGATAGTATATTGAATTTTTATTGCGAGATATATTATCCTTTTCTATGGGAAAATACAGTCGCGTAGAATTCCAAACTATGATCAACGTTCATTCGCAAATGTATTGAAAAATATTTTTCCCTTTCACAGAGTTGTTCTATAAAATTCTAAAACGTAAATTTGGTCACGATTTATCTAATTCATGTAAATTTTGTATTTTACCTATCATACAAAAATGGACGCCTTACAAAGTACATTGGAACAATTATTAAACTGCAAATTAAACAGCAATACGATCAAAAACAATTATTTAAACACGAGAAACGATCAGATGTAAGAATACAACTATTATTTTAACCCCAGAAGCGCTTACATGAAAGGCAGCACGAACAGCTAATGTAGAAATATGAACATCAAGAGCACAGGAAAGAGCTGCTTACTCAAGTCATACAAAATAATACGCCAACGGATAATAATAGCGTATTTTCCCAAAGCTCAATATGGAATGAGATTGATAACGACGGACATGAAGAAGGTAAATTATTTGAAGCTCATTTTTGTTGTTATGACGAATGTTTAGTGTCGACTGCAAACAGTGGTCTTACCAGAAAAAGTTTCGGTTACTATAACGGAAACTAGAAACGTCGAGCATAAAAGTTTGTGGATTTCATTTTACCACGCAAACGTAAGAATTAGCTTTCGCCGAGACGATAGCGCTTGTTACGGAAATATTTAGCCCAAAAGATATTTTTATTCTATAAGCGTTGGTAAGGTTTTAAATTGCAGAGGACTGCTAAAGATTATTTCGCAACCTATGCAGCCATGGCAAGTAAAAATTTTGACCAATTAAAACTTACAGACCTCAGTGCAGAAAATTTTAATTATTCAGTCTTTGCGCCAAAGTTGACTGAGATACTGAAATTAGAAAATGCGTACTTACAAAATTATAAAATTAAAAACTCAAAACCTTAACCTACAAAAAAAATTACAAATGACTGCAATTAAATAGTAATTATTTTTTTTTAAAGTGCGATGGGTATCGAACTTAAGTCGCGCAGAAAAAAAATGCAGACAGACAATTAAAAAAAAAAACATGTGAAAAATTAAACACGAGTTAGGGGGAAAAGACACAAATATCGACACATAGCTGAAAAAATAAATTAAAGAAAGAAAATTCGTCTTCTTTTAATCCGTGGCAATTGGCATTGGTTTAAGGACTTTCCACTTCATAAAGAGGATAGGTTATATGCAACAAAAATAGGACACAGTGGTACTCCTTGTAGAAACAAAAGTAAAAACGACAACTGAGTGCGCTTGGCGGATACTGAAATTATGCGGTTTTGTCTATTGGATACGAAAACTTCAGCTAGACAGCAACAGGCACCAGCCGCAACTGTCTTTCATCAGTATTTTTTTACTGAGAGTCAACATCACTCAAATATATTACATGTAGCAAAATAAATGAACTCAACTTGCATTTCTACACTATAGAAGAAGTGTCTGACGGTTTCATCCAGCGCTTCGTCAAAATAAACAACACTAGTGGAAAGCTCTGGGACAATATAGGGTATTGTCTCATGGATTATTATAAGTGGAGACCTAGGTGAGTTTTATTGGTCATTAATTACTTGTGGCAGAGCATACCAAAGTAAGAAATTAACTGGTTATAAAATCCTCGCGATTAATATACGAGAAAATAGATATAAAATGTTATTCAAGTCAAAAAGAAAAAAAATCGCCCTGATCATGAATAACAGACCTTTAAAACTACCTACGACCCATTAGATATCACGGCGTTGGGCAGGAAAAGAAAAATAAAGTAATTTCCGAGCAGTTCATGCTCCACCGAAAGAGGAAAAATTCTCATGCACCGCCCGAAGTTATCAAATTGGGAGGGGTGGGTTGTGGCGAAACTTTACCTACTAATAGACTATTCCAATCTCAATAAAAACCGGAAGATGTCAGGCAATATCCGGTGGGCCCACCTCGGTCGTTTGTCGGCTACGAGTAACAATCTACCAATTAATTATTTTTCAATACACGCTCCTTTTTTGCCGTTCTGTTTTTCGTTACAAACATTAATAGAGCGTAAACAATTATTTAGAAAATCATTAAAACTAAGTTACACTCAAATTTAAAGTGTGATGTAAACAAATATCGTCATACATTTTGTATTTCAAATGATTTTTGAATGCAAATACTTTTCATTAAAAAGATGTATCTTTTGATTTGCTTTTGTTTTTTTTTTGTTTTTTAAAAAAATATTTCTGTTATCTACAGATCTGTAATTCAAACTTTTAATTTTTTTTATTAATTACTACATCTCCAAACATAAGTATTGGTTTTGCTTAATTTCAGTAATACAAAATATCGTTTAGTTGCAACATAAATTGAATAGTGCCCGTTTATTATCTTTTTTCATACAATATTGAAAAAAAATAATAAATGAATTTTAGTCATTTAAATCAATGAAACATGTTTATTTACAGAATGTTGTCTATAGACTTTTCCATTTTTGATGTATTATCACTGTTCATTTTTTTTTAATTAATAAGTATTTTCACTTTTAGAAACAATCCTGTTCTCTATTTTTCTCATTCGCAATGCAATAATTTAGGTTTACTTATAGTTTTATGTTTTAATTGTCATGATTAATGACGAGTCTGATTGTTCCACAGATCATGCTTTCATAGACATTAGGTGAGATGTGATTTTCAGTAAGTAGTCTAATATTACTGACATCACGGCGAAGTTTAACAAACTGAAGCGCAATTATGAGGACGAAACAATTGCCTCTGCCAAAAAGATTATGCCCTACTGCTACTGGGGATGAAATGATGATAATACATAGGTCAGAGGAAATAGTATGAAAAAATAAAAATTATTAGTCAAAATAAAATGTTTTATGAAATCCGGATCACTATATATTTCCCACAAAATATGGCTGTGATTATACCCATTTTCTACATCCGGTTTTATGCTGATAAGTTCTGCTATATAAATTCTCTAGTCATAATTTTTCTAATGATATTTTTGAATATCTTGCTAAATATAACATATTTTTCGATTGTCTATTGACAAATCTAAATTTAACAACACGAGGAAATAGCTGAAGAGAAATATAGATTCAAAAAAGCAGATGAGAGTATGTGGGCGGAGTCAGTTTGTTACCAGACAATACACTAGATGAGTTGAAAGAGGGATGCTAACTTTAATTAGCGGTTTATAAATAATGCTGCACTATCTATCTATCTATCTATCTATCTATCTATCTATCTACACACAAACACACACACACACACACACACACACATATATATATATATATATAGTGTGCTTATAAATATATATACACATATGCGTGTCTCTGTATGCGGGCATGTGTGTAGGTATAGATGCCTGCATATATATATATATATATATATATATATATATATATATATATATATATATATTAGTCATTTAAATCAATGAAAACATTTAATTTACAGAATGTTGTTTATAGACCTCTCCCTTTTTGATTTATTATCACTGTTAATTTTTTTAATTAATGAATGTTTTCATTTTTGAGAAACAATCCTATTTCTTATTTTTCTCTTTCTCAATGTAATAATTTAAGTTTACTTTATTTTTCTTTATAATGGTATGAATGGAAACCCTTCGGAGAAAGACAGCGTTGACTCCCGCAAACTCTACCAGATAAAAACTTGAAAATGCCCACTATAGTTACAATCCTTGGAACGTTTTGAGCTGGACTTGATAAATATGGTAAAGGGCTTAAAAGTAAATAAAAGCCTAAATTGTTAAACCCTCAGTTAAGAAATATTAATAAGTCTTTCAAAATATAATGGACAACCCTAACCTTATGGTCCAAGCAGATACAATTATGAATATTTACAGTGTGAATTTTCAAACATATAATAATCTCATTCTAACTGAACTTAATAATAAATACAAGTAAACAACTTAAGAAAATCTATTTAGAATAAACCTGTTAGAATTTAAAATATGTGAGAAAATGAACATTCAAGACAAAATAGAGGTTTTCACCCCACTTAACCCTCGATTTCTATGGACGGATCATAAACCGGATTTCAATAATAAACGCAGTGATAGACTTATAGCACCGATCACAACTAACATAGGTAATATCAGTAAAAATACACTAGACATAATCATACCAACGAAAAAATCCAAAATTAAGCACAACCTCTGGATTTATCCAGGTGAAGTAATATAGTAGTTTGATAAGATCCCTAAAAAACAAAAAAGCAAATTTATCATGTTCGACATAGATGCGTACTACCCCTTTATTTCCCCTGCACTATTTAAGAAACAACTTAAACTTGCAGAAGATGAAACTGACTTAAAAAGTTGGAAATTATAAAAATAGCCAGGAAAACCTTAATCAGATATAACGGAGAAGTGGAGACTAAAACAGATAAAGAGGGCAATTTTGACATCACAATAAGTACACCAGACTCCTCGAGGGCCACTGACTTGGTTGGTCTCTACTTTCTAAAGGAGTGGACAAGAAAATTCCAGGTTTATATGGGCATTTACAGGGATGACGCACTTTTCGTACTTAATTCTAGCGATCGTATTACGGAAAAATCAAGAAAAAAACATCAGATTTTTTTTTAGGAATTTGGATTAGAGATAGCAATGGATAGCAATTACAAGATAGTTAACTTTCTGAACATTACCCTCAATCTAAACGAATCCACATACGAACCTTATCACAAACCTATCCAGAAAACATTCTACATAGATTACCGATCGAACCATCCGAAATGCATGAAGAATGCGCTGATCCCCAACATTTCTAAAAGAGTTTCAGAATTTTTTAAAAATGAGAGTCTTTTTGGAAAAAATAACAAAGAATACTACAATGATGCCCTTGGGAGATCGGAATACAATGGGACATTTAATATAATAGTGGCAATAAGAGTAACCGCAAACCCAGCTGCTTAATCACGTATAACATGGCAATAAGAGCTAGTAACCTCCAAAAGATTAATAAGGGAAACGTTTAAAATGATCAAAAGAATAGGAACGGTGGGGGAAATAATAACAACAGAGCAGGTAAGAATGAGGGTGGCACCATTAATAAGAGAAATAGACGCAAGAGGCAGGTTTGGTTCAATCCACCATTCAGCGAGCATACTAAAAATAATATACCAAGGAATTCTACAGAATGATAGACCAAAACTTCCCCCCTCCCCCGATATAAATTAAGCAAAATAATAAATAGAAACTCTGTAAAATTATCTTTCCCAACGTCCGGAAACTTAACTAACATTATAATCAGCTCCAACAATAGAAAAATCAGCAAAAAAGGAACAATAACAAACTAGCATCAGACGAAAGTATCCTAACAGAAAATATAATTGCAGAATATCTGGAAATTGTCCGTTGCATTGGAAATGTCTAACCTCGGAAATAGTGTAGAAATGCGAGATAAAACCGACAACATTAAGAAAATATATCTGGGAGCCACGGGAACAGTATTTAAGGGCAGATATAAAAACCACGTAGTATCATTTAAAAAGAAACCTGAGATAGAAACTAATAGGGATGTCGTAAACGATAGCAGGGGGTGGGTTCAAAAGTAAGTGTAAAAAATAAAAACAAAAAGAGGAATACAACTGCATTAGGTGATTTGGTTAGAGAACTACAGAAATAATGAAAAATTGAATTAAAATGACCAGTAGTGGACAGGGGGGGAAGTACATCCCCGGGAAATCAAAAAGGTGCAATCGATGTTTATTAGAAGCCTTCTACATAGTGAATTCAAAAGAAGAAATGTTGAATAAAAGACTAGATGTCATACAGGGATGTCTTCACAGGAATAGATTTCTGCTATCATGCCTGAAATGTAACTGAGGTATAACTTTTTACAACTAGGATTAAATTTTAATCTAGAGTTAATTAGCTAGAATTGTTATAATCTAAATAAGGGGCCCAAATCTAACAGGCAAATATAGTTTCTATTCTAAACTGGGTAAGAAATAGAAATAAAGTATAAAGCCATCTAAAAATTGAATTCTCCATAACGGTGAGCATTTTTGCATTCAGTTGTATATAAGGTGAAATAAATCAATAAAAAAAACTTAACAATTAAACTAGTTTTTATTAAAATTTAAATGAGCAATTTAGGGGCTGAGAATCAATTTAATTATTTTAATTGATTTTGTCATCTGACATCTTAAGTTGGTAGAATCCATGCTAATTTACTTCAATTCTTACGTTACTCTCTGTTCCTAATGTTTTTTACCCATAAATGCAGGAGTAGACCTCTTCTCATAGGAATGAAACACATTTATAGCTATTAGGTGGTTTTGCTATCAGAATAATAATTAGAGGGTATATACTATTTTATTTAGATACCCAAGAATAAAACACACGAATTATCCGATATGAGCAGCGTAAGTGATTAATCACAGATGTGGGTTAAACCCATGGGTAAAAACTAATCTTTTTATGAGTAAAACCATAATTTATATCCTTACTTTGTTAAATTAGCCATCGTAGCACGTTCTGGATATGTCTGATTTAATTAATTATTAAATCATAGACGCCTTCTAGTAATAAATGAACCGAAAACATAAAACGTCCTGAATTATCTCCCTTTAGCTGTTATAGGAAATAAAAATCGACCCAGTTTCCAACAGAAGTTACTAGTAACAATTAACACCATAATTGGATTATCTCCCTTCATAATTCTCTTTAGAAACGATATGAAAACATATTCAAGTAGAATGACAATAAATTTTATAACATTAAATAATAATAGTAAATAGATTTGGATATCTCACTTGAAAGGCTGTACAAGGATTTATATATATATATAATACAGCATTTTAATTTATTCTTATATTCAACTAAACTTTAAACCTTAAATGGTCTTAGTTTTAAGTATTATAGTAACGATAATCTGTAAACCTTACTTGCATCTAATAGGAAACCAAAATTAAGCGTAACGTTATTTCAATGTCGTACTATAAATATAGAAATAAAGTGGCCATACTATAAATATAGAAATAAAAATAAAAATAAAGTATTTTTATAAAAAAGTAATTATTGGGAAATAAAGAAACAGCGGGATCTAATTTAGGAACTCAACGAATGGTATATATATATATATATATATATATATATATATATATATATATATATATATATATATATATATATATACACAAATAAATATTTTAATGGCTTAGGGTGTTCTGTGAAAACTTCTCATGGCTCTGTTCTGTAATAAATATACGAAAATAAGGCGACATATTCATATTTAAATGGGTTTTTCCTAGGTACATCAGAGGTAAAATATTTATCGAATGCTTTTCCCGTTACGGGAATGTTTTCTTTTTTGCTTTCTATCCAAAAGTGCTCTATTGTCAAGAGTGTGTTTATTCATAAAGTTTGAAGAAATGCTGGTTTTGGAAAATGTTCACACGACATAATGTTTGTAATTGGAAATAATGGTAATGCGAAATGAAATACACTTTTTGTTGCCATCAAAATCCTGTTTAAAGTCTTGATTTTGCTTTCACAGTATATATATATATATATATATATATATATATATATATATATATATATAAAATGTAAAGTTGGTTCGTTCTAAAAAACTAAAACCATGTTTATACGTTACCAATTTATTTGAAATTTTCAGACAACCCATTTTTTGAGTCGAGGTATGTTTTTATGTTATTAAAATAAATTTACCTAATTAAAATTAAAATATTAAATAAAATAAATATATTTATTTAATCGTTTCTGCGAATCTTCTCTGTTGATAAAACTGAACTTCCGGTTCCATTCATTTCACAGCCACGAATTGACGAAAGGTTTCATTTTCTGTTAACTCGATAAGTAAAAAAAAAAACAAACATATTTCATTTTTTTATCTTCCAAAGTTTTATTTACACATCTTTTCTTTATTATATAAGGCCAAAAAAAAGTTTGTTGCTTGCTTTTGAGTTTTTTGTTTTTGTTTTTCTATATAAGATTACTCACGCAGAGAGTGATCCGTGCTGAAATAATGTTATTATTATTTAAAAAGTCATTCTTAACATGGGGAGGTAAGAATGTTTTGTACCTATTCTGTACTTTAACCTTACAATTGAATAAATAAAAAAAAAACATCATAAAACGTTATTTAAACGTGGAAATATGATTTAAAAAATAGCGCGTATCGCTCTCTGCTTTTGCACAATTTTTATTTATTGTTGTTGTTTCACGAATTTTCGGCCAACTATTCCTCTGGCCTTCATGAAAAGAAGTCCTTTTATAAATGTTCAGTAACTTTTTCCTTTTATTATTCTTAAAGAGTAAAACTTTTCTTATTCATGAAAGGAGTTAAGCCTACGTAAATAAATAAATCTTTGTACACGTGACAAATTATCAATAAATGGTTTAGTTACTTTTTTAAAAAAATGTTTGTAAAAGTACGAAAGGCGACGTTGTTCTATACTCCCATGCTTAATTTCTATACTTATAGGTTTTTGGAATTTTTTTTCACTGGATTATTATTGATTGGACACTAATTAAACAGATTATTAAAAAAAATGTAAAAAAGAAATAATTATTTCGACATTTGAAAGTGGTGCTCACTTTTTAGTTACAACGTTCTGATAAATCAGTCACCATTTTTGTAAGCAATAAAAACGCAGTATATCAAAAGCATAGAAAGTAAAAATAATGAGTCTCTACCGCATTTGTAAGTCAGAAATATATTTGTTTCTCAAAGAAAAAAAATAGAGAGAACAGGACTTTTTTTTATTGTTTTCATGAAAATAAAGTTTCGAGACTTTTAATTATTTTTTTTTTTTACTTATTTAGTCAGTTTGTGGTTTTTTTGTTTTTTTTTAATTGTTTTTGTGAAAGGTGAGTTTTTTTTTCAAAACTTTTGTTTTGTTTCTTTTTAATTTTTTTAAAGTATTATAAATTTCACTAACATGCTGGAGAAATGTTTAATAATTTGGTATTTTTTTTAGATTAGGTTCACCTCCACAATTTTCCTTTCAATGACGACATTTATAGGTTTCCGAGTATGCTGAACACGCAAATTGCATTGAAATTTTGCGGAAATAAATAGTTGTATTATGCATTGTATTCTTCGGCGGCCATCTTTTTACGTGCACACGCGCCATAAACAAATACACACACGTAAAAAGATGGCCGCCAAAGATTACAATACATAATACAACTTTTTATATCTTGATAACTACTTATTTCTGCAAAATTTCGATGCGATTTTCGTATTCAGCATAGTCGAAAACCATTTCAAGTCGTCATTTAAAAGAAAATTGAGGAGGTGGACCTAATCTAAAAATTTACCAATAACTTTTAATCACGTACGCCTCCCGATACATTGCTTCCTCAACATGCGACCATTTTATATCTCCCGAAGACACTTCCGTATTTAGAAAAAAATAAATAAATAAATAAATAAATAAAAAGTGAGCGATTTACCAGAACGTGGTAACTAAAAAGTGAGTACCCCTTTCAAATGTTGAAATGATTTTTTTTTCAATTTTTTTTCATAATCTGGTTAGTGTTCAATCAATAATAATCCAGTGAAAAAATTTCAAAAAACCTATCAGTATAGAAACTCCACCACGTAAGTAAATAAATAAAAAATGTTACGTGCGCATGTGTTAGCCTTGACTAGGGGGGTACTAAGGGAACGACCATTAAATAATTCTGCAGGTCGCCATGGAACTCAACACCCAAGGAGTATCAAAATAGTTTTCATGATCTGAATAAATTTTTTTCCGAGAAGTTGGTGATCACTTTTCCATCTAAATTTAACTTAAAATGAGCACCCACTTTTTGGCCACCTGAGGAAGGGGCATTTATTTTCGTGTTTATTGGCTTAAAGGTTTTTTTGACAAGGCAGTTTGGTACGCGAATGCATATTTAACAGTTTTCGTTTATGCTCACGCATAGCATAAACAAAGGCTACGTCTGTGAAATGGAAAATAGTCCCAGAGTTCAGGGGTTAATACCATGCAAAAGAAATCAAACAAAAAGACTTTTTAGCCAAGAAACACACAGAAAGCAAAAAAATAGCATCCATTTTTTTTCTATCGAATTCATTTGCTGTTCTTATTGAAAACTATTTTCCCCCGGATTTTTGATATAATTTTCCATTAAGGGCTGTGCGTCTCACGTTCGTAAATAACAAAAAAAAATTTGTAGATTTTGGTGTGCTAAAAACGAATCTGCAAACCGTTTCCGTCACAAAAAAATAGTTTTTATGATATGAAGAAATTACTTTTTCGAAAAAGTGGCGATCACTTTTCCATGTAAATTTAACTTAAAATGAGCACCCACTTTCTAGCCACCTGAGAGAGGGGGGATTTTTTCCCATGTTTATTGGCTAAACAGCTTTCGTTTATGCTTACGCATAGCGTAAACGAAGGCTACAGCTGTTAAATGGGAAATAGTCCCAGAGTTCAGGGGTTATTACCATGCAAAAGAAATCAAACAAAAAACTTTTTAGCCAAGAAACAGAAAAATGCCACTCTCTCAGGTGGCCAGAAAGTGGGTGCTCATTCTAAGTTAAATTTACATTGAAAAGTGATTTCATGAATGTCATGAAAACTTTTTTTTTGCTACGTAAACGGTTTGCAGATTCGTTTTTAGCACACCGAAATCTACAATCAAATATTTCGTTATATATGAACGTGAAAGTGGCCTTAAAGTAAAATAATACCGGATTTTTTTGAGCAGATTTGCCGTTTAGTTGTACAAATATCCTCAAACCAGGTAATCACTAAAAGGGATTTTTAAAAGTCGTCACCTATATCGAGCAAAAGTTTAAAACCACCGATTATATGCCAGCCTAAATCATGGTAACATATATTGAGTGAGTTCCTAACAGTATTTTTAGTTTAAACTCATTTTCCCATAATTTCCCCAAACTTAACGTGTTCGATACAGTCTGCCGCCATTTGTATTTTTCAGATATACCGATAAACATTGAATGTTTTTTAACCGATTATACATTACATAAAAACACTAAAATCTTATCCAGTTAGGTAGAACACTTACTTTTCTTGCCTTTGATAACATTTATTTGTTATATATTTATTTTTTGACAACTTCTTTTCCTTTAATGTAACGTTTAGTCGGCTCGAAAAACAGTGTTTATTGGTGTATTTGAAAGCTACAAATGGTGGTGGACACTGTTGATTACTTTACGTTAGAGAAAGTGAGTTAAAACTAAAAAAAAATTACAAATATTGTCAGAAACCTATCCATTATGCCAGCCTATGTCATGGTACCATATGTTCGGTGAGTTTTCAGACACTGTTTTGTATAGTTTTTAGTTTTCAACTTACTTTCCCAAACTTAACGTATTCAACAGAATTCGCGACCATTTCTGTTTTTTGAGCGAATTAAACATTTTACATTACATACAAACACTAAACAATTATCCAATTAGGTAGAAACGTAAATTACCTTACCTTTGCTTTCATTTATTTGTTTTTGGACGACTTTTTTGAATCTGTGTATAGTAACCCCCTCCCCCCACCATCAACCAAATATTAATTACTAAATAACACTTTTTAAAACAACAACAAAAAAAAGCATTTAGCGTTTCAACATTTTTGCTACGTTCGGCTTCATCCACTGATTGTTGGTCGAGTCCAAAACATGAATGATTGACAGAAACTCTCGAGGATCCAGATAAAATTCTGCAAGAGTACCATTTTTTTCAGTTTCGCCTTCTTTTTCACTTTTTGCAGTGGATTGCTATACTAATATAAGAAACATGCATTTTCTCTTTTATTAAATTTTTCCATTACACCAAATTGAGCCACTGCAACGCGTGGCAGGTTACAGCTAGTATATATATATATATATATATATATATATATATATATATATATATATATATATATATATATATATATATATATATATACACTAGCAAAAGTATCCGTCATTAACTGGGTTAAAAAACAGCCTACAGAAAACGGACTCTGATTTATGAAAGTATGAGAGATTATGAAAAGGAAGGGGGATTGTAAATTTGGGTTCAATTTGGGGGTATCAAATCCAACGCAAAATATGATGAAAGTAAAAATAAAATAGATAACCCCCATAATTTATTATACCATACCTTTTCACACTGAAACACTTATCACAATATTCTGTGGATCTATATTATAAAACCTTGTAAAACTTTTTGGCATATTTCCATTCTATGGAGGTCAGGTGTTAACGACCACCCCATACTTTATTATTCTATATTTCTTCAAAGTGAAACATAATTATCAAAGTATACTTACGCAGATTGATAGGAAAAGTCTCTATTAAAGTGTATGCCTATTTCATTCTATGGAGGACAGGCGCGAACGCAGACCCGACAATTTAATTATATCATACCTGTTAAGTGAAAACATACTTATCAAAGTATTCTTATCTTCATCTATATTAGAACCACGGTAAACGTTTTTTTTTATTTTAAACTTGTTTATTTTCAATAATTTGGGGACCAGGCGTGAACGCAGAGCCAACAATTTTAATGAACAACCGTTCTGCCAGATCAAACATTCCAATTCCTGTGTCTTGATGCATCTTCTATCATTTTATGTAATCAGTTTTTTTTTAAATAGTCAACCATATATGAGCACATTCGTTACCACACACACACACACATAAATTCAGCTTTATATATATATATGTATATATATATATATATATATATATATATATATATATATATATATGGACATAGAATGACATGAATACTCAACCTTGAGTATTCAGGTCCTTCCACCTTTCTATTCTATTTTCGTATACGTACGTATGGATATATATATATATATATATATATATATATATATATATATATATAGATAGATAGATATAGATATAGATATAGATATAGATATATAGATAAGTGAATTTAGTTTACAAACAAATGGCTACACATAGGCATACATCTTTCAGCGAAAACCCAGTAAGGAATTGCTTCGTCAGGCCAAGGACAACTCTGGCTGTTTCAACTCAAACATTGCCTATTTATAACTAGGACTACATCATATTTTAGTGTAAAGGGGGAGACAGGACCTAAAGAGAAAGTATATACACGAAAATGTGATCATCCATTATGTGAATTATTAATTAAATTATTTTTTTATTATTTTCTTTAATTTATAGTGCGTCAAGTTAGAAAGAATTATAAAAAAGCATAACAATAAGATGGTAATGAAATCTAATGTTGCAACAGTTAATGATCCTTAAGTAGTTAACAATTGTAATTGTCAATTTCCTACGACTTGTCCCGTAAACAAAATGTGCCTAGCACCTTCGGTAGTGTATCTAGCTAAAATATTCCCAGAAGAAAGTCCTAATTATGAAAAACTTTATATTGGGAGTACAAAATTAACGTTCAAAGGATGATACTATGGGCATAAAAGATCGATGAACAACCTAACTTACGAAAAAGACACTTCCTTATCTATACACTATTGGCCGCTAATTAGAGAAAACAAAACGCCTAGAATACATTGGAAAATAATAAAAAAGGCTAAAACATGTTACTCTTTGCAGTCACCTTGTTTCTTATGCCTGCATGAGAAAATTGAGATTACTAACTTTAAAGACCGTGACGAACTTTTAAATATAAAACAAGAATCGGCCATCTCCTGCAAGCATTTTCAGATACATACGCTTAAAAAATTATAAAACGCCTAAGTTTGTAAATAATATTTTTATAGTTGTTTTCCAGTTTCCCCCGCCCCTTTTATCCTTTTCCCATAATTTATTTTATTCTATACTAAAACTATTCTAAACGTTAATTATTTTAAACATTTGTATTTTAACATCAGATAAGCATACACTATACCTAATAAGTTAAACTTTAACTAAAAATATTTATTATTTTTTTTATTTTGTTTATCTTTAATCGTAATGTAGTTATCTTACCATAATTATACTTTTCATAATCGTTTAACGTAGGTTTTAATGGTCACCTCGTCGAGCTTAATTTATTTTATTTTTATACTTTACTCACCTATTTTTATACGTAATTTTTGAAACGTTAGAATTTACAAAAGTAATATTATACGGACACTAATTTATTTACACGTAAACCATTTATTTTATACGTAAGCTTTTTGTTAAACGCTAGCATTTACAATGAATAATATAACTGACATTATTTCGTTTATTATTCATTACATCGTAAACTTTTTTCAAAAAACGTACACTATTTATTTTATTTTAAACGTTAGTGGCCTAATGAATTATTCACATAACTATATATTTTAACTGATTAATATTAATGTTAATATATAATTATACTTATGATGTACATATTACAGTTGAATACAGCCGTTCCCTTTTTTAAATCTTGGGTTCCGATTCTACACAACTTACCTACTGAACTAGGAATTTACTGATAATATTGAAACTCTACTTGAAACTCTTGACGCACTATAAATTAAAGAAAATAATAAAAAATAAATTAATTAATATAATTAACGTAATGGATGATCACATTTTAATGTATATACTTTCTCTTTAGGTCCTGTCTCCCCCTTTACACTTAAATATGATGTAGTCCTAGTCATAAATAGGCAATTTTTGAGTTGAAACAGCCAGAGTTGTCCTTGGCCTGACGAAGCGATTCCCTTACTGGCTTTTCTCTGAAACATGTATGCTTATGTGTAGCCATTAGTTTGTAAACTAAACTCACTTATTTTGGCTCTGTCTAAACATTGAGCACTCTTTTGGGTGACACACTTATATATTTTGTTTTAAACAAACAAATAATTACTACCAATAATATATATATATATATATATATATATATATATATATATATATATGTGTGTGTGGGGGTGTATGCGTGTATATATATATATATATATATATATATATATATATATATATATATATATATATATAGGGCTGCCTATCTCTCTGTATACATAGATATATAAATATAAGTATATACAAGCATATTGCATATGTGTCTGTATCTAGTTGTGTTGTAATAAATATATTCTTTAAAAGACTACATTAAAAGAAAAAAAAATCAAATAGTAATACTATATAACGCCACAGGAGTTGGGTCCATCCACTCTTTTATTTAATTGAAAAAACAAACGATTGTTTCAATGACTCAATAGCATTAACTGCCTTTGCTATGCCTGTAAGCAGTTGTATTTTGCTAGATATTCTTAAGAATATTGCAAGATAGACCTAAGTGCACACATCTGAAGTGAAATCTTCAAAACACGATCGACGGTGACACTACGTTAATTGATCATCTTGAATAGAACGTAAAGCACACGCCTCCATATACTCCGAGGCGACTACTTCAACATCTTCTAACGTTTTAAACATCTATAAACTGAACAAATAATTGTGTACTATAGTAAACTCACACGTACTCGATTCTAAACACATGAAATTCATGTTAATATGAATGTCTGTACATATATATACAGTATGTGATAAACTACATGCTTAACTATTCATACGCGCCTACCGAAAAGAAAAAAAAAACATATGCACACACATCGACTCACACGTTCACGTACAAGTAAACGAGAAAGACAGATTATTTATTATCGTTATACATTTCTTAAATACGTTTATGTAAATTATACTATTGGCGTGGTTTAATAGAATATCACTTTAATGTTCTATATATTGGTCCGTACTGCTAGATCACATGTCTACAACATTGATGCCTTACGTTCGGTGCATTATTACATTTGAAGATATATGAACCAATGATTACTCCAGCCTTTAAGGCGCACGGAACAATGAAATTTTCTTTATGTAATAATGGTCCAACCATGGCTTGTGAATTAGCATTGCTCCAAATTCGGTATTTCTCTTTATTGGCATACTTTTTTTCTACAAAGCGTGAGCTTTTACTCGGATGAAAATTTTCAAAAAAAATCAGTGAGCATGTGTTCTTTTACATAGTAATTAAATGCACGATATGATTGATTATTTGGCTTTCATATCCCCGTATATTCTGTAAGCGAGTTACGCAAAATTCTCAATGAATTCGGAACCCAAGTTTAATTATTGAGCATGTTGACATTTTTAAGCAGCAGCATCTTTGTGTGGTATAGCAGCAAACACCTGCTGTGTTCGTACTGAAAAAACATCCTACATAATGAATACTATCTTGTAGAGTGTACGTAATCCGAAAATGCTACATAGTTTCTCAAATTAAAAGTTGTGATGATTTATTATGAACCCCTTAAACGTATGCAAAGCACGTTGTTGTTATGAAACTGAAATGTGATGTTCCAAATAAATTTGTAACATTCGTAAAAGCTGCTCGTGTCTCAGTCTATACTTAATAAATTAACAAAAAAATTAAACGAACAAAAAAGCTGAATTAAATTAACATTAGTTTATCAAATCTGAAATTAAAGATGATAGTTACCGATCTTAAGTTCGCCGCCTTATACAATCATCTCATCTATATATATATATATATATATATATATATATATATATATATATATATATATATATATATATTAGCAGGACCCGTTAACGGGCGTGCCCCCATGGAAGCATACTCCCCTCCCGTAAAAAAGTAAAGTACGGTTTGTGGTTGTGGCAAACCCCTAAGCTCCTCATGTTAATGCCGGGTTTCGTAACAAAGCCCAACTCTCCGCAGGGTAAGAACGGCTGTCCGAATAGACACTCCCTCTGCAAGTGAATTACAGTGCAGATCAGGTATTTATATCTTGAAAAGTATATACGCAAAATATAAATGACCTTATGAGTATACAGAATAACTGATACAATTTTCAAAGACAATTGAGGTGTATTATATAATGAAAAAAAAAATGCCCTGCTCTAAAAAAATATTGTTTTTAAAAGACGTTCTAGAAGCCGTAAAGTGTAAAGAGGTGTAGACTTCGAAAAGTGAAACAAAAACAAAAAAACAAAAACAGAGCCTCCCTCCCCCAAAAATAGGTTCCCGTAAACTGAACTATACCTTGTTCCCCCTCCCCTCCGTAAAGAATCTCTTGGCTGGCGACATATAATCCCCCCTCTAAAGTTTATCAAATTTAAATGGTGTTCTTATTTATCGTTTTTCTTCGGTAGTCGTCAATGTTTGTTACTTTCAAAGTGTATGTGGAAACACAAGTAATTATGGTCTTGAGAGCGAAAGAGAGAGAATTAGTGAATGATAGAGAGAGAAAAGATGTGTTCTATGATTTCTTTTTGTGTATTCAATTACATATTCATCTTGTCTTTGTTTACTGGCCTTCCTCAGGGCAGGATTAGACATGCTGATGGCTTTTTTTAATGTGTGCGGTAAACCAGCTCCCCAAAAATGGGCACGATTTATGTACGTATTTACTTCGAAGTAAATGAAAGAAGAAATCAATTCATAACTGTAAATATTGAAAAGAAGTTACATTGCACGTACCCGTTATGAAATTCTCAGGAAGAAAATTTTACTTAATTTGATCTTGATGTCCAAAAGTATCCCTAAAAAAGAAAAAAAAGAAAATATAAAAAAATGAATAAAGCTACTTGAGTAAATTAAGTGTAATTTTATTTTCGGAGAATGGCATTCCATAACGTATCGAAAATTAAGAGAGAGAGAGAGAGAGACGGTAAAGTATATAAGGAAACTCGCGTAATCGTTATCTCGGGAGAGATGTAGAGAACGTTTCGTTTGCTTTACTTTTGTTTGTTTATTTATTTGATGTTTATTTACTTGCAGAATTGGACGTTTTAAATGTATGTATGGTAAATCAGCTCTCCAAGAAAAAGGCAGAATTTGAGGACTATGTAGTTCATAGTAAATGTAAGAAAAAAGAATATGAATTCAGTTAAATCAATGCCTTACTCGTACGTAAAGGAACGCAATATCCCCACCCAAAAAAAGGAAATTAAAATATGATGAAAAAAATGCTACTTGATCAAGTGGAATTTTTTTCGGAAAACAGCATTCATAACTGATAGGTACAATATAACCTTTACTCGGAAATTTAGATAGAGATAGAGTAGATGACAAATTAAACGCAAAGTGGACTCAACCAAACCAAGAATTTTTCAATTTGTGTTCAGTCAAAATGTATGCGAACGAATACAATAAGAGTAAGAAACGTAATGGTGTTGTCATGTGTGTATATAATTGGGGTTAGGGTTGTCCAGTAGACGAGATTTTGAGAGTAGTACGTTTGCGTTCGTTTGTATTGTGTAGGGTTTTTTAAATCTGGAATGAGAGATTACATTTTGAAGCCAATGAGAAAGGAATGGAACTTGTGAAGTGAGCAATTATTATTTTGTAAATCTGCGATTTGGAAGTGAACGCTATGTGTGCGGTTATGATACAGTGCATAGGGGTGTATTGACAATACTGTGTGTAGTTTTAAGCGGTGGGTAGTTGTGGCTGTGGTGGCTAAAACTGGAAAGAAAATAGAAACACTTCCTCTTATGCTAATGGCGGTAGTAATAATGTCATTCCTGGGACATAATCTAGGGGTTTAATATGACTAATTTATGTGGCAAAAAATTAGTTTATAGTTACATAAGATAGTGAATAACAGTGCAGACATAATACAAGTGTATGCTGACTGGGTTGCTGTAAACGTTCGGTATTTTGGCCAGAAGTGATAAGGTCTTTTTTTTTACATTTTCACCGCAAACGAAGCATATTACCGCTTTGATGTAGGAGATTACTATTAGGGACATAATCTAGAGGGGTTCTATGTAGAGAGTTGGGCAGCAAGATCTCGGTTCACGTTACACTTGAACTTCTGCGTGTAAGTACAGTTGGAGAGGTCGGGACCCTGAAGGGAATTCCAATGTCTAGCGGTTCTGGGGATAAAAAACTACTGGAGTAGAAAGCTCTCTTACATCTAGGTATCTCTGCTGTGTAGGGGAGGTATTTAGCTTCTTTTCTGGCTTGTCGGGGCTATTTACGTCGAGGTGGTGAAAGTGATTGCAGTGCATTGGAGCATTCACCGTAAAAATACTTGTAGAACAGGCGGAGGCATGCAGCATTTCGTCGATAGGCCAGAGGCATACGCTTAGATGACAGTTCATACCCATCCGGTTGGCGACTCATTTGAACCTTGTCTCATGAGCGAGAGATTAGTAGCAGATACACCGCCCCAAATATGACAACAATACTCCATAAATGGGCGAATGGTGGCCTTATAGAGGTACAGTATACTTTTAGTTGTTAGTAGGTTTTAGAACAGTAGAGAGAACCAACCTTCTTCGCAGCGGTCCTGGAAATGATCTCAATTAACGTAAGGCCGAGGAGTTTAAAAGAAGTACTTTCAGATAAAGAGCCTTTGACCATTGTTATTGGTAGTAGAGAAGGTTTCTTGTAATTATTGAAGGACGCAAGTTTAATCTTGGACGGATTGAATGTACCATCAATTTTTATCCCTATTCCTGTAAGTTATGTTATAGAGTGTGTTGCCATCAGCATATATACCCATCTCAGACACAATTTTGTCATGAAGGAAATTTATGAATACTCGGAATAATAAAGCTCCAAGGATAGAGCCCTGAGTAACTCCCGCATTTATGCCATATTGTTTTGATGTACGGCCGTTGAGGACGACCTGGATTTTTCTCTTATATAAGAAGGATTTAATTATGTTCAGTCTTCGTCCAGTGATACCGTATGATCTTATTTTCCTGAGAAGACCATCATGGCATTCCCTGTCAAAGGCCTTAGATATATCTAGAGCTCTTCCCTGGTCTTCTTTGTCCAGTGAGTGGTATATCAATCCAGAGATTACAGTTAGAGTATTTGCTGTAGAACGGCCTATCTAAATCCATATTATTGGCCGGTCATAAGGGTAGCTTCCTTAAGGTGATGGACTCATACAGGGTATAACTATTTTGGAATGCTGGAGGGTGTAGGCATCATGAACAGAGAGATGAAAGAGAAGGTCAGGAAGGAGTATTTTAGAAGAGTGAAACTAATTGCGAAGTCGAAAATGTATGCGGAAACCTAATGAAAGCGGCGACTGCATAGGAACTAAGTATTTTGAGATACAGTGCGGGAATTTTAGAATGGTCTGACAAGGATTTTCCTGCCATGGATATAAAAACAAGAGATGTTTTAGATATGTTTGGTGTATGTCACATTTGAAGTAGCGTAGCGAGGCTGTATCAAAAGAGGAAAGACGGTATGAGAGGATTGAAAATGTAAAAAAATGGTGTTAGAGGAGAGATCGTTGAAGGAACGTGTGGTTAGAAGTAGGAAGAAGATGCTCAAGGTTGTGGCCAATGAAATGGAGGCAAGTGAAACTAAGGCTGAGTATGTGAAATGTATGGACGGAGAAAGGGTAGAGGAATTGGTTAGAGAGAAAATGCACGGAAAGTTCTTCAAAGATATAGCAGAAGTAACTGATGAAAGATCATGGCAATGGCTTAGAGCTGGATATCTTGCTAAGCTTTTGTTTGTGCAGCACAAGAACAGGATTAGGAGTACTACTGTTCAAAAAAGTAGTTCTAAGAGAGGAAGTTGCTGCAGAATGCCGGATTTGTGGCAAGCCCATAGAGTCGATTGTACACCTTACAGCAGGGTGTTGCAGATTGGTCCAAAGAGAGTACCGCAAAAGACACACTCGCATGGGACCAGATATATTGGAAGATCTGTATAAAGGTTGGGGTAAAGTGTGCTAAAAAGTGGTTTGAGGAGGTGCCTGATGAAGTAAAGGATAGAGGTGGATGGCAATGTAGAGGTATGGCAGTACAAAAGTGCCATAACGACTAAGCAATTGGAACATAATCGCTCGGATATGGTCGTAATTGAAAGTCTCAAAACACTGGACAATTGTAGACTTCTAAGAACTTGAGAACATGAATGTGAGAGAACAAACGAGACCTGGAGCAAGTATGCTCCATAGGCATCGGAAATTAAGCGTATACCTGAGATTAAAACACAAATAATCTCGTCATAGTTGGTACGCTAGGAGAACTATCAAGTCGTCAACAAGGGCAATTTAAAAATCTACGAATCCCTGATGTTTTAAGCGGCCATCAAACGTCTGCTATTGTAGACACGACCAACATTGTTGATCGTTTAAGCTCTTAGTTTGGAGCCAGGATTAAGGGAAATCTTCTGGAAATGAAGCCCATCTGTTTTCAGGGAGACGTTGATAAGCGAAATCAGAATAATAATAATTAATATCATTTGTATCATGATTTCCATGATCTATTTTCAGTGTTTAATTAGACAGTGTTCGGTATTTTCATAAGTTTTCCGTCGGTTTTCACAAAATATATACCATCATTGTTAGCGTCCATCATGCTATTCAATCAGAATCGACGTAGTTTCGTGTGTTTTTAATATATTTCTCTGGTACTGTGTATTAAGTAGCGGCTATTTGCAATACTTCGAAAATTATACAATAACTTAAATCAAAGCATCCCCTATCTTATATATAAGAGTAAAATCGGTGAGTGTGTGTGTGTTTTGTGTGTATGCCTTTCTAAATGTAGTAACATGAAGAAATAGTGCATCACCAAGTTATTATTTAATGCCGATATCTAGGAAGTACAATGTCATTCAAAAAATATGTTTTAAATAAAATATCAGTATATGTGGAGAGGGTTCACGTAAACCATATTTTCATCGGCGTTATGCGTTTTTGCATACGTAAATCTGAATACGTTTCTCTTATGTTAAAGTATGATTTCATAAGTTTTTCCGTAGGTTTTCACAAAATATATACCATCATTGGTAGCGTGAATCATACTATTCAATAAGAATCGACGTAGTTTCGTGTGTTTTTAATACATTTCTCTGGCGCTGTGTATTAAGTAGCGGCTATTTGCAATACTTAGAAAATTATACAATAACTTAAATCTTATATATAAGAGTAAAATCGGTGTGTGTGTGTGTTTTGTGTGTATGCCTTTCTAAATGTAGTAACATACAGAAATAGTGCATCACCAAGTTATCCTTAAATGCCGATATCTAGGAAGTACAATGTCATTCAAAAAAATATGTTTTAAATAAAATATCAGTATATGTGGAGAGGGTTAACGTAAACCATATTTTCATCGGCGTTATGCGTTTTTGCATACGTAAATCTGAATACGCTTCTCGTTGAAGTATGATTTTGCCTATAATTAATGTATCCATTTTTGTGTGGTTTATATTAAAATTAACACAATTCATGAGATATTATCAATTAAAAAATCGCAAATAAATTAAAGTAACATAAAACAAAACACACAGGGATTTGTTCATATCACAATTTTCTATGATATCTTTTTACTATAAAAATACAAAATCCCTACGAACATATCAACTCAAAAAACGTTTTAAGTCATTCAAATAGAATTTGAAAAAATACGTGCCTACCTACGGAAACAGATGTGGGGTTTTCATTTTAAAGAATTGTTTACTTACGTTTATGCAAATAATGTATGAATATATTATTAATTATATTTATTTAATAGCAAAAATCGAGCAAAGAAAAACAGTGCAATTGGAATCCGCTATATTATTATGCTATAAGGTTAAAATACACAAGATTTGTTGAAGCCCGGCGCTTCTTCATTATGAGAGCGAAAATCGAAAAATTGAGTTTAAATTAAAACCAATATTATCCCCTTAATTGTTATGCCAGATTGACGCTTTTAGAGTCTTTTACCTCGTACATAAAATTTTGGAGAAGTAGTTTTATCTTCAAAATGTTATCAGAATAAGCGACGAAGATGTATTAACTAAATCAAAATACATCTAGAACACAAATATCAACCAGAGATTCTATAATATATAAATCAGATGCAAACCTCAGAACACGGATAGTCAAAATGGGACTAAAATAGACAAACCAGTATGATCCGACCTATAAGCAAATAGCAAAACGCGAATCGGCAAAACATTCCAAAAACTTATCGAAAAACACCTCCTTGTCAGAAATCACTTGCACAAGTCTTACATAATAACAGCGTAAAACTGCCATACACTTGTTGTGAAAGCATAGAGGTGATAATGAAAACACATAATGGAAGCGGGTAATCGCCGATAGTGTAGTGGAAATAGAACGGCAGGCACGCACGGTGCGAAAATTCGACAGACTGTCTAGACTATGTTTGATGGAGACCTAACCTATACTAAACCATAACAAACATCAATATTATTAAACTTCTAGGGTGAAAGAGCAAACGTATGCATACACAAAATTTACTTTAACTTAAGAGATCAACAAACACAATGGATGAATAAGTAATGACAACAACATTAATAAAATGCACACACATATTATAATAGTTGAATAATTAAAAAGTTATAGAAAGAAACCAGGAGTTTAAGATAACATGTATGCGATAAAAATTCCTGAAATTAGAACACCTATCACTCGAAAAAGAACAAAATAAACCTCTTAATTTTATGTCTAGTAAAGCCTGGCACCCACATAGGATATGTTAAATAGGTGTATAAAAACGCATCTGAATAGGACACCCATTACGTCGGAAATATATAAAAAAACGAAGCAACGTAAATTTCCTGCAATATCTTGCCAAATCCTGCAAAAGTTTATAAACAGAAAAACATATTTCGTCTTTAATATACTCTATTATTCACTATTTTCAGTGTTTTTGCGGAAAATTATTTAAAAAATCATCATCCACATTGTATATATATATATATATATATATATATATATATATATATATATATATATATATATGTAATGTGTTCGATTTCTCATCAAATTATCATTAGTCGGTAAACGCAAATAAATAACATTGTTATGAAAAGAAAATATGTTATTCAAAATAGCCGAGCATTTTTATTAGATTTATGTTTCATAAATAACCGTCTACTGAGGGAGAAACACCAAAATGTATTCTAAGATGCTTAAATCGCTGCTACAATGTTTTAAGCATTTTCATTTTTTTTGTTACATAGTTCACGTTAATTATTGGAGGTTGCTAGGTAAATAAGTGACACTAACCCACGCCCTGCTTGAAACTGATAACCGTTTTTTTTAATGCTCAACGTAAAACGATTCATCATACGAAGATGGATTTAGCGACACGCAAGTTTTTTTTCTACGAGTTCATTGTTCTAATATTTAAATTCTCGGAGGGAGGAGGTCGCTTCCTTTCCTCTATCAGTTTTGTCTTTATGTAATACTAGCTGATCGCTCGAGGTATTTTAATGTATGCAAAGTGCGTATGTATTGTTGTAAAACCAAACCTCCACCGAATATTATATATTACGAAGAATAATTTTCCCTGTGGATTAATTCACAAATATATATATATATATATATATATATATATATATATATATATATTTGTGAATTAATCCACAGGGAAAATTATTCTTCGTAATATATAATATATATATATATATATATATATATATATATATATATATATATATATATATATATATGCGGCAAAAAGAAAGTCTGCAGAAAAAATAATCTAAATTTAATCTAACTGTTTAATCAACCTATAACTCATTTGCTTGGTCTTTTAGTCTTCTGTGGATAATTTACTTTTCATTGAAATATTCTAGGTTTCACGTCAATTAAAAAAAAGACTTCAAATTGAGGAGGCAAATAGAAAGTCCGCACAATGGAAAATTGTTATTTAAATGTAACTTTAGAACATTAACGCAGCACCAATAAAACGGGAACACAATGCACTAATTAATATTTAGTAGCATAGCTTTTCTGCCATTTGAGAGATTGCAGTCTTTTGGGAATTCCTTGAAATAGACTTCGGGGAAAGGGCATTCCATTTTCCTTTAGTTTTTGTCCCAAATTCTCACTAATTTGAAATCTAGTCATTGCGTAGCTTTGCTTGATATGATGCCATACGTTTTTGATATGATTGATGTCTGGAGATTGTGCAGGTTTAATTCAAACACGGAATATCATGCTCTTCCAGGACCCTCGACATTGCCAGCTGTGCTAATGAGGGCATTATCCTGCATGAAGATGGGATTATCATCCAAATTCTGACCAAAGTAAGGTAGAAAATGCTCAGTCAACATATTAATATACTTGGTCGAATTAATTCCACCTTGCAAGCGAACTATAGGCGCTTCACTATTGGCACTTATAATGCTCCAAACCAAAATTTAACAGCCACCATTTTGCAGCGTTGAAACTGAATACCTAGAATTAAATTATTCGTCTTTCCTCAGACTGATGTACTGCCTACCATCACTGATCTCTTCCTATTGAACTGTTTTCGTCGCTAAAAACAACTTTTGACCAATATGAAAAGTCATGATCTTCACTGCATCTGACGAAGTCCAAACGGCGCTTTCTGTTCTTTACAGAAATAATTCCCATGTGTCTTGCAACATATCCTCACAAATAAAATTCCTTTAATATGTTCTTAACATTAGAAAAATAACACTTTGTAACAGGATTCCACTGTTGCTAGATTTCGGGAGCCGTTTCAAATCTGTTTCTTATGCTGCACATATTGATAGCATTGTCTTTCATGTTAGAAGTAACTCTAGTACGATCATAACTATGGACATCAAGAGCATTGTGAATGTTTTGGTGCCTTTGCACGGTCTTAGGTAGTGCGGCCGATTTCTTGATCGAAAAAAAACCAGACAGATGGAGATTAATGAGCTCCTGACGATCAATCAGAGAAAGTCGTTGCATATGAACTAAATGTTACGTTGCATAACCTAAAACAACAACGATTAGGATAAGAGACGATTTGTTACCTTTTGATGACTATTTTATACTGATTTAGGAGTGATAATTTAAGCTATATATATATTTATACATACATATATATATATATATATATATATAAGCTCGACGAAGATTTATGTTTATTTTTCACATATGCCAACAAAAATAATTTGCAGCGATTTTAAATGATACCTCTTTTTCTTTGTAAATTGAAATCGTTAATAAGAAAGCAATTAAAATAAAATATTGATGTACACTCGGGTCTTTACAGGCGGACCATTCGATCTACGGTCGAATATTCTGAGCTATATCTCCAGATGATAGTTGCGCTGCTGTCTTTTTAAGATGAAATGAGATGCTGAGAAGTAAATCGCCCTGATTTGCTTAGAATTATCTCCTATAAGTATTAGTGAAAGATATTTCCATGTGAAACTTATCTTTTTATCAGTAAGAAAAAAGATTATTTATGTGATCGGATTTTCTCGATTTTAAATAGTTACCTGCGGAATTTATGTCAACACATATCGAAACCACTGTCAGACATAGGCATTATGTGTACGTGAAGTTAGCGAAAGATGGTCTTATAATTTCGGAAGCAATAAAAAGGAACTAAACACACACAAAGTGATTTTTATATACTCATAGCGATTTAGTGCATTAAAAATATTTCACGAAAAATTCATTATATTAATGATCCATATTAAACATACTTTTTCTTGTTTATCATACGAAAAATCATAAAATTATTATGTTTAATTTGTATATTTGACACAACTCATTATTCATACATGTCTTATAATACACAACTGAGTTTGCCTTTTTTTTTCATTGACCGAGCAGTGTTGTATGGCGGCAATGCTTGTTGGTCAGTCATATTTTGTAGCGCTCTCCATCGGTACTTCAGATCATCCTCAGGGTTGTTTGCTGTTGATTTCATCGAGGCTGTGTTTAGTATATGAGGCTAATGTATATATAAGCCCAATATAATAATCACAGCCTCGACGACTACTACTACTACTACTACAACAACAACAACAACAACAACCAGCCCTGAGGATGATCTGAAGTACGATGAAAAGCGTCAGAGAATATGAATAAACAACTATAACTGGACGCCATACTATATAACTTACTAGCCAAAAAGAGAAAGACGACTCGCGCAGACAGTAAAGTTTTAAAAAAAGACGAACTCAGTCGTGTTAAACCAAAAATAATAATTATTTTTCATTAAATTATTTGTAATTAACCTCAAAATTTGTAAAAGGGCATTACGTTTCCTGCAGGTTAGGATTGTTATATCATTTCTTACTTTTTTATTTTTAATTGCTTGTTTATTTTATGAAAGAAATTACAGTATATTCTTTCAAATATACTAAAGTAAATTTAAGATTGTATTTTGGGGGGCATATTTTTTCCATTTAACTTCAACATCATATATATATATATATATATATATATATATATATATATATATATATATATATATATATATATATATATATATTAACATTTACGGGGGTACAGAATTTAATAATGGCTGAATACAGACCAAGCAAAGTGATGATTTACACAATAAAAATGATAATAAAGGCTAGCTAACAAGGTTTCGTCCCTCGCTCCACAGAGGCAAGTCGAGGAAAACACGATGAAAAAAAGTCATGAATATGGCGGGGGAGAAACAAAAAGTGAAAAATAAACGGGGGAGAAATTTACATAGAAAATAATTTAAGTCCTAAAAGACTTTCGTTTTGCTTGCAAAGAGAAGATCTGGAAGACTTAATAAAATAGTCTCTACAATTTTTAAATGAAAGGGCGAGTGCGATTTACTCACGATAGTAACATGTCAGCACTGGAATTCGTGGCACTCGCATGGTTATTTATAAGGTGCTCGCAAATTGCAGAATCATACTTATTATTTAGAACATCCGAGGGTGAAGAATTTGCATAACGAATCTTTGACGGTATATGTTGTTTCAAACGGAAATCCAATCTTTGCGATGTTCGCCCAACATAGTGCGCACTGACACTACATTTAAATAAATAAATAATATAATTATTACGGTGGGTGGGGGGAGTGCCTCTTTGCAAATTGACGACAACATTGATCTGTTGGAAATAAACAACGCATGGAGTCGATGCAAAATAACACCGTTGCACAGACAAAGAGTTTTGCTTTGAAAATCGCCCACTGATATTACCTAGCCAAGATCGACGTAGGTAAACAGGACATCTATTAACTATAATTTCTTTAGGTTTATAAAAAATGGAAACTTGCTTATTAATAGTAGTTTCAACAATATCTAAGGGGTAACAATTGTTACAAAGGGTCTTAGTAATACATTTAATCTCGTCATCCAGATTAACTTAAGAACAAATCATCAAGGTCGTATATGCTAAAGTCTTAATTAAATTGTAGGGCAAAAAAAGCATCAACGCGTATTTAGACCGGTAAAGGTTGGTTTACTATGAACAGAAGTAAGGACATTTGAGGATGTCTTGGGCACAGGAGCATCCAAAAACGAAAGAGTAGAATTCGTAACTCTATTTTTTATCTCTTTTCTTCTCCGTCGGATTCATGACAAAGTAGCCCTGTCACCACTACACGGCCACTCCTGTGTTGAGAGTTCTCTTACTTGCAGGAGTTTGCATTTGCAATAAACCTGAACCTCACAAGCGGCCCTATCTGCAAGTTTTCTCTATGTGGGCGCATACTATCGAGCACCCTCTGTGCAGCTACAACAAGCGTTTCAAGCCCACAGACTTGCAGTACTTTCCTCTCTATTTTATGCGGATAATATGATCTTTAAAAAGGTAACCGTGCTCAGCTTTAATAAAGCTACAAACAGACAGCTAAAATAGCATTTTTCGTAACCGAAACCCCTATAAAAATCGTATTTGCAGAGTTATAATTATCGGCTACAGAAAATGCAATCCTGTCTCCTAATAAAAATTGTGAAGTTACAAGGCCGACCATTGAATCTTAATCTAATCTTCTGTTATTTATTTAATTAATATTTTGCAGACTCCTGGAAAACAGCAAATTATACAAGACCTAATACACTATGAAATCAAAACAACCTTTAGTCCTTATTCTAACATACAACATGTAGTTCTAAGTAAATTACATAAAACAACCTTTTTCGGTTCTTTTTGCTTTAGTTGTCTTATAAATGCCGTTTAAAAACTGGAAAAAAACAATGTTCATTATTTTCAGAAACTGTCCATTGTTTCTGACCCCCAAAAAGCATCAATCATTACAACACATAATTCAAAATGAGCGATAGCCTTTTTCTTTTATTAACTGTATGTGAGATACCTCTTACGAATCTATATATTGCCATCTATCCGATGTATTATAATGTGTGTTTCAGTTAAATTTCCTCGCCGTCTTTCCCTATTCGGCGAATCGTTTATTTTAAAAAATATGTTATTTTTTTTCTTCTAATTTTTACATTAAGTGATATTTTTAACTTCTTTTCATAAGCGGATTTTCTCTTGTATTTTAAACGTTCTTTTGCCTTAATTATTTTCAACATATAATGTTTTACATATGTGTGCGTATCTATCTTTTGCTTTCATAATTAAATGTTGTGTGTCTGTATTTAGTGTTTTGTTCTTTTTTATTTTAGACATATTATTGTGTTTGTATGTGTTTTTTGAACATGAAATCTCCTTTCAGCCTTCACGGCGTGCTTTATTATAACCGAACCTCGATATCGCATCGTCAATGCGAGTTGCTCTATGGCAACAAAAACATACCTATATATTAAACAGTAATATTACATAGTAAGTTAAAAGATATATGCATATATACATATATATATATATATATATATATATATGGGTTAATACGTTTTTATCTGATCCCGCTTTGAGAACGATATCTCCCAACTTACTACGTAATATAACTGTTTTAAGATATAGGTGTGTTTTGTTTGTCATAGAGCAATTCGCATAGACGATGATATATCCAAGTTCTTTATTACCGTTTTATCTGTTTGGTTACATATGTTTCAGATGTTGGGCCGTGTTTACGATGTAACAGACTTGTGAGACCCTACAGAAGACCACTTCCGTAAGGTTGAACAATAGTTACGATCAAACAACCTCGTAAGACCTTAGAGAAGACCACTTCTGTAAGGTTTGACGAGGCTGTTAGATCGTAAACATGGTCCAACATCTAAAGCATATATAACCAAACAGATAAAACGGTAATAAAAATAATAAAACACATATTTGTTCTGCAAAGTATTGAGCACTCTCTTCAGGTTTATACTAATTACCAGTTTTACCTATATATATATATATATATATATATATATATATATATATATATATATATATATATATGTGTGTGTGTGTGTGTGTGTGTGTGCGTGTATATTGATATAAAAACATATATATATATATATATATATATATATATACTCGGATTTTTTTATAATCAACAGTTATGGACTAATGAATTCAACGAGGTTGTTATATAGTGCTCAATAAAAAGAGCTGATAATACTTCTTTATTGTTATATAAACATGCTCACATCCCGCTGCTACAAATAGCCACTTGTTTCAATCAAACAACAGATATCATCAGGCAGCGACTTGCCTATTCAAAAGTTCAATGAATAATCTTTATAAGGTTTGAACTTTTGAATAGTCAACTCGCTGCCTGATGATATCTGTTGTTTGATTGAAACAAGTGGTTATTTGTAGCAGCGGGATGTGAGCATGTTTATATAACAATAAACAAGTATATATATATATATATATATATATATATATATATATATATATATATATATACCCTCTTTTTTGGAAATGTAATACGATTATGAATACCTCAAATATCAAATAATTATTGTATATTTTGAAATGTTTTATGTGAAAAAAATCTAAGAACGCGGATATAACATATCAGAAATATAAATCAAGCCTCCCTTTGCTGTTATTTCATATTATTTTTAAACCATAGCAGTAAGTTTTAGTTTTCTCTTAACCGACGCAAATTTTTTTTTGGAAAATATGAGATATTTTTTAATTCATAATTAAAACAAGAAATTAAATGAACATTATTGAACAATTTTATAGCTGCAGTAAAATGGTAAAAACCAGTAATCAGATGAAAAATATCACCTTTAACGTCAAAGTGTCACATAGCCCATTATACAATACAGGTAATTACTTTTTTTCACCAGCCTTCATTTGTAAAATTTGGATATGAAGTGGTGAGATTTGGAACCGATAAAATTCCAAAATAGGTGATATATCTATATATGTTTTTCTATACTCGTAACCAAATTGAACATCGAAATAGTAATACCGGTGATTCCATTGGACGGAACTAAATGAATATTGGTAGGATCTTGAAAGCTTATAATATTATATCATGGTTAAAGTTTTATGAAAATAAGTCCAAAATAACCTATATTTTCCAACCAATAATGCATGTCAAAATAGTTCTACATAGATACAGCGTGTCCTAGCAGGCTAACGTTAGTTTTGCTGTTTTAGGATAATTTTGTTAAGATGTTTCATATGTTTATGTGTCACCCCTGTATTTTTTCCAATTAATATATATATATATATATATATATATATATATATATATATATATATATATGTATATATATATATATGTATATGTATATATATACGTATATATGTATATATGTACGTATATATGTATATATAATATATATAATATATATAATATATATAATATACATATAACAATATATATAATGTATATAATATACATATAACCATATATATATAATATATATAATATATAACCATATATATAATATATATATATGATATAAAGATTACCATATATATAATATCTCTATATATATGTATATATATATAATATACATATAACCATATATATATATATATATATATATATATATATATATATATATATATATATATATTCAAGGTTTCCTTCAGTCTTGACAGACTATGGATACCCACTGTAAGGGTGCCTGCGCGTGAAATGTGTGTGGCAAGAGTTGCGTAAAATCCAACCACGCCTCTATTGAGTCAACATTGTTGCATACCAGTGGCAAGTTGAGGTACAAGACGGCTGGAAACAATGCCGAGAAAGGCGGAAAGCACATACAGCGCCTAGAATTCCCAAATGGTCACCCATCTGATATTAGCCAGACTCAACGTTGCTTAACTTCGGTGATCTGACGAGAACCGGTCTGTCAACTTGAGTATGCCGTACACCCCCCCACACACACACACATATATATATATATATACACACACACATATATATATATATATATATATATATATATATATATATATATATATATATATCAGTTAGGAAGTTAAATTTAATGATTTGAAAAAGTCAAAAATCCAACATTAATTTGTTTGTATGCAAACAAAGAATACAGTTTAATACTATATTTCCTTAACCCATGAGTTTTCGATGTATATTCATCTCATCAGAGGAAAAATATAAGAAAATATTATAAATGGTTGGCACCTTGTTTGCTAAAAGTATTAAACATGGGAAATTAACTGTTTTTAAAACTGTTTTTAAGCAATTTTAGCATCGTCAAATAAGGGAAATAAGATATTAATACAGAAAAAAAGGATGTTTAACTTTAACTCTAAAATGTTTGCTAAATCCTGTAATCGAATATCTTGGTAGTAGCGAGGTAAGATCCAACACGTTTTTTAAGTTTTTAGAAAAAAAAGGAATTGTTAAATTATTTTTTTTTATCTTGTATATTGAGCAATTTTATATAACTAGGATAGTCTTATATGAAATACTACAGCACATAATATTTTATAAGACCGATAATCACAGAATTTTGATACATGTAGATTTATTGCGTATATATACCATTTATAATTTTTTGGAAATAACAATAAATTATTATACTTTACAAAATAAACGCACACGCACTCTATCTCACACGCACACACACACTAATATATATATATATATATATATATATATATATATGTTGATTTTAATATAATGGTATTAATATAAATATATTATATTTGCTCTGTTCATGTAAAAAGAATGGCCAGTATTGTTGATAGAGTATATATTTGAGGCAGTTTTTAATTTCAATCGAATATTCTTTTATTTTATTAAATTAATTTTCCTGCTATTAAATTTCCCCGCATCAAAATATCTAATTTGTAAAAATAATCCAAAATATATACTTCGAACTATTCTCTACGCACAAACATACCCCATGGGTGAACAGAAAGTCCTTGGACCAATTCAAAAGTGGTTTATTAATAGAAAATTACAAAAATATAAATTAAACATGAATGACAATTATAAGTTAGGAAACCAAGAATAAATTCAAATTATTTATTTTCAATATGATGTCCCTTGCTTTCAATTAGACCTTCAATTCTCTGTCTGAAGTTACCAACCGAGACACGCAGCATTTCCTGATGTATGTTAGCCCATTCACTCAGAAGAGATGTCTTCAAAGCATCAACACTTGGATGAGCAACAGAACGGACCGTTTCCTCCAACAAAGACCACACCGAAAAACCCATGGGATTCAAATCAGGCGATGCAGGAGGCCACATCTCCTTACTCCAGAATCTTGGAAAATGACGTTGGCACCAGTCCTGAGTTTTTCTGGACGTGTAGGTTGGTGCTCCATCTTGTTGGAAGGTGAAAGGCTGATCTTTGAAGTGTTTCTTCAGCTCTTCAAATGCTGGAACCAAAATATCGTTAATGTAGCGATCTGTATTGATCTTAACCCCCTGCTCCACGAAAATCAGAGGCGACTTCCAAGATTTGGAGACTGCAGCCCACACCATGAGGGAAGACGGCTTTTGTCGACGGAAAACTATTCGCACGGAGTCATCAATGTATGCTGAAGATTTTGCGTAAACTTTATCGTTATGATTGTTAACAGTCGCTTCAATTGTGAAGAGTTTTTCATCAGTAAAAACGATCTCTCGCTCTTCCGTGCCAGCCTCCAGTTCTCCAAGAAGAAGCTTTGCTCTTTCAAGTCTCTTGTGCTTTTGGGCAGGTGTGAGGTACTATCTCTTTCTCATCTTGTAGAGGGACAACTGGAGATCGTTTTTTACGATGGTTCTCATCGAGGGCACGCTCACATTAATGTATTTAGCCATTTGTCTTGCAGATCTCTTCGGGTTCCTCCTTACCCTCTCTCGGACAGCTTTAATCACCTTCTTTGTTCGAGCAGTGCGAGGTCTTCCACTCCTAGGACAGTCTTCAGATGTACCAAGTTCCTTAAATCTGTTCACAACATGGTACACGGTGGATTTAGTCACTTTCAAGAGCTTAATAATCTCTGAGTGTGTCCTTCCCACGCAATGAAGCTGAATTATGGCCTCTCGTTTGCTCATTTTTCTGAAAGTTTAAACAAAATTATTTTAATATTTTTGTTGAAAATAATTAGATCAATAGTTAGACTAAATACTTACTTTATTCGAAAAGAGAAAAAGTGATTTTAACAATATTTAATTTAAAAACTAAAAATGGTCCAAGGACTTTCTGTTCACCCTGTATGTATACACACAAACAATTTCATATATATATATATATATATATATATATATATATTATATATATATATATATATATATGTGTGTATATATATATGCGATCTCTACGCATACGACCGTTGTTCTGATAGGCACGTATATTGAATATTCACTCAATTCCAATTTCATGTGTTTTGTCTATTATGCCAACCGCCATTTTACTGCCGTTTTCTTATTTTGTTGACATTATACTTCAGTAGCGATCAATTAAGATAAACAAGTATTTGGTAGCTTTCTAGTTGCTGTTTTCGTATTCATATCTACAGCCATGTTTTCCCTTCCTCACAAAGGAAACAAATCATATACTTGTCCGTTGATGCAATTTATTTGTTTGACTCTTATCTTATGCTGGCACACATATTTGAACATATGCAAGTACTTCAAATATTTATTTCAGCAGCTTCCCTAGCTTCATCATCCACCATGCCTTTTTTCTTTCTCTCTCCATATCTCTATTTTTTTATATTCTTTTCTTTACGTTTCCTTGTCGTGTGGAACCGTCATTGCTAATTTTCTCTATAGGCTATAATTTCCTCCATAACCCTTCTTTATATGCATCTCATTTAAAAATGCGTACCTTTCTGCTTCATACGCTTATGTATTCTTTTTCATATGTCTGTGAAATTTAATTCTTTATTGTCTAACTCTTTTTGTTATTTCTATTGTTTCGATCTTTTCTTCTTTTTTATTCAATTTTTTATATATTTTACACACTACATTGTTTATCTAACTTTGTTTTTATAGACACGGATATCTGTGTCTGAGTTCTTTTTCAATGGACCCTGAAACTATTGTACAGATTTGTTTTATATGTATTTATATGACTGATAGTGCTCCCAAATACGTTTTCTATCAGGGGTTCATTTAGGTCTCATTATAACACTCCATTTCGGGGACTAATTTACTATATTCGTACAAAATTTTCTGTGTATGTCTATTTAGCAGTATCTCATGGTGCTGAACTCAAATGTAACTATGTTTAGGCGATGGGGGATTTTGGGGCTAAATGGGGGGATGTCAGCTGATGGGCTTAGTCATTTCTTTTTAGAATGGTGAGAAACTCAAATTTATATATTTGTAGACCCAAAACTCCACCGATCCTTAATTTTCTCCAGGATTTGACGTCTCCTGGGGATTTTAGGGCAAAATTTGGTGGGTGGGGCAAATTTTTATTCTTCCCTACATGTACATTTACGGGAAACCATGCCTACATCAGTTGTTCAAGTTTTGTTTATGTGTGTATTCTAAAGGTTTAATGAAGCTATGCTCGTATATGCTTTGTCTACTTAATTCGATGCATATATAACTTGTGTATATTTTTATTATATTTATCTGTATAGTAATGCGATGGCGTGTGTGTTATTTCCTGTCTCACGCTAATATTCAGATCATTTATTTGTATGTACTGCCATTCCTTGTAATAAGTCATTTTACCACGAATTCCTCGTAAGTTTTGATTGCGATTTCGATTATAGCTGACGGTATACGGGCTATTTAATGATTTTATAAATAATTTTACTAAGAATTCTTAATTATTTTGGTTTCAGTTTCGATTTAAGCTAATGACATTCAAATAATCTACTTTATAAAAAGTATTGTATCAAGTATTCTTCATAAGGCTTGATTTTGATTTCGATTTTAGCTGATGGCACTTTATTAAGCTATCTGTTTTATTCGTATGTTTATCAAGAATTCTTCATAAGTTTTGGATTCCGTTTCGATAAAAGCTGAAAGAATTAAAGTGATATGCACATTCACACACAGATATATATATATATATATATATATATATATATATATATATATATATATATATATATATCATATTATATATTCATTAAAATGGTTTTGTTTTTGCTAATAAAAAGAAACATATATGCAAATTCGGTTTCTTTCCACGTGCTTTTGCACGTGTGCCTATTTCTTTTAAAAGACTAAGTTCTTTCTCTCTTGCTTTAGTAGCTGTGAATTTGGTCCAATAAAGCCTTGGGAGGAGGATTTGTTTTACGTCTTCATTTACTTACAACACTACACACACACACACACACACACACTCAAACACACACATACCCCCATATATATATATACATATATATATATATATATATATATATATATATATATATATATATATATATATATATATATATATATATACAGTTTGGGATTTGGTTTCATTTGAAGTTGATGAACCCAAACCATAAAGCTATTTTTAATCGCAGCGTTATAATATATAAACTCTATAGAACATTAACTTTATTAGAATATATACGAAATCTGCAAGAATATAAACATCGTATTTAAGCGTACTTTACGACCGGGCTTTACCGGTCGTTCGTGCTAGATTTGATAGATACATTTGCAATTTTAACAAAAAAAATAACTACAATAATATCAGGGTGTCTTTATTTACTCTGAACATCTACAGAATGCTAACCTAAAAATATTACGTATGAGTGATTCCTCTGTGAAATTTCCACAGGTCCTGCAAGTTATTATTATTATTATTATTATTATTATTATTATTATTATTATTATTATTATAATAATTATTATTATTATTATTATTATTATTATTATTGTATACTTGTACATACATGTCTGAATGTCATTTAGCTGTATCGTACACTACGTTTATAATCTTGGTTGTTATGTGTATTTAATTGGTGTTCTTCGAATACGTATTAATTACAACCAATGATAACATTGAGACAGATAATCATGTGAGCATCAGCCATTTAGGAATAATGAGGAAACATGATGTTTGCTTTTCCAAGACATAGAACATTCAGTCAATATAATAACTTATACGTTTTCTTTTTTGCACATTTCTGCAACAAATATCCCAATTCGAAGCCAAATACCAAGTTATATATATATATATATATATATATATATATATATATATATATATATATAATTTGTTGCCGAATTCCATCGAAGATACAGCCTATTGTAATTTATTTTGTTTTTATCATGCTTTGCTTGAGTCTCTCTATAAAATTCCGAACGAGGAGATGATTCCTTCCGTACAAACTTCCTGCTAGATAGGACCACCTCCGCAACTAAAATTGTAAACTAATCAACGTGTATCAATAAGACGTTCCCCTTGTTTGATTTTAAAATATAATGACTCCGGGCAATCTGATTGTTATTCTTACAGTAATAATCTCTTGCTAAAACCTACATTCCAGTATTAATCACATGAAGGCAATTTGCTAATTTTATGTCTTTACATATCTATCTAGCTTATTTGTTTATGATATTGAATTCTACGACTGAAAATGTAATTGTTTTATGTTTCGAACAATCGATTATTCTGTAATATATATTGATTCCAATAACAGCTGCAACTGCAGTGGATTCCTATGCTATTTGTCGATGTCCGGGAAACAAAAATATGAGATTACATTTTGAACTTGGCAAAAGGAAAAATAAGTGTTAAAGAACACAACTAAATTATAATTAAAAACTTATATCATAATTCAATTTCTATAGACGCACGGTTATCTAAGACTCTTATCTTAGGTTATTAATCTAAAGTGTTTATTTGTTTATTTTATGAAGACGTATTTCTACTTTTAATCAGCTGTGATCTAGGTTGGCAGGATTTTGTGTGAACAGTTGCAAGAGATGATGGTCATCCTGTTTCCTTGTCTATCCTAGTGGCTATGTAACTACAAACGGTGCCGGGCGTAACCGTTTTAACTGAGCTGAAGTAATCTGCCTGATAGTCAGGGACACAAACCTTGGATTAACCACTAAGGAGGCTATCCCATCAGCAGGTTTAATGTACTGGGGCTGTTGTATCGCCTTTTGGTGAATGGATTCTGGACCATTCAGTAGCTTTGGGTGGGACCTCTCGATGTCATATTAATAGGTAATTGTTACGGCTTTACCTTATCATGTACTACAAAAAGATATTTCCTTTCATTTCCTCTTACTTTTCCTTCCTACCCTGCTCTAAGCATGTCGCTCGACCTGTTCCACAACTCCCAAAAATTAATCAGGAAATGTGTCCAGAAAAATATACTCGATTAAAACCATATCTCCAACTTTCAACGTAGACCACCAATACCATATCTCCTTCTCCAACATCAGGTGTCTACGTTCCAATCATTTAAAAGGTTTAAACTCTATGAAAGGAAACTAAACCAAACCTATTATTCCTAAGCGAAACTGGCATTGAACCGACTATTTTCCTAGATGAGTTCGTAATTATTGGATAATCTAAATTAACTTTTAAATCCGACCCCAAAGATAGCCATGGGCATGGATAACGTGCCTACATTAAAGCCGGCTTTCCATGTGGTAGATACATCTCCATAGAATATCCTTACTTACCTATTTCCACTATCGGGGTGCGCCTCCTCACTCTTGCGTTTATATTTGAACTTCATCGCCCCAACGACAGTGGCAACAAAAGCATATCTGAGAATATTGACTAGGTCCCCTCACTTTTTCTATGGCTTCCAATATAATGGATGCAATGAGATCAAAGCAGCGTTCAGGACCGCTAGCAACCATTGTAAAAAAAGTAATAAAGAGAGAGAGAGAGAGAGTTGTATGATCAGTTCGTCAAGTCTAAAGTGGCCTAGCAGCGGTTTGGTTCCCATCAGTTTTGGCAAATAATAAATAGAATCTTAAACAGAAGCGTGTGCTCTATCTCAACTATTATCAATGGATCTGAGGTAATCTCATCAGCATCAGACAAGGCCAATCTCTTGGCGTAGAGGTTTGCAACAAATTCTACCATTTGCTGCCAAGGCCGCCAATATCCCGTATTCCTCCGTGTATCTGAAAACATGCTATGCGACATACAAATATATGTACGTTTTGTTTCCAAGCTAATGTAAAACTTTGATACTAGTAATGCAACCGGCCCTAACGGCATTTCAATTATAGTGCTCAAAAAGCTTCAAAGAGAACTAGCATCTATACTTACAAATATATTTAAGCATTGTCTTCTGGATAAATGCTTCCCAACACCTTTGAAAATCTCATCAGTATGCCCTGTATTCAGGCATTAATGTGATCGTTCGTCTCCCTCACAGTACAGGTCAAAAGTCTCCTAAGTAATAAGTAAGTTGCTGGAATCTGTGTCAACCATTTCAGCAAAAATAAACTACTTAGTGACATGCAATATCGTTTCCGTTTTCCTCGATCTATACCAGACTTGCTTATACTCATATCTTATAGGATTAGCGAATCTCTCGACGGAGGCTTCCTCTCTGGGGCAATTGTTCAACATATCAAACGCCGTTGATAAGGTATGGCATAACTGTCTACTTAACAAGATCTCCAGCTATGGTATCTGGAAATGCCTTATCAATAATTAAATAATTTATCTCTGATAGTTTCATAAGAGTAGTGTTTGATGGCCATAAATCAGAAACTCTCAGTAATAATGCTGGAATCCCTCATGTGCCTATCTCGACCCAACTCTCTTCCTGATCTGCATTAATGATCTTCCAAATTACATCCTTACATAATTCGTAGGCATTTATGCTGACGACACTACCACCTATGTTAGCACATCAAAGATCGTAAACGAAGTCCTTTCTGATTCTCTCTCCTGTGATCTTGCGCACGTTGTACAATGGGGAAAGAATTAGCTTGTTTGTTTTAATGCATCTAAAACCAAGCACCTGTATTTACATTATAAACAACCTGACTCCCATCAAGCATCAATTGAAATGAATGGCTCTCTTGGGGAGGCTTTTTGTGTTGACAATCTACTTGGCTTGACCCTTACTGAGATGGAACACATATACCACCTCCATTACTAAGGTTGCTGGAAAAGTTGTAGGATCCTTCTAGCCGTCCAGTCTCTCCTGCTGCATTTCTCTTCCTAGTTCCTGATTAACCGTCCCCCGAAGTAATCCAATTCACACAATTTAAACTACTCATGTTTACTACGCTAATGTAATTAATGATTAATGTATACTAATTAACCCTTATCCTCGAGAGGCCACCGGACCTTGAAAAGTGGTGATTCCTGTGTAAAAACAGTAAAGTATTTTCTTTGTAAAAATGTACAAATATGGTACACATACTTTTCTGCTAAACTTATGACTAAATCAATGTTAAATATGAGAAGTGTGTCGCCATTAACTGAGTCTTTAAAATGAAAACAACTTCATCGATTTTATATACATAGATTAACTACCTGGACATATGAAAATTTCACAGGGAATTGATTCATATGTAATATGACATTCTGTAGATTTTCAGCGTAAATGGAGACGCTCAGATATTATTGTAGAATTTTTTAATACTGCAAAATATTTATCTAATCTAGCAGAGAAGCCCGACGTGACCCGTTCGTAAAGAACCCTTATATGGTATATTTTAATGTTTGCAGATTTCGTATAGATTATTATAGAGTTAATGTACAAGCAATTTTTATATATTATCATGTTGTGATTTAAAAAATGATAACTATACCCATATGAATTAGATGCATCAGCTTGAATTGAAACCTAACCCTACCCATGTAATATATAATATGGGTGTGTTTGTGTGTGTCTTTGTATATATATATATATATATATATATATATATATATATGTGTGTGTGTGTGTGTGGGTGTGGGTGTGTGTGTGTGCGTGTGTGTTTGTGTGGGTGTGGGTGGGTGACGGTGTGTGTCGAGACAAAGCTGGTGATACTGCTCCAGGGCTTTCAGATGCCTGCTGAAGCTTGTCCAGCTGTCGGCATCATAGATAAGAGTGAGCAAGACAACTGCTTTATAGACAACCAGTTTGACCCTGCTGTGTATGTCCCCATTCTTAAACACCCGTTTCTGTAGCCTGGCAAAGGATGCACTCGCGCATCCGTTGCGGCAGTAGATCACGTAGTCGATGATAGGCCTTCGATGAAAGGATCAACGAACACACGTAAGCGTCCTGAAGGAGGTCACCATACCTACCATCACTAAAACCATCATACAACACCAACTGCGATGGTCGGCCTATGTTATGCACACGCCTGACAACTTCATACAAAGCAAATGCTCTACCGTCATCCCCAAGAGGGAAAGCGGTCCCACGGAGGACAGAAAAAGAGATATAAGGATAAGATAAAGACGCACTTCAGACCGTGTGACCTCAGCCCCGCCAGTTGGAATGATGCTGCTCTTCAGATGGGCAGGTTGAGCAAGATGGGCCATAAAGGCACGGTATTCAAAAAAACACATCCATATAGTCGCAGAAAACAGGAAGAAGCAGAGAAAGGAGAGATCTACTACAAACACAGCTCCTCCCGCCTCTTCCACTACCGAGATGACACTCCACAGATGCCAAAAGTCCAGTAAAGTCTGTGGGTCAAGAATCGGCCTCCACAGCAATCTGAGCACCTACAAATGACCAAACATAATCGCCCCGACGGGAGAACAATCATACTCGTCACTCGTCACCCGTCAAGTGATTACCGATAAAATAAGGAGGGTGTACATAACTTGAGTCCCTTTATCTCTAATACAAAAGCGAACCAAAAAATGTGTATAAAATAGTGATTAATGGATTCCTTCGTCTTTGCAACTCTAATCGAAAGCTAAACTCAAACATATAACGAATACTTGCTAAAATTGTTTATATAAATATAAAACAATAGATACCTTAAGTGCCATCAGTTGTAATCAAAATCGAAATAAAATATTATGCAATATTCTCGGGAAAAGTATTATTAAAAAATGAATAGCGTTAGTGCCAACAGCTATAATCGAAACTGAAACTAGAACGTATGAAGAATTATTGGTAAAATTATTTTTTATAAGAAATAGAAATCTATACCAAATAATTAAAGCTACTCGAACGTGAGCGTGACGTACAAAATATAGAACACACACGCTATCCTATTAATATATAAGTAAACACACTCTATATTACTTATTGTATTAATGTATATACTATGATACAAAATTATACGACAACAGGAAACTGTAAGTTTGGAATAAACAAGTAATCAGAAATATAATCGACTCTCGCTAACAATTGTCTACTGTTATTGTGTGTTCTGATTGCAGCTCACTAAATTGCATGCTGTATTATTTCTCTTATTTAGATGCCATGTTTCTCAATTACTGTAGTTTATTTGAATGTCATTTTAATTATTTCATTAAACTTGTTTACTTTAACCCTACACAACTTCTAATTAAATTTACCTCGTAATTTGTGTTTGTCTAATTAGTAATATTATAGTAACGGTTCTTTAAAATTGTTTTGATCTGTGTGTTATTCTTTTTCATTTAATGTTTCTTTTATTTGCCCTGATTTTATTTTTATCATTGTGTGTATGTTATTATTCGTTAATTTTATTTCCCACTCAATCGACATAGTTGTTCCTTTGCCATGCTTTCAATATTCTAAGAATACAATAATTTGTATGTGCTCGAACTAGTTCGTATATATATATATATATATATATATATATATATATATATATATATATATATATATATATATATATAACACAAGCTCTTTCAGTCTTTGACATACTATGGATACGCACAAGCGTCAAAGTTTTGTGGCAGAAGGTGCTCAATCTCCAATCTCGCCTGAGTCAACATTGTAAAAACCAATGTCAAGTGAAGTGTGTGCACAAGACCTCTGGAAACAAATGCCGAGATAAGCTGTTTTCTCATTTAGCGCCTGGAATCCCCCATTGGCTATCCATCTGGTATAATTATGAATTATGTATTAATTTAATTCATATAGATAATGTGCCCTGTAGACCGATTTCATCCATGGTTGGCTCTGCTCAACATGCACTTGCCCAATAGCTCACTGATCTACTTTCACCTGTCCGTGCCTTTTATTCTCCTTTCTGTGTTTCTGATTCGTTTACTACCTCTAAAATCATTAGAGATAATACTCCTAATCAAAACAATGCTTTCTTTTGCTCGTTTGATATCTCTAGTTTATTTACTAACGTGCCTATCGATGAGAATATTACTAGTTGATGTGTAGTGAACTTATTCCTCCTTCTTTATCGGAAAAAAATATGTTATTGAACTCCTTTCTCTCGGCTCTAAATCTGTCGAGTTTAGTTTTGATAACGTGATGTACCAACAAATTGATGAGATATACATGGGCAGCCCCTAAGGTCTCACCCTTGCCGACATTTTCATTGGGTTCTACGAATTAAAACTTTTCAATTCACCACATAGCACCCCTGCTTCATATTTTTGTTATGTGTATGATACATTTGCGGCTTTTCCTTCTCAGGATCTGGTTTTAGATTTCTTTAAACGTCTCTACGTCTTACATCCCGCTTTATCTTTTACTATTGAGATAAGAAAAGAGAAACACTCCCCCGTTTCTCGACGTGTTGATTGAAAGGTCCAAAGGAGGTTTTCTCAATTCTCTCTATATATAGACAACTTACCTTTACCGCTCTTTATAATAAACGTTGTTCTTTTGCGTACAAAACTACAAAGTTGACGATAATTTATATGTTGGTACATAGGGTCTTGGTTATTAGTTCCCCCTGTCGACTATATACTTAAATTACTAAATCGAAATTCTAATCGATAACGGCTACCCGGAATTCCTTATTGATAAATGCATTAAATCAAAAGCAATCAATTTAATAAAGATGTAAGCTGTCCTGTTCATCTTAATTTGTTGTGGGTTGTTGAAAAATGTGTCCCGCTCATTAATCAACTTAAACAGACTATCAGCAATTGTTTTCCGTCTGTTTTACATAGAAATGTTTTCAATAAGAAACCTGCATTTTCTTCTTGCAAAAAGGACTGTTTGCCAAACCTAAACTTAGCAATATGATATACAAATTCCAATGTGTGTGTGATGCTGTCTATATCAGGCGAATCAGCGTTCATTTTAAACAAGAATTGGACAACATGTTCCTTCATATTTCCGAAATAAAAATAAAAATAAAATTAAAAAAAAACATCCTCAATCCCCACCTACAATAAATAATATTTCGCAATTGGCAATCATTCATTGGATAACCCAAAATGTGGGCAGCCATATAAGGACGAGTTTTTTTCAATTTTATTTCGAGGCCGATCGAGTAGTCATTTCCAAAACTCTATGATCCGTCTCTATTAAACACCCTAAACTCACGCCCTGCAGGCAGAAACGTTTTGTGAACACCCTGGATGTTTTTAGTGAGGTGAATTGTAGAGATATTTTAGATGAGTTCCCCCTCCCCTCCCCCTTCTTTTTCCCCGTATATTTATATGCGGATTTTCATTCCCCATTCGTGCTAGTTTAATGTTTTTATAGTACTCATTATATATATATATATACATTTTATTTCATCATTCCCCCTCCTTCTTTCCAGTACATATATTTATTATAATTGTAAATTAATCCTTCCCATTTTAACTATTAATTTTTATTTCTCACTCGTGTATTCCTTTTGGAAAAAAAGTTAAAAAATGGCATCGTTTGCGCCTGATGAGTATGGCGAAAGATGTCTTGGGTCTAAAATAATTCTTTTTCTCTGTTAATTGCAAATTTTTACCACTAATAAACACTTTTGATATATATATATATATATATATGTGTGTGTGTGTGTGTGTGTGTGTGTGTGTGTGTGTGTGTGTGTGTGTGTGTGTGTGTTTGTGTGTTGGGGGGTGTAAGTTTACATACCCATTTTATTTAGTAATGATCGAGTTTTTATGTAATTATTGCGCATTCATCGTTTAGATGCTCTGTTTTAAGATATGCATAATGACTTGTTTGTTCATATGCATACTTACTTTTTTGTTCCTATGCAAACAAGATTAAAAATAAATTTTAAGCTACACGTGTTATGTATATGTATGCCTACTAATTTTTGCAAATAATTTGTGCGTCTGCATTTAATTGATTATATGTACACGTAAATAAACAGATAGTTACATAGCTATATCCGATACATAGAATTCGATCACTTAGAATCTTCTGTAACATATGTATTGCTGTGTGACAATGTTAAATATGTAATCAACAGAATAATTAATATCTCTCACTAAACAGGCGATAGGACCCCGTCTTTTACGTATTCCATTCATCTGCACTATATACGTTATACATTTATTCATGCACATATAAGAATAACGCCGAATAACAGGTCAGAAATATTCCAGATTTTCTGTTTATATCATTGGCGAAAATATATAAGGGTCATTGAATTCACTACGTAACCGTTTATTTGAGCTATTGTTTATGTACGAACGTTCTTACTTTATTAATTAAATGAATTTTTATATACAAACATAAACAAATAAGAATATCACACAGTATTTATGGAATGACAAATATGAAATAAAATTACTAATGGCAACAAGAATAGAATGGCTCGGGTATTTTAATATATATTCGTAGAAAAACATCATTCATTTTGCACCTTGAAATGAAGGAGACATTGATTCATTAACAAACTCTTACAAAAGAAAAAAAGGATGTTTAAACAAAACTATGCACCGTGAATTACGCAGGCAATCAGTTGGATCTCTAAGTCTAGAACTTATAAAATAGCAACGAAGTGACCGTGTGTCCATTATCTATTTATGCATTGATTAAAGCAGAACTTATGAAACGCTTCTGAAATGTAATACGCGTGTTACTGTTATATATGCATGTATTATAGAATGACTTATATAGTCGATAGAAAGGAATAGATAATAGACAAAGGTATGTTCAGTGAGAAGTATTAATATACTCTGTTCTAGACGTAAAGAAGCAATAAATATCAGACACATAATGTTAAAGTAAGATTGACAAAAAGCCCACTATGAAATATAACTCTTGCGTAAATAAAATATCTAAGTTATTTAATAACTATAAAGCGCTACAGACACTTCTTGAAACGAACAATAGCGTAACACATTTCCATTTCCAAGACAATGTAAATTGTGGAAGGGAACATATAGAACAGTACACATGAATATCACCATTCGTCAGATAGACTCATAAATAAAATTAAGTAAACTGTGTTGGCATAATTATAACACCAGAACAACGATGGAATATATAAATGTTATTATAACTCGCGAACACAACATGCTTGCTTAATCTAAACTTTAAATATGCGGATATTGGAGTCATTGAAGGATAAGTAAATACATATAAAACGGTGTACAGAATCGGAATTTTGAAGTAACATTGGAATATTTTGTATTTGATAATTGTTGTGGAGTATAAATAACCCCTATTTCAGAACTAAGTGCGATCAACCAGCCCAATGAATACCACTGGTTTCAGACACTTACTGGAGACATCCATATCATGTTTCACCGCATTCTACGAACACGTTCCTCTCATACCACTTTAGTGGCTCCTGTATTCTTTATGATAAATACATATATTTTATACACTTTACACTACTTGTAATTATTTTCATTTGTACTCCCTACCACGGGGCTACAACAACTGGCTGACGATTACGATTCAAGAACTTCCTGGATCAATCTACAATAATTTCTAACAACAACTAAATGACGAACATTCGGCGACGAATTCGCTCTAAAAATTATACAGGTATGGGGAAACAGCATTTGACGACCAAAAGGATTCAAGAAAAGAAGAACACGTGGATATTCGAAATAATTGTTTCCTTCACTCAGAGGAAATTCCAAACTTCCAAAGTATTTATTTTTCCAAAGTTTGGTGAAGAACGGGAAAGCACACTTGTCTATTTGTCTACGTTAAAAAAAACAACATCTGAGCGCAAACACCCACAAACACGGGATAAGGAACACTTCGATAAAAGGACAACCACCCTTGCCGAAATAGGATTTTACAAATACGCCGTCAAAAAGCATTATCTTGTTGTTTAAAAGCCACTGAAACGTAAACTACGGACTGAAAAATAACACATAATACGAATTGCGTGGAGAAATATTATTACTGAATTAACGCGACCTAGTTTTCAGTAAGTACAAAGAAAGCCTTCGTTGTTCTAAAAAGGATGTCTTGCTAATACGTCTTATAGGTAAAATGTATTAGCGTTGGAAACAGGAAACACACTCCTGCAAAAGTAAATGATATATTTTATTATATTGGCTAAAGCTAGTGTGTGCACAAATTAGCAAAAGTATGTTTAAACGAAACTATGTACCGTGAATAACATAGGCATTCAGTTGGATCTCTAAGTCTAGAACATAAAAAATAGCTTCAATGAACGGCTACGAAGTAAAAGTGTCGCCATTATCTTGTTTTGCATTGATGAAATCAGAACTTATCGAAAGCTTCTGAAATGTAATACGCGTGTTACTGTTGTATGTACATTCATTATAGAATGACTTATATAGTCAATAGAAAGGAATGTGTAATAGAGAAAGTTATGCTATCAGATCAGTGAGGAACAATTGGCAATACCGAAACAAAACGAATAGAAACAATTGGCAATACAGAAACAGAACGAAGAGAAACAGTTAAATTTGATAAAATATCTCGATGAAAAACGAGGAAGAAAAAAAAAGAATGAACGAACAATTATTTGAAAATCAGTTAGATTTAATGAAATTTTTCAAAGAAAAACAAGAAAGAGATAGGAAATAAATGAATGAACAAATATTGGAATTGAAAAAAAAAACTACATTTAAGGCAACAAAACAGTCAAATAAGTAAATGGATCTGATAACACAAGTTGAAGTGAATATGGGTAGAGGAGAAGAAACAAGCAAAATTTTTTCCCCAAAATGCGGTCTGGTCAGCTATTGATATATTTCGCTATTCTCCTGAGGAAGACCTAACGATCGAGGCGTATTCAGAATATTTGAATACCTTTTTAAGATTAATTCTAATGCAGGGACTAATCAAAATAAGGTTCGTTTATTGCTATGGAAATAAGGTACATCCGAACATAATAAATTCGTGGACTATATTATACAAAAGAAACCAACGAATTTTCGTTTGACGAGGCATTCAAATTATTAACGGAGTTATACTGTCTGAAAAATCCTTTTTCATAAAAGATGGAAATACATGAATCTTACACGTAAGGAGAGTCAGGACAATACGACATTTGCATATATAGTTAATAAGCACTATGACGATTTCATATTGACATCTAAAACGGCGGACAATTTCAAATGCTTAATATTCACAGAAGGTGTGATTGCCACTAAAGGCGCCGATATAAGGTGCCGTGCTCTAAATTGATTGGAATTAGAACCTGATTTTACGCTTCGATAACTGGCTGAAGATGGTCAGCAGTTCTTGGCAATAAAGCAAGATTCCCGAAACATATAGGAAGCAGGTATCGCTCACATTAGAAAAATACGTTTTTAAAATAAAGGAACGCCCCCAACAAAACAATTACCAACCAAAAGACAAAAAGAACTTACAAAAAATTATCAGGATGTGCAAAATCCTTGACGTCCTTGTAGCAAATGTGAATGACCTCTTGGGTACAATGCATATCAGTACCAGAGGAAAATTACATGTGACCTATGGAAGCGAGCAAGGCACAAGACCTTATACTGCAAAGTAAAAGTAGCACAAAACGCTACGTAAAAACTGCAAAAAAAACCTTTTCGACCGGATTAAATGCGGCGCTCAAGGTCCATCACTACTCGCCACCAAACCCATACGAAATATTTGCTAAGTTAATTGCGGAAAATATTTTGTTCCCAAATAGACTTAAGCGAGGCGTACCTAGAAATACCAGTAGAGGAAGATAGCTCGAGAATTTTGTGTATCTCAATGTACAAAGCACTTTATAAATTCAATAGATTATCATTTAGTATAAAAGTAGCACCTACAATTTTCCATCAGGTAATTGATACTTTGCTAAGCGGTTTGGATTTCGCAATAAGCTTTCTGGACGATATTCTTATCCGTAGTCAAAATGTGTAATGACATAGAGCTCATGTATTTCAAGTGTTTGACAGGAAAAACGAACACGGCTTCACATTTAAGGAAGCAAAATTCGAATATTTTTTTAACAAATTAAGTACCTGGGTCATATCATGAATAAGGACAGGAGGAACCCCGATCAGGAAGGTCCACAGCTATAAAAGATATGCCAGAACCTCATAATGTAACTATATTGCAGACTTTTTAAGGGCTCGCGAAATATTATCAAACGTTCATTAAGAATATGCATGAATTGCGTACGCCATTGAATGTACTATTAAAAAAGGGGGAAAATGGGGCTGGACGCATGAGTGCCAGGCACCGTTTAAGAAATTAAAGGATGTATTAACGTCCAATTTATCCCTGCCCCATTACAATCCGAAGCAAGAGATTATTGTCGCAACTGACGCAAGTTCTTATGGGATCGCGGCGTGCATTCTCTACAAGATGGCTGATGGGTCCACTAAGCCGATCGCCCATGCGCCAAGAACTTTACTTCCTGACAAGAAAAATTACTCCCAAGTTGAAAAGGGATCACTGGGGATCAGATTCGGTGTTACAAAATTCCACCGATTTTTACACGGTCGTAATGTTTAAATTGCATACTGAGCATGGGCCGCTTATTACCATGTTTGGCTCTTAAAAGGTCTGCTAACTTACACAGCCAACAGTCTACGAAGAAGGGGACGCATCCTACTGAATTACGATTTCAGTATGGAAATTCTTACATCTGCGAATTTAAGTTAAGCAGACGGATTGTTGCTATTAATTCTGAAATCATGGGAACCACTGGAAGACACAGTAATAGCTTCACTACAAATTAAAAGGGCTATACACAAATACTTTGTAATACGATCAAGGAAGTAGCAGCTACTTTGAAAGTTATATAAAGAAAGAGTGAAGAAGATAATTTAATCGAAGAAATGAAACAAAAAAATCAATCGGATAATCGGCGGCGGAAACTTATTCTATGTGCAATGAAGTACTTTTGTACCGGGAAAGAGTAGTAATCCCAGCTACAATACAAAAGAAAATTCTAACGGATTTCCATGCGGGGCACCCTTTGGCTACGCAAATGTAGAGGGTAATGAGGTCCTACGTTTACTGGAAGAATATGGACACTGATATAGAAGGCATGGTAAAGTCGTGTAAGGGATGCGCATTGGCTGCAAAAGCACCCCCAATACAATTTAGCCCTTGGCCCAAAACGGACCACCCACGGCAAAGAATACACGTCGATTACGCAGTCCCACTGGATGGAACCTTTTATTTAATAGGGGTAGACAGTTTTTTTCAAAATAGCCTGAGGTATGTCGATGTAAAAGTCCAACAATGTATTTTACAATCAGTGTTCTTCACGAATTGTTCGCTAGGTCTGGTGTGGTTGATTGTCTATTGTCAGGCAATGGCACACAACTCACTTAAGCAGATTTTAAAAGCTTCTGCAAGGATTTCCAGGTTAACGTATCATCCCAGGCAGAGAGGTTTGTATACACGTTGAAAATAGCGTTGAAGAAGCCTAAAGGAACGCCCTAAAAAATCGTTACAACAGTTTTTACAAGTTTACCGAATTATTCCAAATGAAAGGACTCCATCGAAGATGTCGCTGGCAGATTTAATGTTCGCGAGGAAAATTAGGCCGGTCATTGGGAAATTCTTACCTAAACAGGTGAAACTACTATCGTTCATGAAAAAAGGTATTTACCCGGTGCAAAGGTATTTTTCCAGGTACATAAAATGATAGTACGATGTGGGAACTAGAAAGGTCCAGAAAAAAGATCGGGCGGATTGTCTACATTATCGAAGGTCCAAGATTTACGCACAAGAAGCATTTAAATCAAATTTGGAAACGTATAACAGATGAAGAAAGACAACTTCCTGCTGAAAAGGAAGAAGTTATGCACAACATATATGCAACATTCGACTTGGTAACACTACAATCAGCCAGACAATGCCGGCCCTCTAGAAATAGGAAAACCACCGGCACGATAGAGATCAAATGTTCGTCTATTATTGTATTGTCTCTTATTATATTTGCTGACTAAACATGCATTTTCGATTTTTAATTAAAAAAAAGCTTTTATCACGAAGAAAAAAAAACAACAATTATATTAAATATCCCCACACTTAGACATTTAATAAATTATCGTTGAAAACAACAAGGCGACATGTTTTTTATAATGCCATCATACCACGAGAAAATAAAACTATTTCTATCCTGAAGACGCGATGGTGTCAATCACACTTATATAAACATATAATGTTTATCTAAAACTGCGCTTGAGTTACATAGGCTTACTAAACTTAATATCCAATTTAAATTTAGGCAACGCTTTTATCTCGGAGTTAACGCCAACTTTTCTCTATCTCCCTCTTTCTATCTCTCTCTCTCTCTATATATATATATAGAGAGAGAGATATATATATAGATATATATATAGATATATATATATATTTATATATATATAATATATATATAATATATAATATATATATATATATATATATATATATATATATATATATATATATATATATATATATATATATATATAGTCTAAAGAAGCTTGGAATAAGAAAAGTGTCAAAATAATATTAAAGAATGCCGTTTACATTCCCGGAAGGAAATAAAAAAAAGAATGTTAACTTAGCACCGACATAATCCGACTTCTAAAACGATTATAATGACAAAAGAGAATCCATTTATATAAGGAGGAAGAATACAAAACGCATGAAATAATGTTGTTAAAAAGAAATAGATTTAGCGCTTGCATATGGCGATTTTGCAAAAGTCTAAAATTTGAAAACAGAATTTAAGTCCATAAGTATGAAAGAGAAAACCTTAACTGAAATGTTGTAAATAATAAACATGGATCTTCAGCTGCTTATCATGTAGATGTTTCGGAGATTTAAAAACAGGAGAGCTGTTAAATGCCTGCCTCTCCAGTGGATAATACCACTCCCCCAATAAATAAAAATGTAAAATAATACGTTTACTATTTTTACTAATATATGAAAAAAATAGATGAATTATATAAAAAATAAAAAAGATAAACTATTAATAAGTAAGTTAAGGATTACAAGATTCATTCTCATATATATATATATATATATATATATATATATATATATATATATATATATAATTGTTAGCGTATCTTCTTTTCTAAACGTCTATATGTCAATTAAGTCTAATGTTAAAACTCCTATAGTGAGTAAAATCTCATTTTTTTGCATCGATAATGTTTTACATATTTCATGTAAAACTTTGTCATAAGTTAATTAATTTGTTATATAGACTATGTGAGAACCGTTTGGAACTTGATTATATATTTGGAACTGCGTAAAATTTAAATATTCAAATATTGTCTATTAAGCATATCAGAAAAATTGAACTTCGCAATGATAATATTATAGTATTGTCTTACTCTAGCGTACAGTATCTGGAAAACCTTGCCCGTAAGACCTATTTTCTTATAAATTATGTACAAAGAATAAAAAAAAATGTGTACCGGTCTTGTAGTTTGAATAGGTACTTCTGAATAATTTCTAAAGGTAAACCATATTGCTCTGTGTTCGGCCTACCATGTATATATATATATATATATATATATATATATATATATATATATATATATATATAAGCGAAGATATGTGTGTGTCTGAACATTTTTCTGTATGTCCGGGAAATTATTTTTGGGGGAGGACGCTCGCTCGGTCGGGTTTCTCCTTAAAACCTTCTATATTGTCTAAATCATAATATCTACGAGTTATGAACGAGGGTCGCGTCTATCTTTAATTTACCTGGCTTTTATTCGCTATTTTCGGGATTGTTTTCGTTTCGTTTTTCTGTATAAAAAAGCGAAACTGTGAGACAAATTTGTGTGCTCTGCCTCAAACGTCCCAAAACACGTCATATCAGACGATGGCTATTAATTTAGCAGGGAAAACAAACAAATACGCAGAAACTGGCTTGCAGTGACTAACTTAAGTCGCATAATATTTGACGTTATTAAAGTCTCGCTCCTGTCAAGTTCATTTTACAAACGTTAAATAAGGACAGTTTTCACTTTTCCTTTCCTTTCGTTGCCATTCTTGTTAGGGTGTTTACCTTTTCTTTTCTACCTTCTCATCAAGGCTTCGGGTTCGAGCCTACCTTCCTACCAAAACGGTTTTTTTTTACTTTTTACACCTCCAAACACCCGGCTAACGTCTTTTTAATAGGCTTGTTTTGATCCACCCCTACACACAGACGTTCGCACACCCAGGCAACGCTGGGCAGCCTCGCTAGTAAAAATGAAAAGGTACAGTAATACACCATTCTTCTCTATGGGAAAATGCTGAAAGGATATCGAAGATATTTTGCCCACTAAGAAGTCAGGAAAATATACTATTTATGGTTTTCTCGAAATATGGAAAACATCTTACTAAATTCCCAATATAGCATTGACCACTTAAACTGGCACATAAAAAATACGCTAAATATCGCATAACCGATAGAGTATACCCATGTTTACACACCAGTAAGTTTTATAAGGACGACACGGTTTATTATTTGTGAATATTAAATGCTATATACACTCCCGCTTATTCTAGCATTGATACAAGGTCTTCCTGACCTCTATCTCATTTTAGAACCTAGCAGTGCCGATTAAAGATTGGAATTGTTTGATATTGCTCAAAACATGCTTCACATGACATTCAAAAATCTCCAGAATAATCATATTGTCATCGTCATTCTGGACACGGAAATTACAAGATAAATATATTATTTATTGTCGTTACAAATGCATAGTATTGCCCATAACATCGTGCGCCACAATATTTTTGCGTATTGTTAGTAGGCATGTTGAGTTTTATTACGGATCACACATCGCTATGAATCCAAAGCGAATTTTACTGTGCAAGCCTCAATAACTTAGCATTTTTATTGAGCAGAAATCAGACAAGTTGGCGCCACTGCTCACACTAATCCTGATATAAAACTAGCAGATATATTTGAGGCATATAAACAATGGAATGCGTAAATACATGCACACGCGCAACACACACACGCACACACACACCTTTATATATATATATATATATATATATATATATATATATATATATATGTGTGTGGGTGTGTGTGTGTGTGGGTGTGTGTGTGTAAGCATATATTATATATGTGGGTGTGGGTTTGGAGGAGGTATAAGACATTACGTTTACCTCATTCATGCAAGGGGAAATCAAGAACCATCATCAGAATTAGCATTGACCTTCATAAAAAGAAGCATACAATCACCTCACTACTTAAGATTATTTATATTAACAATGACAGTAATCGTACTTCTTGCTCAAATTAAGTTCGGATTATTACAACAAATGACTCTCACCAATAATATTGAGTTTTTCACAAAAAACAGTCTAAATAAGTATAGGAAATGAGTGTAACAAACTCTGTTCTAACATCAAAATGAAAAGTTAAAAAGCTATTCTACATTTTCAATATTGTCCATTTTGTATAATTTAAAAACGTTCTGAAGTGGACATTAAAAAACTTGCACATACGAAACGCGTTTACACTATTTCAAAAATTATTTCAATAATCTAAATATTTAAAATAATAAAGTGAAAATATGAAATAATAAAATAGGTATAACAGCACAATTGTTTGTGACCCCAATCATTTAAATATATATATATATATATATATATATATATATATATATATATATATATATATATATATATATATATATAGAAAGCGACCCTTCTTACATGATACGTCTTTCTGCATCTAAATAAGTGGCACGCGATGCATTTCGATTTAAAAACAATGAAAGAAAGAAACCGGACAAAGTAAAAAATAGATAAACATGAGAACATATAAACAATTATCATGAAAAATATGTACAACAGAGGAAGAAGTGAGAGAAAAAGGATGGATAATATATATTAGAGAGACATTGGCGGAGAAGTAAAAAACACGCAAAAGAGTACCCGTAAATAAGATTTATCCAGCATATGATTATACGAGAATAAAAGATAAACTTTAGTATATTTCACACAAAAATATATACACTAGAGGAAGACGTCAATAAACACACACACACACACACACACATATATATATATATATATATATATAAAAATATATATATATATATATATATATATATATATATATACTAGCAGAAGTACCGTCGTTGACTGGGTTCAAAAACAGCCTGAAGAAAACGGATTGTTATTGATGAAAGTATGATAGGTTATGAAAAGGAGGGGGTAGTAAATAGATTGGTTTTGATACTTAAAAAGTTCACCCTAAGCAAAATATGATGAAAGTAAAGATAATTTTCGCGATAATATATTGTTTTGTATCAACTGTGTTTCCATTCATACCCAAGAGTGGCCAACAAAATGATGTTCCTTACAAAGAGAAAATCTTATATATATAATAATATAAACATACAAGAAATATATGTGACCATAGTTAATCCAAGTTACTTTCATGGTAGAAAATCTTCATTGGTTTGTATTTTTAAGTAGTTTGTAAAAAAAAAAATGATTGACAAACTGGTTTAAACAAAAAATCAAAATTACATCGACTTTGTAATAAACAGCCCCGTTTTCAATTTGGAGGAGGGGCACCTAAGCATCCGGTGTTAACAATTTAAGAGAGTTCCGTCAATGTAAGAAATATTTATAAACCTGTTTTAATTTTTTCCGTTTTTTTGTACTTGAGGAATATTCGATTACGGCATGTGTAGTATATATAAAAAAAATCATTTAAGTAGTTATCGCCTCAAATTTCGTTTTAATTTCGGTTCGCTGAAATTATTTAAAGTAAAGAGCATTAAAACGTATTTCCAAACAAGAAAAAAAACTGAACTTTTATTGATTATGGTAACATTTATTTCTTGTATATTTATTTTCCGAGTAGTCGTTTGTTGGCTTTTCTGCTAAACACTCTTACTACATAATCTCGACGAAATATCGAAAAACAAAGAAACAAAAACAGTTTTGAAAAATAATGAAGATTTACTTACTTTAGTAAAATAATCCGAAACAGCAAAATGGGATATTAAAGAAGTAAACACGTAATTTCTTTAGTTTTTTTTAAAACAACCAATCGATATAAATATAAATAAGAAGAAAAGGGCTCCCTTTTCAAGCAGAACAGCTTTAGCACTATCAGAATTTTTGTAGGAATTTTTGACACCCCTAACACGAAACTGCGAATACAATATAAAAATCTCGTAATTTCTCTGTTAAAAGTGGGTTATTTATTTTCTTTATGGATTATACTTCCAAAATAAACTATTACAGTTGTTTTAAAAGTAATAAAAATATATTTTTTTTTTTAAACAGTAATGAATTTTCCGAACTCAATATTTTTAAATTTTTAAATTTTAAAAATCTATCAAAATTTTTCTATTGATTCTATTTTTACGATATTTTCAGGGTCAATGTGAAATTTTATGTTCTTTCCAATAAACCGAATATAATATTTTAGACAAACGTTTTTTTTTTTTTTATTCACGGTTCCCCCCCCATCCCAATTGTTAAGTGTCTATTACAAAGTAAATACTTAATTTCGACTCGGATAAGTACATAATTATTTACTCACAAATTGAAGAGAAAAGGTCAATACATAATATATTCAAATTAAAAAAAAAACGGACATCGTGTTCTTGTAGAATTTTACCTGTAAAGTTTGAAGTTTAAAACCTTTTTTTAAACCACGTTATTTGTTTTTTCTTTTTTCTTTTTTTTTTAATGGAACCTTGGTCCTTGCTCCTTTAATTGAAAAAAAAATTAGGGCTTGAATTACATTTTTCGAGGAGTTATAAGCTTGGAAAGACAGGGGGTCGAATAATTCACGCCTCCAATTTTGTAAATGTCTAATAATAATTAATTTCGACTCGGATAAGTACATAATTATTTACTCACAAATTGAAGAGAAAAGGTCAATACATAATATATTCAAATTTAAAAAAAAACGGACATCGTGTTCTCGTCGAATTTTACCTGTAAAGTCCGAAGTTTAAAACCTTTAAAAAAAAAAAAACACGTTTTTTTTTTTTTTTTTTTTTTAATGAAATCTTGGTCCTTGCTCCTTTAATTGAAAAAAAAATTAGGGCTTGAATTGCATTTTTCGAGGAGTTATAAGCTTGGAAAGATGGGGTGGAATTATTCGCTATTTTCACAAAAAATTCTGATACTGCTAGAACAGCTTCGTTTCAGTTTTGCAGTATTGAAAGGTGTAGTATTTCGCCGTCGGATGCAAGGTGTACTAATGTTATGTAAAGAACACGCAGAAAGGGTTGTAATCAACTGAATTCCTTCTAATACACTGACAAAAAAGCTTAAGCAGATATATAAATAAAAATAACACCCTTATGTAAATGTTTTCAAAATACACGTAATCATGTGAGCAGGATTTTTTCTTCTTTTGACACGAAACCAAGCAACGTACTTTTTTTATTATTTATCTATTTATCTATTTTCGAAAGAGTGGCAGGTGCAAGTGGAGAAGGAAAAAACAGAGTTATGAAAAATTTGTGTCGAGAATTGTCTAAAGTTCCGATTTTTTTTTTTTTTTTTTGGCTTTCACTTTAATAAGAACGTGAATTTGTGAGGTGAATTTATTCGACACAATATGATTCAACTCCAAAAAAATAAATAAAAGCTAACGTGAATTAAGATTAAGGTAAAGGCAGTATTGTGGGCCTTCGTCCCGATTTAAAAAACCTTGTAAAACTTTGTGATATATTTACATTCTATGGAGGGCACGCGCGAACGAACACCCAATAATTTTATTATACCATATTTCTTCAAACTGAACCATAATTATCAAAGTATACTTACGCAAATAGATACGAAAAGTCTTTGTTAAAGTTTGTGCCCTATTTCGATGGAGTACAGACGTAAACTCAGACCCCACGATTTTATTATACAATCCCTATTTAAGTTGAAACATAGTTATTAAATTATTCTTATGTGCATCTATATTAAAATCCATTGTAAACGTTTTCTTTCATTTTTTTATGTCACTACTTTGGGTGGTCAGGCGCGAACCCAGACGCCACAGGTTTTATGAGCCACCGTTCTGTCAGATCAAACATACCCGTTCCTTATCCTCGATACATCTTCTAGCATTATATGTAATCAGTTTTTTTTTTAAATAGTCAAGCATATAGGAGCCTATTTGTGACACGACACACACAAAGAGACATTCAGCTTACTATTATATATATATATATATATATATATATATATATATATATATATAAATATATATACGTTTACATGTAAGGAATTGCGTGTCTCGTATTAATAGCTTAAGTTGATTTATAAGAGGGACAAACACTTCTCTATACAACAGCAACTGAAGATACAGAGGACACTTTTGAAGGTTCAGGGTTATATCTTTGTTACATTGGATACTTTGAAATTAAATACATTTGTGAATAATGAATTCAGGGTAGCCTTATCGACAAGAAGTTCTCCAACGTTTGAATTTCAGTACCTAGTCGACATGGTGGAACAGATAAACATAACCCAATGTATTTATGTTTTAATCAACGTCCACTTGGTAGATTTTAATGGGAATTAATATTATTCAATATATACACCCGGTAAAGTTGGTTTTCCGTGTGTAGAAAAAAACACCTCTAGACTTTTCAACCAAAATATCGACAGATGAGGGTTGGGGATAATCTATTTCACTCTTCCTAGTAAAAGACAAGGCGTGATGTAAGGAATCCAGGTGAGCCACAAAATCTAAAGCAAGGTCCCGAGGAAGGGATGACTCAAATGAATTATTAACATAACGGGAATATGAATCAGGAGGGTAATTTTGGGATTTAAAAGGCTTTACTTAATAAACTCCATCAAATATGTCGGAAAGATAGGACCCAAAGGCTCTCCATTGAAACCCAATAAATATTTATCACGTTTTCGAACAAAACTGAGAGAATGTAGTTAGTAAAATAGTTTTCTGCTAATGATGGGGGAGTATGTTCAGTATGATAAAGTCACAACAGATAGTATAGCTGTATTAGTATATGAAATGTATAATAAAACAATTTAACAAGAATATTACACTTGAGTCTTTATGTTCTGTATATCTTAAGTTGGCAGTGCTTGGAGAAAAAGGTGTATCTGTTATTCATCAACAAAAACAGACTAAAAATAATGTCATTCCGTCTGTTCTGCCCTGTATTATTTTTAATAGGAAACTTCCATAGAAACAAAAATAAAATTCTCCTCAACCCTACCCACAATAATCAATGTTTTTTTGATCGGCCAACATTTATTAGATAATCCAAAATGTGACTGATCATATGAAGCCGATAGCTTTAAAATCTTGTTCCGACTCCGATCGAGTTTTCATTTGAAACCCTCGTGTCTGTCTCCAGCGCGCTTCAGACCATCTATCTGCCGACAGAAGAGGTCCATACCTAGATTGGATCATTTAGATAAATAATGAGATGAAACAATATATGTATATATATATATATATATATATATATATATATATATATATATATATATATATGTGTATATATATATATATATATATAACTTTCAAATATAGACAAAAATGTCTAAATTATATTAAGATATAAAATGAGAAAGAAGAATATGATATAATTTTAATTATTATTGGGTTTGCTTTAATAATACTCATCATTTAATAGAGTACTTTATTAATTCATATAATCTACCTTGCATGTAGTAACTTGCAATAATTAGTTTTTTTCTTTAATATTCGAAATTTATAAGTCAAATTCATTTATATAAACGTAGATCAAGCATGCTTATATACATAATAACGTCCATTTGTAATTATTTTCTCTGTTGAATGTTTTCTTTTATTAGTTACGTAAAAATGATTAGATTAAAATATTACACTACGTAACCTTCAGAAATGTACTACCTTTATGCAAATGATTGCAGTTTTAATGTCAATTTTTTAATATACAAAATTTTACAAGCATAATAAGTATTAAATATATATTATCCTGCTTAAAGTGCAAAAAGAAAGCAACGTTTAGCTTCTTTATAAGCTGTTGTAAATACAAAGATTGGAGATAACGCAATTTACCTCGCCTTATATTTTTATTTATTTTTTTATAAGATCGGTCTTTAGTAATAATAATAACAATAATAATAATAATAATAATAATAATAATAATAATAATAATAATAATAATGAACAGTCGTGATGTAAGTTAATTTTTTTTTCAGTAGTTTCAATTAAATAAGCGTAGCCCATCTTTAATTGTAGTTTAAATCTACTGGCACATTTCTGAGTGTTCAATATATTGACATATCATGTAGTTTTATTTTATATTATACTATTGTTAATCTCAACACCGGATGTTTCTGTTCCTTGCTTAATCACTAGAAAAAAATTCAATCGTAACTTTTCTTTTTTCCTGTTTCTCTAACAACGTTTTCTATTGTAATTGTCTGTATTTTTGAAATGATGTGTTTTCATTGATTGAGATTGTCGGACAGACTTCCTCATCTTGGTTGTTATAGTCACAACCTTTCGGCCGTTTTGCCCACCGACTTCCATCAGGTGTTTTATATCGAACTGGGGAACCGTTTGTTAGGAGTCACTAACCCAACACTTTATTATTATTACTACAGGGGTACCGTGTTCGGACTCCAGCTAGGCTCTGGGACATAATTACTGATTCTCTGTTTTTAATGTTACCCGCGTAATAATAATAACATATAACTTGTGAGATAAAAACTCAAATGATAAAATATACTTTTTTATAAATCATGTAAAGACAATTTTATTTGACACTATTTTTCAAAAAGTAATTCAATAATATATGTATAGACTTTCTCCCCAATCGCCTTTAATTCTTATATGCATACATACATACATATATATATATATATATATTTTTTTCTCTTCCGACCACCTTACATATATATATATATATATATATATATATATATATATATATATAGGTTAATTCGCCATGAATTATTATGTATTTTTTACATTAATAATTAATTTAATCTGTCGTATCTTTATTTAAAATTTGTATAATTATTAAACTCATTCTAATCTATATAATTATAAAACTCAAATGACCTCGTAATAGGTGTAGTAACCACACATCCGGTTTACGACTTCCTATTGCGCATGCGTACATAATAAACGCGACAATAAAAGGTATTGTTGTAATGTGTCCGTTTCACCGTCCCGATTGTTTTTTTTTCGCGTGTAAATTAAAAGATATATCAAAATTAGAACTTAACTTTAAGTATTACGGTATCTGTTCAGTGCAAACCACTTATCATTCAATGGGTGTAAGTTTTTTTTTCTTAAACAATTATAAACAGAACAACTAATAGAATCTATCCATATTCTTTTTTCATTTAGCAGAATTTCATAGAAATGTCTCTGTCACAAAAAACCTTATTTTCTTTTCGTAACAGGGTCACACCCATACATTAATTCCATATCTAATATAACATACTGCCCCAACTGGTCACAGGTAGTCTAGTATTTTATAAATTATCGAAATAGTTTTTAACGCGTTTCCGACGTGATGGGAAGTGTCATCTTAAGATAGTATAAAAATGTAAAATATGAAATTTAAAAGAGGTGGAAATAGCTGAAAATGATTTAAAGATCTTCATGATGTGTGTCGCAATCACCTGACTTATTGGTAATGATACCAGGATCATTGCTGTATTTTGCTTTTCCCTCCGTTTCCTTACGTTTCTCCTTATTGTCCTTATCTTTTTTTTCCTTCTTCTTACTTCTCCTTATTCTCCTTATCATTTTTTAATTTTTCTTCTTCTTACTTGAGTGGAGGTGTAGGACACGGCGGTAGTGTGTAATACAAGTGCGCTATTCTCTGTGTGTTCCTTTGTGATGGAAGGTGTATGATTGTCTGTGTCTGTGTCTGTGTCTGTGTGTGTTTCCTTGCATTGGTTGGTAGAATGTGTGCTATTTCTGATAGTTTTATTTAACCCTTAGAGGATGCGTAATTTAATAGAAATGGTTCCATCAATTTTTTTTAATTTTTAGATTTCTTTCTATTTTGGTTTTCGCTTTAGTTTAAATCGCTTGGTGTATTCATAATATTATCTTTGTTTATATTAAGAGGCGTATTTATAGATAGACATACGGGTTTTTAGTGTTCCAATTTATTTGTGTCCCTAGGTCAACAGGGCCAGACATAGGATAGGATTTCAGTATTGGAAAGATATCGCAACCCAAAAGCCACAAGAATAAGAATGAGATTTGTTTCAGTCAGGAATGATTTCTCGTCAACTGGCTGAGGGTAGGAGGGTCCGAGCAGTGTCGCAACAGCTAGAAACTGTATTTCTTCGTGTTAGTTGCTTCGTAGTAACGTAAAGTTTTTACTGTTCAATGTGTTATATTAGAAATGACGGTTTGTGGCTGAGTGTGACTGTATGCGAGTGTGTGTTTATTTCATGTGCCAGTTCTTATTAATGTGTGTGGGTATACATGTGTATTATGTGCGTGCTAGTGTTTTTTGCATTTCGTTTTTTGATGTGTATTGATATTAATCTCTGTCGAATTCGGAATCTTGTTATATTTTTCCTGTGAAAGCAAATAAAAGTAGTGGTCTGTTTAGAAGATTGGCATTATTTTTAACATTTTTTTCAACTGCATGTTGGTACGTGTTTGGAAACATATTGATGTATGTTATCTGCAATTTTAATGTTCTTCTTATGCAAGGACACTCTTGTTCTGAGGTTTTTTGGTGGGGCCCTATGTAAGATTTGTCTCATACCGTGCATATTAATACATACAGTACATTTCTGGAAATGCTATTAAGATGCTCTTTTCTGAATATTTCTATTGGGGTATTGAATGTGTTTGTGTTTCATTCATTACTATGTCACAAAATCCACATTGATGCTTGCTGCATTTTGTACCTCCTGTTTGTAGTTGGTTGAGGTTAGAGGAGACTTATGTGTTTTATGTTTTTAGGTATGCGTTTGCTTTTTATTATTTTTGTTGTTTTAAGTATGTTGCTTAGTTTATCGTTCTGATTGAAAAGTCTTAGGTTTTTTTGTTATCTTTGTAAATAGTTCTAGGTTGATTGTGCTGTGTGTAAAGACGGATGCTAAAAGTGCAATTGTTGTTTTTTTTGGTGTTTCTTAGTTGGTCTATTAGATTTTTTCTACCAGTTCAATAAGTATTAGTAAAGTCATAAATCTATCTGCAGATACACGTACAAATGGAAAAATCGAAGTACACATACTGGGTCTCAACTTCTGCCCAACCTCTGAAAGCAACATAGCAGAGCTGAACTTAATAGACATATTATTACATCCTTTCAACGATCTACTTAGAAGCTACATAATGGATAGCATGCACGACCTTAGTTCCGAACAAAAAACAGTAGACAATAGGGCAATACTAAATGCATTCGATGTTAAAGGCCTATACAATAATATCTCCAATAGCTTAAGGAAAGAAGTCATCTCATACTGGATCGACAAACACACACAACTTTATACCCCATACTCAATAAACAATTCGTGATTGACAGAAGAGACATAATCCTCAACAACTCCTTCGAATTTTATAATGACAACAACATTCAAATACTAAGCACAGGAATGTGAACAAAAATGGTACAAATACATATCATCCCAAAACTGGTCCTCCTGGAAGCGATTCTTTTATGAAAAGATATAGCAGAAATACCGAGACAATATCAAAATACTCTTCATATAATCTTGGAAAAGATACCTGGATGATTTCTTTATCCTCTGATAAACTACATGTGAGCATATCAGAGTGCTCAATATTATACTACAAAATCTACACCCCAAAATAAAGTTCACCCTAGAACAAACCCCGTGAATTAATTTTTCTAGATATAACAATTAAAAACAACATAATTACATATATATAGGACAAGCACACAGGCACCCAACAATACCTCAACTGTAAAAGCTATCATCCGGAAAACTGTTTATATCCACACCCTACTCACTGAAACGCAGAGATTGCACGGAAGCCACAGGCAAATGCAACCCATTATCTCGAATAAATGAACTGCAAATGTGCTAGCGGAAAAGAAGACATAAACCTCTAATAATACGCAATGGTATCGAACGTGCAGAAAACGTTCGAATAGACCACCTAACAAACAAACAAAAAACATACAGCAAAGAAAAAAATTAGCATATATCTGTAGACTAACACAATCAACCCAGTACTATTACAAAAACCGTATACTTCTCAGTCAGAATGATAAACCAAGAACATACTTGGAACAACAAAAAAGCAAACGCCAACTTAAAAACACACCTTAACCTCCTCTAAACGCAATCAACTGATACCAAATGTGTTTACAAAATGCAACAAGCGGCGATGTGAAGTTGTGACGTAATAATAGAAGGAAAGACATACCCATTAAAACAGTCAAGACAGACATTCAGAATAAATAAAGATCAAAATTACCCCTATAGAAATGTAGTGTATACATTAAGATGTTTCAATTTGACCCCCATGTAGTAGAAACAACTTCAAAACATGCTAATTTTACACAGGAAAACATCATAATAAGAGTCCGAAGAGACCAGAGCTTAATATCAATACTAAAATAAACAAAAAGCTGTGAACCCTCAGCGATCCCTAATAGAGATCCCTTGCCACATAGCGTCAATCCTCGGTCACGTACGCAAATGTGACCTGCGTTCGTCCTTCGGGTTGATAGGCTGCTTCTTCATCGATCTGCCATACTGTAAATAGATCAGTTTAATGCACGAAAAAGAAACAAAACAGACTCAGTTATATCTGTTCTACAGTTTAATTCCAGATAGAGTTACACAATATAAAATTGTATACAATTGATTAGTTGTTTATTTTGAGAAATAAATTACTGAGTCTCAATTAGATAATTATTCTTGATGCTGCGGTGGTGACGCTTCGGGATGAGAGAGAGAGAGAGAGAGAGAGGGGTGACGATCTTCGATTGTGTTTTATTTCTCTCTAATCGCAGCTCAAACTGCAATTTGTGCATGGGAACCTTTTATGCAGTCATGACAGGGTTGGGTCGGGCTGCGACCTGGACCAACCCCCACTGATTACCTCAACTCAGCGGCATCCCCGTGTGTGGGTTTACCTGTGAATCTGCAAGCTCTCTCAGGTTTGTTTTCTCATGATCGAAAAAGGTAAAACCTGTGATGTTTCCGTCTGATACTGTAATCAGAGGACAGACGTCCATGGTCAGGGGTCGCTGGCACCGGAAACGAGATTATATTTCGTTATGTCTCTCAAAGTGACAACAAATTTTAACTTTCATTAAACAATCAGATTTACATGTCGGTTTCATAAACATAATGGAATTTATAACTTATCTTCTCCTTTCAGCAGGGTTTGCTGCCGTTTCCCTGGCATACAATATTAATAAACAATAAAACAGTCATATCTGCCCGACATTCTATAGTGTTTCGGGACCCTCAGCGTCCATTTCCCCCCATTGGGAGCCCAATCGCTCCTTAGGACGGTATCGTCACATACTGCCCCTTAGACCAATAGGTTTTTGGAAACGAATGAGTCAGAGTAATCTGCAAACACAGATCTCCACCCCAGCTGCTTCATTCGGCCGTTTTTTTGTAAATATATTTCAACAACAACCACTCACAAGTGATGGCTCTCCACGTCAGCTCGTCAGCCGAGACATTACCCTTCTGGGATTTAAAAGTCCAAAATGTCATAATATTAGAAAAGTAAAAAGTTCCAAGTTTCAAGTAAGTCCAGTAAGTCCAAATTTCGAAAGATATCGTTACTCTTATTTTTCACCAGTTATATAACATTTATCTCCTTTATTTCAACACAATTATGCAGTTTTCTTTCCCAGCAATGATGAGAGGTACTCCTGTCTTTTTCCAACAAAAAATGATTAATTATAAAACAGTTAAAAAAGTCACCCACAATTTTTCACGTTAAAAGGCGCCGGGTATTCCAATCACCTACCATAAAGTTACATATCTTATCTTAAAGTTGAATCAGAAAATTCACTTGAATGTTCGTTTTTTCACAGAACTATTCACAGAAATTATAAAAGTCAAATGTGTTTTTTCATACATTATAAAATATCTGTTTCTTTCAACAAGTAATCAAAGTTACTCCAAAATCTTTCAATCACAATTCAATCCAAAACATTACGCTTATTTACTCTCGTTTAAAATTATTCGAAAAGTGACGTTACCTTTTACGCTTCTTATTGAATAGGTTCCTTCCTTAGGAATTCATTAACAATCCAGAATTGCAATGCATAACACGCGTAACGTATGCAATGGATTATCTTAAAAATAATCTCGACAGAAAATCCATTTAAATCATCCGACAAAGAATACCGTTTTTTTAACTTGGTAAAAATGTTAAAATAATAATCTAGTTTATTCACGTTATAAGCTTTCCTATAAAACACACCGTTGGTTTTGGATCATACGGGCGCAAACTGCAAGAGACAGAGCGGGGAAGAGTAAGCGATACAGCAAAGCCTTCACCATAACCCCTGCCAGCCTCACAACACACAACCACGAGACTTAGTATATATTTAACAATCTCAGAACATCCCGTTACTCGCCCCAACATTCTCGCCAACGCCACCATTAAAGAATGGTGAACAATGACGACTAATCCTCCCCAACGCCACACCAGTCTGCCACAACTGTAGCTTCCTTGCCTTCAAAAACAGCCGTGATCAGTGCGGCTAACAGCAGTTGAATTTCCAAACCCAATCTACGAGTTCCAAAAAAAAAAAAAATAAAATCCTATCCAGTTCGATTTTATAAGAGGCGCTCAAACCTTATTTCACATCCAATTTTTTAATTTAATTAAATCACCTGATTTCCTTTTTTTCCTTTGTTTCCAAAACACGTCTTAGGTTACTGTCCGATTTGTTTAGACATTCAGGAACAGGATTTCGCCTCAAACAGGGTATTATTTTATTCGATTTATCAGTCAATCGTTATAATCTCGCTCAATGTCCCTCCGCGGCCCCCTTTAATGGGTTCGCAGCCACGACCAGCTAGTTCTCCTTTTCACATAATTTTAGTATTCTTCCGAGAGATCTTCTTCACTGTCGAAGCCCAGCTCCTCCTGGCTGAGAGACTCTGGAGACGGTGTCACTTGTCCGGCTAGTCCCCCTAAGGGAATTTCCAACGACAAAATTGTCAGAGGGGTACCGCAAAGCTGACCCGCACCTCCTGATCATATATACTTAATCATTCCCAGTGTCAGCTCCTTTTTAAGTCCTTCCCGACGTAGACCTTCACACACACTTTTCTTCTCGCTGTCTAAATGAGGCATAGCTCATCTCCTCTAGCTGTAACTCGGTGTTGTTTGCGTGTGCTAATTTAACATCTGCCGGCTGTAAAGGTTCTTTGTCCTCCACTGCACGGCATGCATCCGATCTTCATAATGATACGGCTGAACCCGTGTCCACCAGAGTTGTCAACTCCACGTCCCCCACTCCACGGGGCAGGTCTGACCCCCTTCTCTCTATTGATCTGATGGCCTCTTAGCCGTCTTTACGTTCATGAGCACCATTGGGTTTGAACGGGCAGCAAATGCTCCTCACCCGGCAAATGCCAGGCAGTCTGAGATCTGATCGAACCTTCTGGACGGTATTTCCCCTCCTTGTTTAATATGGAAATTTCATCCGGGGGCAATCTCTCCGCCGATGGCCTGCATATTCACAACGCCAACACCAGGCATGCGGACAAACACTGGTCATATGACCAGCCGGTCCGCACGTCCAACAATACAGGGGTCTTTTCATCTCAGGGGTCACATGCCCCCTCATGTCTTGGAAGACCCATCTGCTTTTCCCATAGGCGTTTTTGCTATGGGTTGCACTAGGACTTCTGCCCGTACGTAACAGGTTTTAGAATCTCTCTCGGGTTCCCTTGTGGCTTGCACTCGAGCGGGCTCGTTGCGCTGGTCGGGTGTCTCTGCTGATCCCCAGGCGACGATTTTCTGCGTCAATGCACCATTTGGCCTCATGCTCGTGTCGGTGACACTTCTTACAAAAGGGCTGTATTTCCTCCAAATTGAGTCTGGTACTTCGCCGCTGGGTGCCCTTCATAGTCAAATCGTAAACACGCGACCTCAATCGTCCAGGCACGGAGTTGCAGTGGCCACATCTGAGGTTCCACTCTAGCTTATTGGTATCAAACCCCTTCGCCCAATTATCCTCTTCCAGTAGCTTCGGCGACTTGTTTTGGCTTGGGCTTCCTTATAGTAGGGCGGGTCTCTCTGGTTTAATAATACAACCTCGAGCTCCTGATACGGCTTCATACCTGATTGCTATTCTGGGCGAGGTCTACAGCGTCGCTTAGCTTAACGGGGTTACCATTTAACACACTCGCCCCTATGTCTTGAGCAAGAAGGACTTCGCCCAAGCTATCTGCTAGTAATGCCTCTATCGGGCGATCGTCTCTAACCGACTAGTCCGGGAAGGCACGTATGGCCAGTCCGGATATTCGCTCGGCCATAGCACCTATCTTTTTCCCAGCGTGCTGTCGGCGCCCAAAAAGCTCGCTCACTGCCTCAATAGCGGTCCTTTCGCTGCTTAAACTTTTCATAAGGGACGAGCTTAGCTGTCACCAGGTAACCGGCGGTTCTTTTGGAACTGCCGCGTAATGAATCTCGAGACCGGCCCCGACTCCGCGTTATACTCGAGGAGGATCATTTTGGCATCTTTCAAGCCGAATACGACCTGCTTCTTACCGACTGTCCGTAACTAATTATCTACCACTCTCGGCACTCCCCTTAAACTGTGGATCCGCAAATTTCCTAACAAAACCGGGAAAGCTTCCGTTACTCTTGGCGAACCTAAGCTCTCCTTTATCCTTCCGTCGATTTCTTCCTGAATTTTGTCCATCCACCGAGTTGGGTTGTCTACATCCCTCTCCAGTTCGCCGGTGCACCCCGCCATCCCCTCTCCGACCCCTATGTTGACTGGTTTCTCCATCTTCTTAAGTCTTCTCTACTCATACATATGGTGTTTTTTCTTACGCTATTCTTTTTTCACTAAAAACAACAAGAGAATGAAATCTACAACAGCGACACAATAAAACAAATAAGAAAAACAAACTCAGTGTAACTTCTCAAGTGGATTGCACTTTCTCTCTCTCTCTCTCTCTCTCTCTCTTTTACTTTCTCTTTAACTTTCTATCTCTATTTTTTGCTTGAATTTAACTAAACGCGACGCAGAAGAAAAAAAGTTTCACTTTTAAAATCAACATAACTGATGGTCAATTCGCTTTCAATGCATTTATTATTTCTCTCTTTTTTTTTGTTTTTTGATGTAACACACAATTACGATGCAGAGAAAAACACACACTGGCGCTTTTCAATATACTTATTCTTTCTCTCCCTCTTTTACCATTTTATTTGTGTTTAACACACGCACAAACTAATATTCAATTCACTTTAGCAGCATTCCTCAAAAGCGCCCGCTCCGACGATATAGAATCTAAAAAAAAACTTTGTACTTACCCAAATACTTGATATTGCGCCACCGACGTCAGTCTCTTGATTCAAAAAAGTCTTTCCTATTTACTCTTGGAGGAAACAAATACAGATTTTTTTGTGGTGTGTCCGTGTTTCGTTTCACAGTCTCTTTTACTCTCCTTGCACTTTCTTTCTTTTTTCCAGTCCGTTTTTCTCTCCCTTATATGTTATGGTTTTTGTTTTGTTTTGTCGGGTCAGTTAGTTCTTCTTCTCTTCAAGTCTCTCGTTGTGCCTGTGGAATTTTTTTCTCCCATTCTCTTTTTTCTCGTCCTCTCTTCTCTTTCTATTTTATATTCTTTTTTTCAGTGTTTTCCTTTCACTCAGGTCCTTTATCCTGGCTTCACGGTCACCAGATGTGGAATATGAAGCTACACATGGCGGTCGCTTAGTGACCTGCTCCGACGTCATGTTTCATACCCACTCAGGGTCTTTTATCCTGGTTACACGGCTCCAGATGTGAACCCTCAGCGATCCTGAATAGGAATCTCCTTGTAACATACGCGCCAATCCTCGGGCAAAGATGCAAATGTGACCTGTGGTCATCCTCCAGGTCGAAAGGTCGCTACTCCGTCTATCTGTCACACTGGAAATGAATCAGTTTCATGCACGCAAACGGAAGACATACTCAGTTATATCTATTCTACTGGTAAATTCTAGATACACACAATATAAAATTATATACAATTGTTCAGTTGTTGATTTTGACAAAAATTCTACTGAGTCTCATTTGGATTAATTTCTCTCGATTTTGCGGGAAGAGAGAGAGAGAGAGAGAGAGAGGATGTGACGATTGGTTTCTATCGAATCTAAGCTCAAACAGCAGATTTTCGCATGGAGACCGTTTATGTTGTCAAGTCAGGGGTCGATTTGGCTACCGCCTAGACATATCACGACTGATTAGGTCACCTCAGGGGAATTCCCGTGTGTGAATGTGTGTGTGGGGGGTATGTGTGTGTGTCTGTCTTCCTGTAAATCTGCGAGCTCTCTTAGTCTTGTTTTCTCACGATCGAAAAAGGTAAACACCTGCCTTTCGGGTTGCTTCTGTATTCAGAGACCAGACATCACTGAGTCAGCGCTTGATTGCACTGGAAATGAAATTATATTGCGTTATGTTTTCAAACTTTTATGAAATTGTCACTTTCACCAAACAATCCGATTTACATGTCGGTTTCATGAAAAACAAATGAAATTTATAACTTAACTCTTCCTTTCAGCAGGGTTGGTTGTCTTTGTCTCGGGCATGCACAACGCGTAACAGTAAAACGATGATGTTTGCCCGGCATTCTCCAGTGTTTCGGGAGCCTAAGCCCCCACCCCCAACTCGGTTGGAGTCTAACTGCCACTATAAACGGTTCACTTACAATGCAAAACACACTCGCACGCAAGTAGGTATAAATGTAAAGATAAATCAGAACTGACATATTAAAACACACACGCACACGCATACAGCCACATACAGCAACAAACAACTCTTCTGATATAACACATTGAACGATACCTACCTTACTTTACTACGAAACAAACAGCACTAAAAATAACTAAAACTACACTGTAGTGTCGGTTTCGACACTGGCATCGCCTCTTCTCCCCTCAGTCCGAAGAGGAGTAATCATTCGTGACTGAAACAATTTTCATTCTTACTCTTGTGCCTTTGCACTGTGCTCCCGGTTTTGGGGAGCGGCACTGTGTTCCCAGATTTGGGGAGTGGGATCTTTCCAACACTGAAAACCGATCGTATGTCTGCCCTGTCCAATTGGGGAGATAAATAAATAGGAACACTAAAATTATCTTATCTATCTATAAATACGCCTCTTAATACAAACAAATATAATATTATGAATACGCCAACCGACTTAAGCTAAAACGAAAATAACAATAGACAGAAATTTAAATCTGAAATTAAAATATAATAATCAAAATTGAATAGAAACATTACTATCTAATTACGAATTCTCCAAGGGGTAACTTACACTCAGAGACATAACGCATTTCTACACACCTATACAAGGGAACACGCACACGCACACACACACACCCGCACTTACAAAGCGTAACTCACACAAGAACACACACACAACAATCCACTTTTTTGAGCAAGTACTAACGTGCCCTACACTCACACTCAAGTAGGAAGAAGACAAATAAATAAACAAAAGGAGAAAAAGGAAAAAAGTAAGGAAATGGAGGGGAAAGCAAAAGGTAGCAATGACCCTGGTCTGGCCTGCAGCCAAGAAGCTCTTTTAAATCATTTATAGATATTGCCACTTCTTGGAAACATGTCACCAAAATGGATTACGAAAACGTGTTTATACATTTTACTAATATTGGAAATATGTTACATGTTGAATACTTTTTTTTTCACGAAGACGCTTCACTGGACGTCCGAATCGGGTAAAAAATCATGTCAATGATAAACCACAATATTACAATGATCTAAATAATTAAATATATAAAAATAAATATAGCAATTAATAAACCAATCTAAAAAAATGCAGTACAATTGTTCGTGACCTCACTGATTTAAATATACATCTTTCTCTCGTTTGAATCTCTCAAACAATTTCATAGTAAATGTATATATATATATATATATATATATATATATATATATATATATATATATATATGTGTGTGTGTGTGTGTGTGTGTGTGTATGAATGTATGTATATACGTAGATAGGTATGTATGTTTAATAAGCTACACATATTAATATAAATATTAAAAGCGCAAAGATTCGGTTAATTAACTTAATAATTTAAAACCCGTGTTATTAAAATGATCCTAAAATTTCCGTTTCATTTTTGGAAAGATTAGACGTGATGCTTCGTCACAAATATTTATGAATTCACCACATTTTAAACAATTATGTCGGTTCCAACTCATGTATTCAATCGTATTGAAAAATATTGTCGATGCATATTGGAAAGACTGAGATAAACTATACGGATTATCTTACTCTCTCTCTCTCTATATAAATATAAACACGCTATCAGATTATTAAAATACATTGTAAAATCTACTCATAGTTTACGTAACTTTACAAAATTAGAATGCAAAATGTATTTAGTTAATTTTTATCAAGACTTGACGGATGTAATGTTTACATGTTATGTAGACTATTTTCCTGTAACAAATGTTTTCTTAAAAATGAGTTCATGTCGCCGGAAAAAATGTAATGGTAATGAGATAGAAATAGAACTAAAAATATTACGTTTGCATACATGAAAGAAAACTGATCGTTAACATAAATAATCAAGGTAAGAGTGATTACATAAATGGGTTTCCTGTAAAATATAACAATAAATTGTGACTAGCAATTATGTAACACAGATTTATATATATATATATATATATATATATATATATATATATATATATATATATATGTATATTTATGTTTACATACGTATATATGCTTGTATATATATATATATATATATATATATATATATATATGTATATTTATGTTTACATACGTATATATATATATACTCGTTTTTTATATTCAAAAGTAATGGACTAATGAATTCAACGAGGTTGTTAGATAGTGCTCAATAAAAAGTGCTCCATATTATATATTTTTTTTTTCTCTCTATTTTCTTTCCCTATTTATTTTCTTTCTCTATTTCTTTTTTTAATCACTCTCTCTCTCCATTATAATCTTTTAACTTTATTTAAATTGCCCCTCCCTCTTTACATCTTATAATTAAAGTTCTGTGTTTTAAGTTTTTTAACTCCAACTTTTAAAGAGGTCCTACCTAAAATAAAAACCCATTATTCATTGAACTTTTGAATAATAAATTCGTCAATTCGCTGCATGATGATATTTGTTATTTGATTGTAACAAGTGGGTATTTGTAGCAGAGGGATGTGAGCATGTTTATATAACAATAAACAAATATATATATATATATATATATTGTAGCAGCGATAATATAAAGAATAATACCACAAAGATTTTAATATGCGTATTGCTTTAAATGTAATGAATGATAATCGATGACGTAGTTTTCAGCGAATAAATATACACAATATAACGTATCATTTTATAGAAAGTTACACAATTTTGCATGTAAGTTTTTATGTACGTACAGATTAACTGTAACGAACGCAAGGTAAGGAACACTTTTTGTACTTTGCCAAAATATTTAATTTAAGAATTAGAAAAATCAAGTGCCCAGTGTTCAAAATTGCTTCTACAATTCGAACCTCGACACAATAGTTTTAAAATACTAACTCATGAATACGACACCTACTTGTCAAGATTCACTACTCCCACATCCAAACAAAAAATCAATGCACTCGCTAAAAAACTAGGTATTTAAAAATTTTCCAACGGGAAGCAGCTTATTTGCATATTAAGTGACAATATTGCCAGAACATTAAGAGAAAATGCAGCCATTTAATTTTTATTGTTCATCATTTTACTTGACAGCAATGGATCAAACAGAGCGTACAAAATATACTTTTTAAGGCGTTCAATTAGAGAAAAGTAACTTAATAGGCTCTTGTAGCGTTTCAAACTACGCGCACAAAGGAAACAAGTGACGGTTTAATAACCATAGCGGGATTTCTCTTTTGGTGGTAAGATTTTAACTCGTGTAATCTTACGCAAAGACAATGGTTAAATGCGTAAATAGGTGTTCCCAGAAACCCTATGATTTTAGGGAAACCACTGTGCACATGATCTTCAGCCTTCTGCAACTTAAGGGGAAAAAGAGAAGGAGAATAAGGGCTGTTTGTTACATTCCTTGGTCTCACAAAGGTGTGTGATACAGTCTAAATGGATTCATTGTGGGCTGTTTTGTTGGGGCTCAGTATTCCGGAGAAGATGTTAAATATGATGGTCTCATTTCCCTGGGAAGTTGTTGCGACGATCTGACTGTAAACAACTTGAATTATTTGAAATATCAAATTGATATAAGCAAAGATTTTCCCTTGCCCACATCCTATTTGCATTTTTATTTTCAGTGAACCTATAGACAACTATAAAGAACACTTCGAAAAGTGTAGGGTTGAATATCCATTAAGTGGAAAAGTTGGTAACCATCAACGGTTCAAGGCCATTATCAAGACTTCAGTTCAGATTTTTCCTGATCTCCATATGCTGGTAACTGTGCACTTGTACCCCATTTGAATATGTCTGCCTTCGTAATAGAAACGCGCTTCGTACAAAAAATGAAAGCACAGCAAACGAAAAAATTACCAAAATAGCATGTATCCCACCGTGGTTTCAAACACGCAGAAAAGCAGGGAAATCCGTCCACCCACGAAGGCATATTTGACCGACAAGCATATGCAAGCTAACCATGTGCGGACGAGTTTGTCGGTGGTCTGTATAATTGTGATTATGCATATGGTGTCACAGAGCTTTAGGGGATGCTGGTAAATTGCATACTGAACCCTAATTAATCGTCTTCGATGAGAGAATCCATTATATATATATATATATATATATATATATATATATATATATAAAGTAAAATGGTCTGTGGCTGTTTGTGAATTATTTCCCTACCAAACCTCTGGCATTTTAAGTCTCAATACTCACTATAAGCGTTATTGAGATTTGAGAAAATCTTTTAATCGGTTTTCGTCCAGACATCTGGCTACAAAGGAGTCAAAGTTCAACGATCTGAACTTTGAAAACTTTATAAAACTCCTCAAGCATTTTTGGCTCTGAACACTAAAAATTTAAGAGAGAGGCTACTTGAAAATGACTCAAACGTTTTAAGTAGGTTTGAGTCAAAAACAATAAATGGTAAGGGTTAAAATTGAGGTCAAATTAAAAGAGATGACCTCAGCGGCCTCTACCAAATTGCTCATCCAATTTTTGGTGTAAACATTTGTAATTTTATATAAAGTCTTTTCCGACGTAAATCAAGTTTGTAATTTGTTCTTGGCGAAAATTGCGGCTGCCAATGTGCTAAAGTTAAAAGGATTTGACCTTTGAGGTCTCAAGCAAATATTTAGGTAATTTTTTTCTAAACATTTTTAATTTTACATAAAGTGTATTCAGACATACGACTACTATTTTACTCAGTTTTGGGGAGAAAATTTGGCTTGAAAGAGGTCACAGTTGAAAGATTTTACTTTTTCAGACTCTACCACCCTCCTCCGCGAATATTTATTGTATCCACTTTAATTTTTAGATGTAGCTTACCTGGAAATGAATCATACTTTTTAATATATATATATATATATATATATATATATATATATATATATATATATATATACACATATATATATATACATATATATATATATATATATATATATATATATATATGCACGTAAAATAATGAACAGTATAGGGCCCGGAAATGGCAGGACTGAGCTACTAGTATATATATATATATATATATATATATATATATATATATATATATATATATATATATATATATATATAATACATAATGTGTTTACATTTATAAATCACTTTTAATTGTAAATATTGTCAGCAAATCAAGTTCATTTATACTGGTATATGCACACATAATTAGTAAATTCAGAGCTGGTTACACAATAACAGTCCTATATTCAAAAAATGCTATTTTACATAGAATATATTTACATGAGACCGTCGCACTTTTTTTTTTTTTTGCTTTTAATTAAAATCATTTGTTCAGATATCTGAACTCGATATAACATGCGTACTTTTGTCACGTGCTTACTGCATCATGTTCGACAAAATCGAAGATAATGTAAATTATTCCAATAACCGTATTCTCACATAATTTTGCGCGCACAAACTTAAACATAGTCGTTTTCCTATTTATATTCATATGTTGCATATCTGATCGTACATAGGAGCGAATATATACACATAATTTAATATTATTTTAAACATGATTACATAAATAATTGCTTTTCGATCCAAAAGACGAGATACGTTTCCGTCAATGGTCTATACAACTGAATGAATAAAAACAGGTGTTGATCATCAGAAAAATATATTGCTTTATCTATATCTATAATAAAATTATCAATGCCTAAATACAGATATAATAATGATATATACCAACATTTATATGCTATATAACTCAGCTTGAGAGTTTTGATTTCCAAATGAAAGTCGCTTTGTATAACGGAGAAGTTTACCCTGTTCAATCCATGCCAATAACTCACCGAGGAAAGGAATGTACATATATATATATATATATATATATATATATATATATATATATATATATATATATATATATATATTTAAATAAGGGGGGGTCACCAACAATGTTTATTTTAACACTATTTTATTATTCCGTGTTTTAGTGTTTCATTTAAAAGTTATGTGTAGATCATTGTAATACTGTGTTTAAATCATTTACATCGTTTTTAACGCGTTGGAAACGTTCTTTGAAGCGTCCTCCTCAGGAGGTATTAAAAATTTAAGATATTTAGAATATACTAAAGATGTGTATAAAACGTAAAGTAACATTTTCGTAGTTCATTTGAAATTTTCCCGAGCGGTGGAAACATGTGTGAATGATTCTACTTTTCACTCGTACGTTCAATTTTTATTACTGGTTCGTTTGGATGGACTGTGATCACTGCTGTCTTAGGTTTCCGTTTGTCTGTCTGTCTGTCTGTCTGTCTGTCTCCCTCTCTCTCCCTCTGCTTGTGTTTCTATTTATCTTTCTTTGTGTTTTCTCATTTTCCACATACAACTATAATGCAGTATCTATTCCAACACCTGCCTCCCTCAGGCAGTGGATGAGAAATTCTTCATGACTGAGATAACTATCATCCTTTCTCCCATACCAATAATCCTCCAAGTGCCACTCCCCTCTGGGGAACGCGACCTTCCCACACTAAGAACGGATCCTGGATCTGACCATCCTATAAATAGAAACAAAACATCCCCTTCGTATATTTATACATTCGCCTCTTTATCTAAACAAACATAATATTAAGTATGCACGAACAGTCAAAGACTGAAACAAAAAGCACAATACTAAAATCTAAGAATCCAAAAAAATAAATATCAAAATTGAATGAAAACACCCCTCCCCATATCTCAGAGGAGTGCCCCCCTCTTCACACACACACACACACACACACATTAGTAACGACGTTGGATCATGGTCGCCCTCCTAGGGAAGCAAATAACATTATAATACTATAAAACAGAACCCATTCTTTAAACCATTACAAGGAAACACACACACACAATACCGTATTCACCCAGTTTACCAAGTACCAATGGGCCCATCACCTCACAAGATGTAAGAGTAAAAAATGGGGAAAATGAGAAAAAAAACAAAGAAAGATAAATAGAAAGACAAGCAGAGAGAGAGAGAGAGAGAGAGAGAGAGAGAGAGAGAGAGAGAGAGAGAGAGAGAAACATAAGACAGCAGTGACCACAGTCCACCCCAGCGAACAAGTAATAAAAATTGAACATAGAGTATGTAAAGGAAACTCATTCGAGCATGTTTCCATCGCTCGGAACATTTCAAATGAATTACGAAAATGTTATTTTACATTTTAAACACATCCAAAGTATATTCTAAATATTATTTATTTTAAATACTTTCTGAAGTGGAGGCGTCACAGAACGTTTGAAACGCGTTGAAAATGATTATAATGATTTAAAAACATTATTACAATGATCTACAAATAATTTTGAATTAAAAAATAAAACAGGGAGTAAAAAATAATGTTAAAAAATACATATTGTTGGTGACGCCCCCCCCCCCTTATTTAAATATACATATTTCTCTCTTAACCCCTTAAACACATTACTTTATAAAACGCCTCAAGCATTTTTGGCTCTGAACATAAAATTTTTAGATATAGGCTACGATAAATATATATGTATACATATATGTATATATATATATATATATATATATATACATATATGTATACATATATATTTATACATATATATATACATATACATATATACATATATATATATATATATATATATATATATATATATATATATATATATGTGTGTGTGTGTGTGTGTGTGTGTGTGTGTGTACACGTAAAATGATGTACAGTATAGGGCCCGGAAAAGGCAGGACTGAGCTACTAGTATATATACTTATATATATATATATATATATATATATATATATATATATATACATATATATATATAAATATATATATACATATATATATATATATATATATATATATATATATATATGTATAATACATAATGTGTTTACATTTACAAATCACTTTTAATTGTAAATATTTTCAGCAAATCAAGTTCATTTATACTGGTATATGTACACATAATTAGTAAATTCAGAGCTGGTTACTTAATAGCGGTCCTATATTCAAAGAATGCTATTTTACATAGAATATCTTTACATAAGACGGTCGCACTTTTTTTTTTTTTTTGCTTTTAATTAAAATCATTTGTTCAGATTCCTGAACTCGATATGGCGTGCGTATTTTGTCACGTGCTTACTGCATCATGTCCGATTAAATCGAAGATAATGTAAATTATTCCAATAACCGTATTCTCACATAATTTTGCGCGCGCAGACTTAAACATAGTCGTTTTTTCTATTTATATTAATCTGTTACATATCTGATCGTACATAGGAGCGCATATATACACATAATTTAACATGATTTTAAACATGATTACATAAATAATTGCTTTCCGATCCAAAAGACGAGATACGTTTCCGTCAATGGACTATACAACGGAATGAATAAAAACAGGTGTTGATCATCAGAAAAATATATTGCTTTATCTATATCTATAATAAAATTATCAATGCCGAAATAAAGATATAATAATGATTTATACCAACGTTTATATGCTATATAACTCAGCTTGAGAGTTTTGATTTCCAGATGAAAGTCGCTTTGTATAACGGAGAAGTTTACCCTGTACAATCCATGCAATAACTCATGGACGACGAAAGGAATGTATATATATATATATATATATATATATATATATATATATATATATATATATATATATATATATATTCAAATAAGGGGGATCACCAACAATGTTTATTTTTTTAACACTTTTTATTATTCCGTGTTTTAGTGTTTCATTTAAAAGTTATGTGTAGATCATTGTAATACTGTGTTTAAATCATTTAAATCGTTTTAACGCGTTTGAAACGTTCTTTGAAGCGTCCTCCTCAGGAGGTATTAAAAATGTAAGATATTTAGAATATACTAAAGATGTGTATAAAACGTAAAATAACACTTTCGTAGTTCATTTGAAATTTTCCCGAGCGGTGTTAACATGTGTGAATTATTCTACTTTTCACTCGTACGTTCAATTTTTATTACTGGTTCGTTTGGATGGACTGTGATCACTGCTGTCTTAGGTTTCCGTTTGTCTGTCTGTCTGTCTGTCTGTCTGTCTGTCTCCCTCTCTCTCCCTCTGCTTGTGTTTCTATTTATCTTTCTTTGTGTTTTCTCATTTTCCACCTTCAACTATAATGTAGTATCTGTTCCAACACCTACCCCCCTCATGCAGTGGAGGAGAAATTCTTCATGACTGAGATAACTATCATCCTTTCTCCCATACTTATAACCCTTCAAGTGCCCCTCCCCTCTGGGGAACGCGACCTTCCCACACTAAGAACCGATCCTGGATCTGACCATACCATAAATAGAAACAAAACATCCCCTTCGTATATTTATACATTCGCCTCTTTATCTAAACAAACATAATATTAAGTATGCACGAACAGTCAAAGACTGAAACAAAAAGCACAATACTTAAATCTAAGAATCCAAAAAAATAAATATCAAAATTGAATGAAAACACCCCTACCCTTATCTCAGAGGAGTGCCCCCCTCTACACACACACTCACACATTAGTAACGACGTTGGATCATGGTCGCCCTCCTGGGAAAGCAAATAACATTACAATACTATAAAACAGAACCCATTCTTAAAACCATTACAAGGAAACACACACACACAATACCGTATTCACTCAGTTGACCAAGTACCAATGGGGCAATCACCTCACAGGAAGTAAGAGTAAAAAAGGGGGAAAATGAGAAAAAACAAAGAAAGATAAATAGAAACACAAGCAGAAAAAGAGAGAGAGGGGGAGGGGAGAGAGAAACATAAGACAACAGTGACCACATTCCAGCCCAGCGAACAAGTAATAAAAATTGAACATAGAGTATGTAAAGTAAACTCATTCACACATGTTTCCATCGCTCGGTACATTTCAAATGAATTACGAAAATGTTATATTTCATTTTAAACCCATCCAAAGTATATAGTAAATATTCTTTATTTTAAATACTTTCTGAAGAGGAGGCTTCACATGACGTTTGAAACGCGTTGAAAACGATTATAATGATTTAAAAACATTATTACAATGATCTACACATAATTTTCAATAAAAAATAAAACAGGGAGTAACAAAATAATGTTAAAAAATACACATTGTTGTTGACGCCCCCCCTTATTTAAATATACATATTTCTCTCGTTGAAATATCTTAACCCATGATATATATATATATATATATATATATACATACATACATATATATATATATATATATATATATATATATATATATATATATATATATATATACAGTAGAAGTAGTAAAAGTCAATATCTTGTAGAATAAAGTTTACAATGTAAGGAAAACATTACCAAACGTTTTATATATAAGTATCTATTTCTGCTGATTAACTGATTTTTTTTAAAAAACAGTGCAGAATACAAATTGAAAGAAGATTATAAGTTTATAGACAGAATGAAAGTTAATACTTATCGACGTAAAATATGTGTGGTTATAACTATTTTGTGATATCCATAAATTCGTAATAGGTGGGATGTTTATTAATTCCAAAAAGAGTTTCGTAATATATCCTTTAGAAAAAAATAAATAAATTCCGAGGTTAAAGAAGAAATTAAAAGTTTATATAGAAAACTGCTGTAGTGAATTTCGGAGTACAATCTTACACATAGAATTAATAGTTCTCATAATGAAAGACATCATTTTTTAAATATAGGGTTCAAATGAAAAGGAGTTTAAAAGTAGATAAGTAGAACTGAAGTAGGACAAGTGACAGAATAACCTTTAAACTTTAGATACGAAATAATTGATAATAAAAAATAAGAGCTCTTCGTGTTGCTTAACGGCAAATTTTAATTTAAAAATGTATTATGATACTACAAGGAGTCTTGTGCTAACCGATGTGATCAAGTATGTTCGTGGAAACTCAAAACAGCAGTTGTATACTCGTCCCGCAATTTATTGTTTAATAATAATAATAATGATAATAATAATAATAATAATAATAATAATAATAATAATAATAATAATAATTATATATATATATATATATAAAATGTATCACAAAAGTGAGTATACGCCTCACATTTCGTCAAATGTTTTAGTAATGAAAAATAGTCTGTCTACAACATATATAGCAGTGTTAATTGATTTTTCCATCAAAATTACTAAAAATATAGCACTAAAAGTAAGTACATCTCTATGAAACTACACGTCTTAAAAGGGAGTACAATCTTAAAAGAAAATACACCATTAAATACCTTGAGTACTTTTTTCTCCAAAATAACATGTGACACATTAGTGTTACTATGCCCTGTGTTCATGCGGAGATGTGTATTCAAATTTGTAGTGCAGCTCTCACAATCTACTACCAGTAACTGAAAGTTCCAACATGGAACCACGTGGCAAGGAAGTCCTGAGGATCTTACAAATAAGTCTACAATAAGACTGTATAAACATTTTGTTTTACACAGTGATCACTACTTATCAAGGCCCGGAAGCAACTCAGGGATAAGGGTTATTGCAAGTACATTACGTTAGTGTGAAGATTTGATGAAGTGTTTACTTAAGGGGCGGTTCATTAGGAATTTGTTAACGTTGGACTTGAAGACATCAAAGTTGAAGTCCGGTGAGAAGCAGGCAGACTGAACAGAGTTCCACAGGCGTGCAGTTCTAAGAAAGAAGCTTTGTTCATAGAATCCGCGTTTTGATTTAGGCACATATATAGAGTGGGGGAAATTTTTCACAGTGGATTCAGCTAGACGGGTGTTTTTCGTGAAAGATTGGCGACGGGGGACCAGGCATTGGAGTTCAGACGAGCACCTTCCATGGAAATAACGATAAAACAAAGATAGGCTCGCAACGTCTCTTCTGTGGGAGAGAGGTTGCAGGGTAGAGAAAAGGGCATCCCCCACTAAGCCACGAAGTCTATTTTGTACTCTGTCAAGGCAGGATAGGCTTTTTAGCAGCTCCTGCCCAGATATAGCAACAGTATTCCATCCTTGGACGTACTTGGCTTTTATATAGATAGAGAATTGTATCAGTAGTGAGATATCTTCTGGAGAGGTAGAAGGATCCACCATGTTTCCAGCGACCTTGGCAACAGACTTGATGTGCGTGTTCGATTTCAGATCATGAGTAAAGGCCAAACCCAGAAGCTTGTCAAAACCCGGGGTCTCACCAAGACGAGAGCCATCTATCACAATTGATGCCAGATGGGGATCAGAGTGTTGATGACGTAAGTTTGGTTTTGGATGCATTGAAAGTAACCAGCCACGACTTCCCCCACTGAACCACGCGCTCGAGATCAGAGGAGAGAGAATAAGAGAGAACTTTGTCATTTACAGCCTTTGATGTGTTGCCGTAGATGGTAGTGTCATCAGCATAGATGTCAACGAATTATTTAAGTATGTGTTTAGGGAGGAAGAGAGTTGGGCCCAGCATTTATATTGCAGGCCTCCGATTTTTGTCCATCTACCACTACTCTTATGAGCCTATCGGAGAGAAATGATTTAATGATTGAGAAAACATTTCCAGTTATACCGTAGCTGGAAATCTTGTGAAGTAGACCCTTATGCCATACATTGTCGAGGACCTTTGATATGTCAAGAGCAATTGCCCTAGAAAGGAAGCCTTTGTCAAGAGATTAACTAAACCTGTGGTATATAACCGTCAGCACATCTGCGGTAGATCTTGCAGAGCGGAAACCATAGTGTGTGTCACTAAGAAGGTTAATCCTGCTGAGGTGGTTGACTATTTTTCTATTTAATATGGATTCCAGCAACTTACTCATAACACACAGGAGACTCATTGGTCTGTACTGAGAGGGAGATGACTTATCACCTGAATTCTTAAATACAGGGAAAACTGATGATGTCTTCTAGGGAGTCGGAAAGCACTTCTCCTTAAGGAAGCGCTTAAATAGTTTCGTAAGTATGGGAGCAAGTTCTGGTTGAAACTTTTTTAACACTATAATTGGGATGCCATCAGGGCCAGTTGGTGTACTGGAATCTAGGTTCTTGATTAGCTTGGCGACGTCATGCACGGATATTTGTATGTTACCTAGCTTGTTCTGTGTTATAGGAAGAAATATGGGGAGTTGATGGGCTTCGTCGCATAGGGTTGAATTAGCTGCAAAGTTCTTTGCAAATAGTTTGGCCTTATCTGACGCTGACGAGATGACCTCTGGTCCATTGATAATAGTTGGGTTAGAACGCACACTTCTGTTCAGGATCTTATTTTTTATTTGCCAAAACTGGTGGGAACCAAGCCGCTGATCAGCTACCTTGGATTTAACAGACTGGGCATATAGCTCTCTTGCATATTTTTTAACTGAGCTCTAGCACAGTGGCTAAGATCATCCAGCTTTTTAAAAGAGCAGGGTTCACTCAGAAGAGGCCTCGGGTCGGTCGTCCAAAGAAGCTGAGTGAACGTGGTGAGCGTCACATCCAAAAGCTTTCTTTGAAAGATCGATGTAGGAGTGCTGTTTCCATTGCTGCTGAGATTAAAGATGTTGGCACCCACCCTATTAGTGTAAAGACCATACAGCGCACACTACATCAAATTAGTGTGCATGGCTGTACTCTACGGGGAAAGACTCTTCTGAAGGCAATACACAAGACACCCAGATAAGAGTTTGTTGAGGGTATGTCTACAAAACCCATAGAATACTGGAACCATGTCCTGTTGTCTGATGAGACGAAGTTTTATTCGTTTGGTTCTGAGGACTTTAAACATGTGTGGCGGCGACCAGGTGCGGAGTACTAAGATAAGTGTGTTATGCCTACAGTAAAGCATGTTGGTATGAATGTCATAGTATGGGGGTGAATGAGTGCTGCCGGTATTGGAGAGTTACATTTCATTGAGTGAAACCTGAAATCAAACATGTGCTGTTCAAAAATGCAGCAAAACAGTATATTCTACCCTCCATACACTGGGTCACATGCCAATGCCATAAAACACACATCCAAGACAACCACAGCGTTTCCTAAGTGGCTGAGGGTAACTGTGATGGGCAGGCCAAGTAGGTGTCCAGACGTGAAGTCAAAACAAAATCTTTGGAGCATCCTAAAGCAAAATGGGGAGGTCAACAAATCTCAAATGTCCGCCATCTACGCGACTCGTAATTGAAGAATGGAAGAGCATTCCATTCGCTACGTGGAACTCTTGTAAACTCCATGCACAGGAACGTAAATGAGGTTTCAGATAAAATACAGAAATAAGTAAAATAAAAATAATAAAATGCAGTGATATTACGAATGGTTTCTTTAAATTTTATTTTATCATTGTCTATTTTTAGACTCCATTTTATCATCTCCTATTCCTATATTTAGGCGCCATCTTTTAAGCTACTACCCTCTGCAATTATTTCAATTTTTTTCAAACTCCCTTCGTAACCTTGTTTCATTTTATTTTCTTAATCTATCACGGTTATATTTCCAGACGCAATCTTTTAAATCTCTACGTCATATTAACTTCTAGACGTAATACACTACGCTAGTTTATTTTAATTTATTTTCTCTCATGAAATGTATATATGCACAAAGATATTTAATTTCCATAAGGGCAACACGCTGCTCTCCCCCAATATTATATATAGCCCCAACTCTTCCGACTTTCTCGTCAATAATAATCCCTCTTTAAACAAACCGCATAAATCGGGCGAAACGCTGAGTATTCACGTCCTTCAAACTCCATTCTGTTTCATATATATATATATATATATATATGTATATATATATATATATATATATATATATATACATACTAGCATAAGTATCAGTCGCTGACTGGGTTCAAAAACAGCCTAGAGAAAATGCACTCTGATTGATGAAAGTATGATAGGTCATCAAACGGAAGTGTTGTAAAGAGATTTCTTCCAATTTGGGGGTATCAAAACCAAAGCAAAATATGATAAAAGTAAATATGAAATAGATAAACCCCATAATTTATTATACCATACCTGTTCACATTGAAACACTTATCACAATATTATGTGGGTCTATATTAAAAAGAAAAACCTTGTTAACCTTTGTGACATATTTCCATTCTATGAAAGTCAGGCGCGAACGACCACCCCATAATTTTATTATACCATATGTCTACAAACTGAAACATAATTATCAAAGTATACTTACGCAAATAGATATGAAAATATTTATTAAAGTGTGTGCCTATTTCCAGTCTATTGAGGTCAGGCCCGAACGCAGACACCACAATTTTATTATACCATACCTATTTAAGTTAAAACATACTTATCAAATTATTTTTATGTACATCTATATCAAAAACACTTGTAAAAGTTTTTTTTATTGTGATTTTTTTATTTCCATACATTGTGGACCAGGCGCGAACGCAGACCCCACAATTTTAATTAACTACCGTTCTGCCAGATCAAAATACACATTCCTCTGTCTCTCTCTCTCTCTCTCTCTCTCTCTCTCTATATATATATATATATATATATATATATATATATATATATATATATATAATATTACGTATGATGACATTGGCAAGACTCAGTCGAATTTCTGAAACACAATATACGGGTAATAACGTATAAATGCTCTGAAGCCATGAAATACCGTTAAAGTTAAAGTGTCTACTGGAAATGTTCAACAACAAGATCTACTGTGATATTCCAAGAAAATATTAAACTTTAAGCTAACTGTAATTTAAGGTTTGAAAACGGGATTGTTTGCTCGAAAATAGGGTATTTTCCTGGGCATTTAATGCATCCAAACTGTTATATAATTTCAAAAATATATACTACACTGCGTTTGTATACTGTTTTTTTTACTAAAACATTTTGACATTTTCTAAAAATATCATTACTGTAATATTATGAAAAATAGCCCTCGTTATAGCATACTCAGTTTTACCTACTAGTTTTTATTAGCCTTACAAATTTTAGCTACATTTCGCCTGGGAAATACCTGGTACTATTTGCATACGTGAAAATGTATATGGGGAAACGTCGACCTTTAAGCAACTATGGAAAAAATTAACTATTATTTGCTCTCAAAAAGAATATACTTATTATTGACACTTGTCTGAATTAAATATTTCTGAAAAAAAGTAAACAGCATAATTTTCTTTGTTTCAATTTGTTTAGAAATCCGATTTTGAACATTAAACAATGTCAAACTACAGTGAGCTAATAAATGATTTACATAGTAAAAAAGTTAAAACCGATAAAGCTTAAGATTTTAGGCATATTCTCGAATACAAATTTTTCACGTATGGTTAACCGCGTTACTTCCATATTATTTCTTTATAACCCACTGAAAATTGATTAACTCTTATTGTCGGTAAATTCATTTAACCGAAATTATATAGTACAAATTTCACTACAAGCGCACAGGTTGTAGTTATGTTCCACTTGTTAATGTGCATGAAAGTATATGAATACGCTAGATGTCTATACATGTACTTTATGATCCTAAAATATATGAATTATGTTGCAATATTTTGGAGTTGTAATTGGGGTAAATATTTATTTTATTTGACAAAAATACAAATAAAAATGTGGCACAAGGCCGAAAAAGGGGGTGGGGGTTAATGTTGACCTAACTAACATAACGTTAACTTATCTAGACTCTTTCACCAAAATACCAAAATCACTCTGTGGACATCCTACTTTAAACCCGAAAGTTACAAATATATATACATGATGTGGGGGGGTTGGGGATAAAAAGTTGTAATTGGGGTATGATCCCACACAGTCGGACGATTCTATTTATAAACGATGCTGCTAAGAACCGACGAATCAAATTAATTCACGTTCTGCTACCAACCAATCAGAAACCAGAATTGCTTCATAAATATTAAACCTTTTCTGGAGCAGTTTCACATGTTCTTTTCCAGGGTTTCGACGCGGTAAGAATATTTTGTTCTGTGGGACTGTCTACTACGAACAAGTCACCTCCCAGGACTTGTGTGTAACAGCGAACCATCTGAAACTGTTCTGAAACTCAAAATGGCTTACACTTCTAGAGGTTATGGGCCCAGTGTGCGTCTTTATTTCGAAGGATCCGAATCAAAATTCGAATTGTGGCAAGTTAAATTTCTGGGATATCTACGAATCCAAAAGCTACACAAAGTACTAGAAACACAACCTGAAAACTGAAACGACCCCGACTTCATTGAAAAGAACGCAACTGTCTTTGCGGAATTAATACAGTGTTTAGATGACCGAAGTCTATCATTGGTAATGAGAGAAGCCCTGGACGACGGCTGCAAAGCATTGAACATATTGAGAGAGCATTGTGTATCGAAAGGAAAACCCCAAATTATATCTTTATACACTGACTTGACCTCTCTAAAACGAATGAAAGCCAAAACTATTACTGATAATATTATAAGAGCCGAGACAACTGCAAATTTTTTAAAAATGTCTGGTGAAGTTATAAATGACAGTCTGTTAATTTCCATTGTCCTTAAGTGATTACCGAGTGATTTCAAGCCATTTACCACCGTGATAACCCAGAAAGAAAAACCCATGATTTTCAGCCAATTCAAGGTAGCACTCAGAAGTTACGAAGAAACTGAAAAAATGATCACAGAACAAAAAAAACGAATCCACAAATATTATGAAATGTAAAAATACACACATAAAAACACCAAAATCGAATTATACCCATGCCAGAAATAAAAAAACGCAACTTTGCCAAAAGCAGTTTTTTTTCCTAAGAAGAGTACAAAAAATATTTGTTATAATTGTGGACGACATAATCACAAGAGTTTCCAATGTAGATACAGGACTCAAAATGGCGACTACATTAAAAATGTAGAGAGCTCTGTTAGCGAACATACATTTTTTAATGTAGTCGCAATTTTGAGTCCTGTATCTACATTGGAAACTCTTGTGATTAGGTCGTCCACAATTATAACGGCAAAAATATATTTATACTATGCAAAACGGACCGGATTAGTTATAACGTATAATACTACTAAACTTTGATAAGAGTATTACTGTATAAAAGTTTCATGAATTGAATTTTTAAGATATAATACAAATAAAAAAAAATTAATCCATGCATTGACATTTTTGTAACTAAATAAAATTGAGCAAACTACACTGTGAGAGTTCTCTGAATGTAAACTTACACATAAATTAATTTAAACATTATAAACATAGGTTTATTAAAATGTTCGCCTGACAATGTCGAATCCAATACTTTCTACAGAAATACTCAAATTAAACCCACAAGTGCCTTTGTGTTTAACCCACCCCAACTAGATATTAAAAATAATAAACAACGTATTATTTGTAATGTAAATAATAATATCTGCGGAGAAATTAAAGAAAAACATCAATATCACAATATGTTCGTGAATTTCACAACCATAATACATCCAAAATATATATTAAATTTAAGATTCAGATTATCTTAATGAACAATATTTTTTTTGTAATTTTTGAAGGTGTTTAGATTTCTACAATTGATTAAGAGTATCATTACCCTGTTAAATCAGACAATAATATGTGTTACTCTTCATTAACTCAGTGTTTTGTGTTTAGTTGTCAAAACAGAAATCAGATATTGCGACACAATCGAGCACATATCTCTGGCTTTATCAGATGATATTTCTCAACACATAACCTTATATATGATTTTATTGGAAAATATTTTGCCAACATCATATATAGACTACCTGCTAGAGACATCGATTACTGTTTAGGGAGTAGCCCTCGTGGTTAAAAGAAAGTACACGGTAATTGCATGTTAGGTCACCATTGTTCAAACTTCAGTGTTTGATTTACCGTTTTTTCGATCTCCTGAATTGCTCAGCAGCAGGGAGTTTACTCTTACGATACCAAATGTTGCAACACCTATATATGCCTACTAGCTACTCTCATACCAGATCACCATCTTTCTAAGGTCCTGATGGAAGTTCTCCCCCATGCTTGTAACACATTGAACCCAGATCCCCAGGAGAACTGTCCATATATCAACATAGTGCATCTTGACACTCATCCTATATCCTAGGTTATCAAAAACAGTCTCAATGTTAGTGAAAGGTCTTGCGTTATTCCTGCTCTCCTAATTGCCAAGAAATTTATTTAATACAAAAATTAATGCCTGCAGGCTTCTGGTTCTTCGTTCATTTTGTGTTCGAGCTCTGGATTTCTATCGAGCCGCCTAAACTATTGAACATCAAAGATGGTAGCTTTCAAATGTTTCATGGCCAATCCTGAAAAAGCTACCGAATCTGAGTATAGTCAAATGTCGCAGCTTTCAACTTCGTTATGGTCAATCCTAGAAAAAGCCTTGTATAAACAATTCAGAAAGCTCAGTGTTTTACTAAATTGCTTGATTAAGCTTATTTGTGTAGCTGAGGGAAGAGTATTTTGTGTCTCTGCTCAAGAAGGAAGTAAATTAGATTCTCTTCCTTTCCAAGCCAACAATCTCTAGAGTATGCTAAGCATCAATGTTTTGAAATCATTTTCATGAAAATGTCAAGGACTTCAAGCTAATCCCTTTTTCGATATATGCAGACATAGGTAACAGACTTGCATACTTCTAATTATTTTCAAGCAAAACAATGTATGTTACTTCAACCAGCGTCTTCTTAAATACTCAACATATGTGTAAATGGAAACACAACGTGTATTGCAATTATTACATTTATCTCAAGTTTTCTGATACTATTCTCTATGTATAATACGAAGTTTTAACTTCAACATTAGTGTCACTTATTATACCGATAATGCCACATTCATAAAATTAATATTTAAGTAGTATCTATCTATATATCTATAAGAGTGAATTATGTAATCGTTTTGTTTTTTATATTACACTTATAGTATAAGTTTTCACACATTTCTCATATTGATACATATTACAGTGTATATTAAAATAAAATTGCAAAATGCTTCTGTCTGAGAGTGACACAACGCTTATTCTTTTAGTAATATTACTTGTTTTTATCTTGCAGATTTATTGACATATAAAGGTTCCCCACGTGTTTCGGGGGGGACTATTTACTTTGAATAACGCCGTGTCTTTTCTACAACGTTTTATGCAACTTATTTTCATAATACGCTCGATTTAACTTACAAGCTTACGCCTGGAATTGATAGTGTTTTGTAAGCCTCTAGCTGAATAACGGGCAATCATTTTTGAAATATTTGGATTCTTATTGAAGTCGAGCTTTATTAAATACAAGGAGAAACCATATAACTGCCAATCGAGAAATAACAACATGATTAAATATTCGTTTGATAAAAACAGTTTCTATTTTTGTTGTTGCCGACCATCTACCAGTGGGCCAGGTTTATTCAAATCCCGAGAGCAATAGGAGTATTCTATCAAGTTTTTAAGTTACATAATCTTAAGCCAGCTAGTTCGGAGATGCGGCACTACAACTCATTCTCTTTAGTGAAAAAACTCAAATTCGGATTATACAAAAACGCAAATCCAGATGATTCAACAATTGAGATAACAGCTCACTTAAGTTTCCAGGCACGTTTATGTCTTTGGTGTAGTTTCAAGTGGGGGCCACATCGCCAACTCACATCTTCAGAATCAGTTTTACGTCAACACCAAAGTACACCTGGGCGTGTTGAAAAGTGTGGGGAGCCCCTATTGGAATCAGGTGACCACTGCTGGAACCTCGGTATGGCACCAGGACTCGGCGTCCCCCGAGACCATGGATGGGCTTCAGAAGTGCTACGACTTTGCACCCTTCTCCCACTGCTCCATTATTCCCAAGCCTGCACCTGCTGAACGTTTTAGTTTAGTCATACCTCGAGAATATCACCAACATGAGCTTCCACACAACCAAAACCAGCCTGATCGACGCCAGCCACTCAGTATACGTTGAGCTCCCGTCGACGCTTGTGGAAAAGGCATAATCTAAGTTCTGAACCGGTGTCGAGGCAGTGATCGAATATGAAGGCAGATACTTTGAATAGACTTCAGCTCTACTACATAATAAAGTAACCTGAATTGACTTTTTCATTAAAAGTTTAAAAATAAATCTGTAGTGGCGTTTTCTTTAGTTCGATAAATTTCTGCTTCTCAGCATTTACTAGATCCGTTCATTTGATTTTATTTTTATGACGTTATCAATATCTATTTTAGAGAATTATTTTAAAAGGTATTTAAACAAAGGCAAATGACATATACTCCCTAGAATAGACAAATAATATCTTGTTCACACAGTTGCCATTTAACTCCACGTTTATATATTTGATTCAATTTTGAGAATCTTAAGATGCCTGGAAACGCCAGATAATTTAAATATCTCGAACGTCCACTGATTTGACATCGAAAATACAACAGTGCTTAGGAGCGCAATGATTTCAATAATATTTATGTTTAACTAAAATGCCCGATATCTTACTGCTTAAAATATAAAGATCAGTCTAAAGATTTACCATTTTTTGCAAATCACATAATTTCTAAATACAATTAATAACACCTAAAGTCTTCTTCGTCACCACTGTTTGTTCTTTACCCAAGTTACATGATTAGTGTTGTCTAAAATAAATGACTAATTCGTATAGTACGATACGTCAAATGATTACAATTACAAAAGAAAAAAAATATTTTATGTTTTCTTGCACAAATTCTCGGATATGTCAATAGTAATGGGAATAGGTATTTATTTTATTTTTGTAACACTAACTCCTTATATCAAGTAACGTAACACCTTGTCCCGGGTGATGTGCGGGAAAAAACGAAACTGTGCTGCAAACGAGAGACCACTTATCGTATGCGCGTTTTTAACAGATTCAGACGTACCACGCGTCAGATAAAGCTAAAGTAGTACGTATATCAAACACCCCTCTTATTTCAATGAATACACAATGTATACATCTATGTTCATATATATACATATATATACATATATATATATATATATATTAATATATATATATATATATATATATATTGGTGTGGGTGTGTGTGTGTTACGTTTGTGACTTTTTGTGATGAGGATTGTTATTTGCATTATTTTAAATCGTCAAACTACTGTTCTCAACTTGAGTGTAATTTTACAATTTCGATCGAACTAAGTGCCGAACTTCTTCAGGTTCGTCTTGGTGAGCTCTTGAATGTTTCAGACAAACTCTGGAATTTGGAGAGAGTTTCGAATGGAAACCAATATTTACCCCACGGGGGTAGCACGCTCTCATCCCATCAACTATAGCTGGATAGAATTCCAAGTAATTCGCAATTGTATTTTTCGTTTGCTCACCCTAAGAACTGAAGCTTTAACCGTCAGAAAACATCACATTTAAAAAGGATTTTTACACGTACGCTAACGCAATGATTGTTGAAACATTCCCGCGTCCGAAGAGATACAACTGGAAAAAGTTCGGAGGTTACATCGAAAGAAACGTTGTGAAAATAACACTCACAATATGCACAGTATTCCGGAGATCCTGAATAATGCGATTGCATTCATTAGTTTCAACAATTTATTAAAACGTCTTAATGCCAGTTCTTATATTTTCAAACATATATGTTTGGAATTATAAAACGAGGAGCCTTTTCCTTACCGTGTGCAGTCAAACCAGAGTATCAAGAAAAACATAATGGGCTGTATCCAAGTGTTATTATTCGAATATCCTGCCGAAAATAATTGCATGTGTGTATTAGCATATTCCAACGAAGATGGCAAACACAATATCAGTAAAAGAACAAATATAAATATAATATAAATATAAACAGTATAGTACGTAATTTGCACGCCGTACTAATTAATAATGTTGTATGCAAATATTTTGTGCAGATTCTGATTTTTGTTCTCGTGTTTGTTTGCCTTAATCGATAATTGTAGAGCGATGTATTGCGTGCGTATCAATAAGAATCATACAAAGTTGAAACAATAAAGAGAACAAAGTAATAATTAGATGATACATTTACGCGTAATGTCTTCTGTTCTTTTGAAGGTGATGTTTTGGGCCTATCTTAGCTGTAAACGTTCTCGAGTTGATATGAAAAATATACGCGCATACACTAACAGACGCATACACAGATAAATATATAATAAATAAATTCAAGTACAGTAATATGGACGAAAAATCATTATTTCTTAAAAAGTGTTCAATGCACATAAGTATATAAATGAAATATAAATGCATTATGATAATTTACGTAAAATTCTGGCTTATGTATAATATTATTAGCATGAAGGCCGACGCTGCCCAATACTGAGATACGCATTGAAATAACATTTACAAATAAAACAAAATTTTCTCCATTGATATCGGACCGTATGTATAGTAGTGAGTGAATTAAGTATGAGTGGGAGGAGAATGCTAGTATATTGAAAATGTCGGGGGAGGGAAATAGGAGTTATCCACGCAAGGAGAGGCATAGTTTTCAAACACACACACACACACACAAACACACACATGTATATATTTATATATATAAATATATATATGTATACATATATATATATGAAAGTGAACGTGTCTCTGTGTGTGTGTCTGCGTGTGTGTTGTATGTGTGTGTGTGTCTATGTGCATTTCCCTACGCAATCACTCCGTCAATTTTTAGTCTACAGACTCGAAATTTGATATACAGGGTACTGAGATTAGGAATAATCGATGTGATCGGTATTTGGCCAGACATTTGCCGATTAAGGGGTCAACGTTCAACGATTTGACCTCTGATAACTCTACCAAACTCCTCGGACAATTTTGGGTCTACGAACTTAAAATTTTAGATATATGTTCCTTGGACATGGATCTACTCTACTTTAGATTGTCTAGTCTTAATTTTAAAAAATGTCGTTTCCGGTTTTGCGGTGGGCGTAACAGCATAAACGCTGGGTTTTACCCAGTTCTTTTCCTGCTTTGGGTTACGGGTTCGAGTCTGCCTTCCTACTACCACTTTTTTTTGCTCCACATCCACATCCAAACACCCGGGCAACGCCGGGCTGAAATGCTAGTACATATATAAAAGTGAACGTGTCTGTGTGTGTCTGTGAGTGTGTCTGTTTGTGTGCTTGTGTACATTTCCCTACGCAATAACTCGAAATTTGATATACAGGGTACTGAGATTTGGAAAAAGCGATGCGATATAGTTTAGGCAAGAAATTGTGCGATTAAAGGGGTTAAAGTTCAACGAGTTGACATTTGAGAACTCTACCTACCTCCTCCGACTGGTAGAGTCTATAAACGCCAACTCTGTCAAATTTAACCTCTTGGCAGCTCAAATATTCGCCAAAAAACTGATTGAAATCTTGTTGCATGTCTAAATACCATTCATGTACAATTTCAAATGCTTAAACCCAAAATGTCCTTTATAGTTTTCTAGAGACCGCAAAGGTAAATTCTTTGGAACTTTGAGCCATTGAAAGCCCAATTCTTAGCAAAAAGTGATTAAAATACTGAATGTACGTCATGTCTAATTTCAAATGTTTAGACTAAAAATTAATTGACTTATAAGATAAAAACGGCAGAGGAGCACGTTTTTTTAAAATGTAACCCGAATTATACCCTCTTAGAATTCATAGGTTAGATTAAAAATGCAATTATAAAGTAAGATCCATGGGTAAGAAACCTATATCTAAATTTTCAAGTGTTCAGGCCCAAAATTGGTAGAATGCTTAAAGGTAAAATCGTTGAACTCCTTAACAGCCAAATTTCTGGGCTGAAACTGATTAAATAGATTTTCCTAACTCTCACACCCCCCTTTTGTCAAATCTCTAGACTGTAGACAGGAAAGTAACAATCAGTTGGTAGGGCATGTACACACACAAACAGACACACACACATACATTTTCACTTTCATAGATATACTAGCAGTTCGGCCCGGCGTTTCCCGGGCCTTATGCACTGTTCATTAGTTTATGTGCATATGTATATATTTAAAAGTGGGAATATGTACGTTAATGCCTTTCTATATAATAGGCATTTTAACTACTATAATGAAAAAGTGGTAGAAATCGTAGACGGCAATTTTCTTTTGAATTTTACCCCACTTTTGACATATATATCTTTATTTTGGGGGGATCAAATTAAATAAAACATGTTGATCCATGCTTAAGTGACCTAGATCTTACATTTTAAATATTTAGACTCAAAATGGCGGAGTTTCGTAGAGTCTGCAATGGTAAACTTTGTAAACTTTGACCCCCTGCCAGCCAAATTCTTCGTCGAAAAACACAAGCTTGGCTTACTAGATTGCTAGATACCACAAAAATTATATCTTTTTAACTTTGATCCACTGAAAGCCAAATTTTCATGAAAAAAATCGATTAACAAGCTTGTAATATGTCTGAACACACTTTATGTAAAATCTCAAATGTTTAGACCAAAAATTGACTGGGTAATTTGGTAAAGACCGCGGATGTCATTTATTAAAATGTGCTTCCAATTATGACTCCTAAGATGTATTAATTTGGTGTCAAATCAAATTATAATGATAGATTAATGTCTGAAAAACAGATATCTAAAATTTACAAAATTAGGGGAGGAGTATGGTAAAGTTTTTAAATGTCAAATCGTTGATTCATTGACAGTTTAACAACCAACTTTCTAGTCTAAAACTGATTAAAAGATTTTCCCAGATTTCAATACCACTTTTGTCAAATCTCGAGTCTGTAGACCGAAAATTGACAGAGTTATTTGGAAAGGAAGTATACACAGGCAGACAGACACACACGCACACACATACATTTAAATTATATATATATATATATATATATATATATAGAGAGAGAGAGAGAGAGATTGAGAGAGAGAGAAAGAGAGAAAGAGAGAGAATAGGAGGTATATATATATATATATATATATATATATATATATATATATATATTTATTGTATATAAAAAAAGTTGAATCCATTTTTTTACATAGGAGTCACCGCTTATCAGGGCTCAGATACCACTTGAGGATAAGGAGTTTACAGTGTACATTAATCTATGAGATAATATTGTAGTAATCATTAGTTATATGATTTTTTTAAATTCGATTACTAAATGGGGCTGCTCATCAAGAATTGGTTTATGTTGGACTTAAAAACAATCAAGTTGTATTTAGCGGGGACGCAGAAAAATGGAAGAGAGGTCCATAGGCGTGCAGTTCTAAGAAAGAAGCTTTGTTCATTTGGTCAACGTTGTGATTAAGGCATAGATAAAAAAAACGGGAAACTTATTGACAGTGGTTTTTGCTAGACGCGTGTTTTCATGACAGATTGGCGAGGGAGGGCATAGATGGAGTTCAGACAAGCACTTTCTATCGTAATAATGATAAAACAAAGATAGTCACGCAACGTCTCTTCTGTGGGAAAGAAGTTGAACGGAAGATAGACGGCATCCCCCACAAAGCTATGAAGTCTTTTTTGAACTCTGTTATGACAGGATACGCTGCTTCTAGCAGCTGCCGTCCAGATATGGAAACAGTACTCCATACTTAAACGTACTTGGCTTTTATATAGATAGAGCATTCGCTCAGGAGTGAGATATATATGGAGCGGTATAATGATACCACCATTTTTCCAGCAACCATTTTGGCGTTTTTATTAATTATACTCGTTTGCAAGTATTTCTTTAAAGATGTTATTCAAATGTCTCTTATTACTAACCTCAAGTTCTTTCACACTTCCTGAAACACCTGCTTAATAACTATAAACAAAATATTTACATGATAATTTTAATTACACGCATTCCAATGAAAACAATAATTGTATTATCTTAATATAATCACACATTGTAATCTCAACTTATATTTAATGTTTGATTTGTCATGTGATAGTAATAAAAATGGAAAAAAACATTTTCATATGCCTAAAGAGGCAGCAAATTCAAACCATCAAGGAAAACCTTTTGTTAGGGCTGAAGTTTCTCTCATTTGTGCCATCTTTTTTTAGATTTATAATTTTCTTGTGAAGACACGTAATGTCGAAAACGTGTTATTTATATATGGAAGATAGAGGAACTCTTCAATCAACTAAAACTGACAACTTGACGATCAGTGATGCCTGTTGGGTCTAATGTCAGATCAATATAAATTGATACTGACTTCGGTAAAATTAAAAGAAATCGAAACTACCGGCGTACACCATAAAGATATTTTTGTCCTTTTACTTTCGATATCCTACATTGTTTTTTCACTTTATTTCAGTCATTTTGTTTCTATTTCTTGCTCTTTCCATCTTGTACTTGGGGTGAAAATATGAAATATGTGTGCTTTGTGCCTTTTAAACCGGATGTCGAATTTTAGGCGACGGTAGTCTCCCGTCAGAAATATTATTCTCATTAGAGGATTAAGCAGCTAACATACAATAATGATCCATCAAACACAGACGGAATAACCCACCACTAAATATTAAGTTAAACTCCCAGGACAATGTTTAACCCTCATTTTTTTTCAATAAACTCTTCTTGTTAAGTTTAGATTTAAAATATAAAGATAACACCACGTAGACATCTTCTTTTCAAGCATTATTTTTATGATAAATGTGAGTTTTTAAATAACATTAAATACAATTACAAGTTATATATTTCGTATATGGCGATGATATAAGAAACTTAACTGTAAGCGCAACGGTAAATGTGAAAACAGATAGAATTTATAATTATATCTAAACCCACTAATGCATAAAGGTCAAATATTTCATAATATACTGGTAATAGTTAGATTCAGTCATACAAGAAAATTCGTTTATTATAACGCCTAGAAATACATTAACCAAAATCAACTAGAAAGAGGCGTTTTAAACAAAAGACGAAAATCTATAACAATAATGCGTGCGAGTGAACAGAATCCCGAATAAGTGTTTATAATAACATCCTCACACCACACTTAGTTTGTAAATAAGTGTAATTTAAGCAACATATGAATATGTTGTACCTTTCATCGTTTACCACAATCAAAATATATTTGATTATATAATTTTGACTAGGTTTGCTAGAAATATGCATCATTTATAATTTATGAAGATTTCTATTCAGTATTTTCATTTCTGGTGCAGGTGACTAGAATGTCCATTACTCATATAAAAACAGAGACCCTGACTGTAATAATTCTAATACACAACTAATATGTATTGTAAAATGAAAACGACCAGTTAACACATATATATGTATGGATATGTTTTAATTATATTGACACGGAATGTATATAAATGTTTTTATTTCTACGACGCATTTCCATAAATGCGAGAAAAGTGTTTGAACAATGTTGAAAAAATAATAAGAGAAACCTATAAAGTTATTTCGTTGCTTCAATTTCTAAATCGAAACCATCTGATTATACATTACGTTTTACGAAAAAAAAAAACATATTGTTCCGTTATCTTTCGTATATTTTTAAGTCTCTCAAGTGATACTCTTTACTTTTAAATTCATTTAAATGTAAATATATGTGTTGTTTGAGTATATTTAAATATATAGTAGTATAAAGGTTAATAATCGGTTATACGTTGCACTTGTGAGTATAAATATAATAGTAAAAGGGGCAAAAGCTATATTAAACAAGAGTAATAATTGGTGATGATTCCTTGGACGTACAAGATTTTATCACTCCCATTCTTCAAAGAAACATGAATAACGAAATTAAATAACTGAAAAAATTGAAATTAAAATGCTGAAATGTGTGTAAGAACACTGTCGTTTTACTCCAAATAATATAAACATCATATACTATATTGTCATTGTAGAAATTCCTCCCCGAACAAGAACACCATAAGATTGCAACAAAACCTAAATGTATCATGTTTAGATTATTAGCCACTGATTTATATCACTTTAGAACTCATTTTTACCACATTCATGCATATTAAAATCATCCCACATTTTATTGTAGAGAAGAAATCATCACAATCGCAACCATCGTTAGCGAAAGTATTTTCTAGAGTTCCTTACAAGTTATCACCGGAAGGAATTCTTAACTTTCGACAGATATGGGCTTTATCCTTCATAACTGGTTCATCAACTCCTAGAGAAAACATAATATTTCCATTTTCTATTCAAAAATTAAAGAAAAAGTATTTTCAGACTAATTCCGCGCAATTTGATGGGCTGAACTCTGACAATTCCTATATTCCGAATGTATGGTATACACATTTTAAACGCACGCTAGAATACCATTCAAATATGGCGTCGCAATGTTATCTTTGTGCACTCTGATAAAATTGTTACGTACATTTTCTTGCATTTAATGGATTAAGTTTGCATTTGCTCTGTCTTTCCTCCTTTCTTCCTGTGTATATATTCATCCCAACTTTCTGTTACTCTCTCGCTCTCTCTCTCGATCTCTCTTTCCCTCTCGCTCGCTTTTTATACTTTTTCAAGGCGATGCCGAGAAAAAAGTGGGCACTGTATTAGTACATGTGTTAAGCAATTTATTATATTTTTCAAACATAGTTACGTTTTTAGATACTTTATTTGCATACACTTTATTTAAACTTTCGCAATCTATTACGATCGTCGCGAAATTAAAATAAACGTTTCCGGAATATCATGTATTTGATTCTCGACAATTCGAACGCGTCCGCAGAAATACAGAACAAGCATTTAGAAATTCAACGATTGATTCTGACGAAATTAAACTACAACCCTGCAAATGAAAGAAATTTCTCATATTCTAATAACAACATCTTTAATTCTCTGGAAATGTTCTACTACCTATCAGAAGAAGGGAAAGCGTTTCATTCCTATTTTAGACGTCTACAGATATTTTCTCCACATACTGTGAAAGCTGGTCACACTGAAGAAATGGCAGTCTATTTATAAGACAGCTAGGTACAGCGGAACATATCAAATTTGTAAATTTTCTCCGACGAGGAAAAAACATGAATTGGAATTCTTAGAGACAGTTAAATTGCTAAAGGAGCTCTTGGAACCAAATATGCCGCTTTGGTCTAAGCGATAATTATGCATAAAAGGTATGTAAATCCTATGATCATAATTACTTATCATATGCATATATAGTAAATAAACATTGTAACAACTTGAGATTGACAGAGATTACGGTTGAGGAGTTCAAGTGCTTAATTTTCGCTCCACGATTTTTATCAAGTAAGTGTTCAGAAAAATGCGTACAGTTTTGCCTAAACTCGAATCTGAAAAAAACCTTACCATAATGAAATTAGCAGACGCTTGCCAGCTGGTCGTAAGTTCAAAGAAAGACTCTCGAAAAATCGAAGAAGTTGGAATAGTTTTTATTAAAAATAAATAAAAACAGTCAAAATACCCATCAGCCAGAAATTGGGGTAAAAAAATCGACGTATTATAACAACAGACAAGAAAAATTAAATTAAAGGAATGAGGATGAATAAAGTGTCCGACCATATAGTTGAATACGTGGCAATGAATGGCACTGGGAGGTAACTTTCCCATAGAGAAATAAGAAATATTTCGTGTCCTCTTAGAATGTACACAATTGAAAACCAAAAAAAATTCAGTAGCCGAATTAGACAAACATGTTCGGATACACAATCAGACAGATTTGAGGAAATATGTGACGACTCAAATATTTTTAAAAATGTCAAATTCCAGCTCGATTATTAAGAAAACAAAGTAACATGCAAACAAAGAGGACGTTTAAGAAGAATTAAAGAATCAACTTCCGGATTTTTCACACCTTATCCTTGAAGATGTACCTAGTGTTATGCCAAATTTGAGCTCAAGGAAAATACTATGTCGTCATCCGGCCCAGGGCTGAAGATGACTTTGACCCTACTGAACTAGCCTGGTCGTTGATTGTCTATCTTCCGAGATAAATTCTCAGCGTCTCAGGCTTCGTGTTGATTTCTACTGAAAATCAATTAGCTTCGCATGCACGCCAGAAAAAGTAAACACACTCGGAGAGTTCTAACTGCGAAAATGTTAATTCCACGAAAATTACAAGTTTTTTACATGCGTACACCATTCAGGCCGATTACACAAGAAATATCAAGATTTTCTAAAATCTTATTCTTCGTTATCGACAATGGCGGTCAGGATGAATAAGGGGGTTGGTGGCGTTCTCAGGAAGCGTGTGTTTTTCACGAGATTCGGTTTCAATTTGCTAAAATGGTCATTCATTTCAACTTATTATATATTAAACTTTTTTTTAAAATGCGTAATGTTTAACGGCCTCGCCAGCCGGGTGCTTCAAGGAGATTCTGTTTAAGCACTGATATATCGCAAGAAATTATGTTTTTGACTATATAATACCACACCCAGGATTTATTCACAATAAAAAGTCTATCTAAAAAAAAAATGTTTTTGTAATCGCTTTAAAACCGGCAAATAAATGAATGAACAGAAATAATTTTTCCAACGCCCAGTCATCACAATTACACAGGAGGCTCTATTAGTTCCAATTTACTCGAGATGAAATCCTCCTAGACTGAGGGAAACCTTAAAAAAGATTTATTAAGCTCTCGAATTTAGTATTCTAAATTGTTTCTTACTTATCTCACTAGGGCAGGAGAACCTCGACTATTTTCCCAAAGAAGAAATCCTTCCAGACTGAGGACAATTCTTATTTCGTCTCCAAAAATACTTTAATCCTCAGAATTTAAACTCATTGATTTTCGACTGAATTCAACTAACATTTGTCCAATCTGATTTACGAAATCCTTCCAGACTGATGGAAACATCTATATATTTTCCCCCCATTTAAATTGTGTAAAATATCATTTAAATATAGAAATATGAAAATCAGGCGATTTAAAAATATAAAGTTTACTGAATAAATAAAAAAAAGCGTTATAACATTGGTCGAGAGTTAGGTCCAAGAGCTTTAGATCTCAAAATTGAAATCATTAATGTGATCATACATGTATCCCTAGCGTATATTGCCGTCTAAAGAGTGGTTGTTTCGGAATATTTTAAAATATACTATTTAAAATTGTGTAAAATAGTAGCGAAACATCTGTAACGCATATGGAAATGAAAAGTATGATGTTCTCATTTTAATTTTTGTTGTCTTTATCTTTGTAAAAACAAAATGATTATATATATATATATATATATATATATATATATATATATAACTACTTCATTTACTCACATAAAATAAGAAAGTAAAAATTTATGTGCAAACTTTAAGTATTTACTTCAAAAGTGGGCAATACATAGGTAGAGCTAGTTAGTAAGTTATAAAATATATATGGCGATTAAGCTACACGGAATATTTCGCCTGAAGAGTCCAAGAGTGGATGAAACGCGGAAAATTCAGTGTTGCTTAATCGCCATATATATTATATAACTTACTTTATATATATATATATATATATATATATATATATATATATATATATATATATATATATATATACATATATATGTATATATATACATCTATAGATTTATGAATTTATACATATATATACTATATATATATATATATATATATACATACATAGATGCATATATAAGTGTGCCTATGTGTCTGTTTGTGTGTGTGTTTAAGGGTAAAATATACATATTCAATTATATTTCACTTTTTATTCATACATTATTTTTTAAATTATGAATTTCCATATAAAAACAGAATAGGTACAGCTAAATAACAAAAAGGCTCCAAATGTTGGCCATCGTGTCGTTTTATTAATTTCAGCATGCTAAAATATTCCACACTGGACAGACACTATTTTGTATCGTAGAACACCCCATAAAATTATTATGTTATTTTTTTCTGGTCGGACACCGAGTAAAAAGTTTTTTCTCCAAATCCTAATACATCTTATGAAAAATCTCGAGTCTGTTGATTGAAAATTTACAGGGTAATTCGAGAAAATGTACACAAACATACGGACTATTTCACTTATATATATATATATATATATATATATATATATATATATATATGTGTGTATATATATGTATATATATATATGTATATATATTTATTTATATACATTTATATAATATATAAACATATATATATATATATATATATATATATATATATATATATATATCACTGAATGTCAATTCTTCATTATAATCCTCCTAACAAGCTGTGTCGACTGATATGTTATTAAAATTTCCATTGTCGTTATCAACATCCAAGTCTAATTCGCAGTCAGATTTCATGAACATTGAATACTAATTCTGCTTGTCTACTCTTGTATTATTTATAATATTTCGGATGAGTACACTCAATGAGACTTACAGATGTGTTTAGAAATTCGAATATATTGGCAGATACTAATGCGTTCCTAAACAAAAAGCGGTCGTGTCGTTCAAAATATCATAATAGCTTAAGCATGTTGATTATGCTTTTTTTTCCATATAAAGAATTACAATTCACTGCTTCTTGTAATAGTACTGGAGTAAAATGAATTTTGATTACTTTTAAAGTTAAAATAATTTAGAAAATGTGTATTATATATAAACACGCTAAGTGTACTATATATATATATATATATATATATATATATATATATATATATATATATATATATATATATATATATATATACATGAAACTCTCCGTTTGGGGGTACCGCAATTGGTTGAAGGGAAAATTAAGCTCAACTCGCATTTTAATAAAAATGCACTTTCGTATATATAATTGAATTCATTCAAAAACTATCGCAAATCAAATACAAACATTTATATAAAAAACGCAAAACCTTCAATCGTGCCACATATCCTAGTAGTAAGGGCCTACGATTCTTACCATTGAGTCCCGATTTCGAATCCCGCTTGATTAAGTCACTCTAAGGCGGGCCAGTGGATAATAATATTTTTAAAATAATAACTACAACGCTCCCACTTTGAGGATACCAAAATTGATTAAATGGAAATTTTTTCTGGACTTGCGTTTAGGTAAAAACGCACTTTTGTATATATAATTGAATTCATTCAAAAAAGGTATTGCAACGATACCATACCAATAATATATATATATATATATATATATATATATATATATATATATATATATATATATATATATATATATATGATTGTGTAGGGGAATAGAAGAATTGATTGATTCTGCCGAATTTTCTTAGATGTTTACTCACATGTGTTTTGTAACAAACCAATAATGATTCGTCTAATAAGCATATAAAAATAAAACACGTTCGCTCTAGCTACATGAATTGCCCTTATGTTAATTTTAAACTGCTACCAAAATTATAAGCTTACCTTCTTATACAGCTCCTCTTCGATGACAAATTTTAAATATTTAAAACAGATTGTCATATATTGTACGATTCTCTCAGTTTCTGCCCAACAAGCGTTAACCATATAGCCAGAGTTAATTTTGGTTGGGATATGTCTGACATGCACTAAAAACTAAACCAGGCTTAGTCTGTTTAGACATTAGATATTTCTCCTTATTTAAAAAAAAAATTCTATTCTACTAATTCATTGTCTGTTGCGTCGCCTGGGTTGTCTTATATTTTTATGTATTATATTTTAAATATATCGGAATATAGAGAAAAACATACGGTTGGGGAACATGTTAAGGTTGATTATTACAGAAAAATTACAATACGCGGACATTAGATGAGGGGAATAGAAGAATTGATTGATTCTAACGTGAAGTAATTATTATTTTCAAAATTCTCATATTTATGAATATATATCTTACATTATATATGTTTATTACGATTCCTTTCTAGATAAAATACACTTTATGTGTATTTTCAAGTAATTATCATTCATTTTCGGCTAAATTATGCCCAGCTATGCTTTTATGTAATAGAAGTTGCTTCACTATGATTCAAACATCTTATTTTACGGTGCTAGACACCATAAGAAGTTATCTAAATTAATCCCTATAATCAGGATCAGACTGGTAGGTTTTATCTTTTTGTTACAGTTTTTTTTTTTATATTTACCTATGGCTTCCACAATTCGGAAACCTTAACCCTTTTATTTATGTCATTTATATAAAAGCAGATCAATTTGATAGCGTACTTTATACCTCTGCCGAATTTTCTTAGATGATTACTAATTCATTGTCTGTTGCGTCGCCTGGGTTGTCTTATATTTTTATGTATTATATTATAAATATATCGGAATATAGAGAAAAACATACGGTTGGGGAAAATGTTAAGGTTGATGATTACAGAAAAATTACAATACGCGGACATTTGATGCATTCTATATTTGTTAGAAACCGTAGTTCTTGGATAAAAAAAATTGCTGAGTATACACTCTATCCCATTCACTCTGACACTAACCCTATAACAGCTACTCTTTTTTATTACATTTTCACCACTAACAAGCCACATTGCCACTTTGGTCTAGGAGGCTACTATCAGGGGCAACAACTACTGGGACACTATTTTGGGATTTGAGCAGCAAGATGTCGATTCACTTTACACTTGAACGTCTGCATGTCAGTACAGTTAGGGAAGCAGGGACATGGAATGGAATTCCAGAGTTTAGCGGTTTTGGGGTAGAAACTACTGGAGTAGAAATATCTTTTACATCTAGGGGTCTGTACTGTGTGGGGGTGGGATTTAGCTGCCGTTCGTGTTTGTCGAGGGTGTCTACGTCGTGGGGGCACAAGTGTATACAGTTCGTCAGAGCATTCCCAATTAAAATACTTGTAGAACAGACAGAGGGGTGCAACGTTTCGTCGATGGGACAGAGGCTGAAGTTTAGATGCCAGTTCAGGGCCTATCAGATTTGCAGCTATCTTTTGAACCTTGTCTAGGAGTGAGAGTCTAGCAGCAGATGCACCCGCCCAAATGTGACAACAATACTCCATACATGGGCGAATGGTGGCCTCATAGAGGTACAGGATACTTTCAGGTGGCAGTAGTTTTCTAGCCTGTTAGAGAGAGCCTACCTTTTTCGCAGCGGCCCTGGCAATGTTTTCAATACAATTTTTCAAACTCATGTTTCCTCTGAACGTTAGGCCAAGCACTTTGAAAGATGTACTCTCAGACAGGGAGTCACTGGCTATTGGTGGCAGAGAAGGTTTCTTGTAATTATTGAAGGAAACCAGTTTAGCCTTGGCAGCATTAATTATGGCCATCCATTTATGTCCATCCCACTACAGATTGGAGGTCATCCTCTAGTGTTTTTGTCATTTCTTTAGTTACGTGTTAATTTGTTTTCCTGCCATGCCTGTTATAAAGCGTGGTGTCATCAGCATATATACCCATCTCAGAGGCAGTTTTGTCGGGGAGGTCATTAATAAATATTAGGAACAATAGAGGTCCAAGAATAGACATCTATATCACACTATTTAGATGTACGACCGTCGAGGACAGCCTGGATTTTTCTCATATCTAAGAAGGATTTAATTATGTTAAGTATTCTACCAGAGATACCGTATGATTTAATTTTCCTGAGGAGACCTTCATGCCATACCCTGTCAAAAGCCTTACATACATCTAGAGCTACCGCTCTACTCTCCCCCCGCGTTGTCCAGTGAATGGTATATACGTTCAGAGATTACAGTGAGGATGTCAGCTGTGGAACGGGCTTATCTAAATCCATATTGTTTGTCAGTCAGAAGTTTAGCATCTGTAACTGCCGGACTAGAGCATGGTTAATTATGGTCTCAAATATTTTGACGAAAAGTGGGAGGAGGCTAATGGGGCTATAAATTGATGGGTCAGTTCTTTCGCCAGAATTCTTGACGACTGGTCCCACTGAAGCAGTTTTCTAACAGCCCGAAAAGCATGGTTCATTTAAGCATTTGTTATAGAGCTTGGAGAGAACTGGTGCTACTTCGGTTGAGCACTTTTTTAATAGCACAGCTGGGATGAGATCAGGTCCACATGCTTTTGAAGTGTCAAGGTTTTTTTATGTTAGCGTGTACCTGAGCAGGGGTGATTATTAGATCGTCTAGCGTATCGTCTGTCCACAAAAGAAAGCCAGTACTCTTGTAAATTAACGCAATGTTTACATGTAGAAACGTGGCAAAAAATCAAAATCAAGAAAAACTAGGGGGTGACTTTTTGCTTTCATAAAATACAGTTAAATATGATATTTTAATTCGTTCAGATTTTGTATATATCATTATAGAGTCTGATCTCACAAGTAAAAAAATATTGTGGTGCATTGAAAGAAAAAGCAAAACGGTAGCATTTAAGTGACTTAATTAGTATTCTCCTGATGTTAAACATGATATCATTACATTTAGTCCTTAGGCTCGGTATACACTCTATGTAAAAATATATTCTGTTTTGGAGCGATACCTTGGGCTCGACAATGAATTTCTTGAAACCATGCCTTTTATTTTGTGCTAGCTTGATACTTATTGCACCACATGTTTTAACAAGCAGGGAAACAGAACATAAACTAAAATACAATGAAATTGATCCAAGAATGCCGAAGGCTAAAGTTTGAAAACATTTATTTACTATATTTTTGATACTTTTTTATTTCTTATTAAAACATTTTTTTTCAAATTTTATTTTTATATTTTTAGAACTATTTAGTAACAAGGGTAACATGAAGCATTGTGCAACAACGATTTATTTTCATTTTATATTAATATTGATAAAGTGATTATACTTTCCCTATTTCGGTTATTATAAAAATTACCCGTACAAAACCAATTCGCCGTCATCCTTAAGACTCGCTATTACAAATATCCGTGGGCTTAGAGGTAATCTAGATGATGTAGAGTCCTACCTCGTCATAAATTCCCGGATATATTAGCATTGAATGAAATAAACGTACACTCTTCCCTCCCTTCCACCTACTTTAACATGCGACGATACCTCCCACTTTGCCGAAGGATTTGGATAGATATATGCGCCGGCTGTGTTTCTATATCCGTAGAACCTTCCTTTTAACTTAAGAGAAATATCCTGAATCGGATGACCAGGCTTTTATGCGCTTTTGACTAAGATTTCATCACTGTATTACTTATATGTATCTACTGTTCTTCCTCAAGGGAGGATTGCACCTAATGCATAATGCCTCTGATAGTATAGATGCAGCACTCTCCTTAGATAGTAACGCTTAAATAAGAATGCGTGTGACTTTAATGTCCACCATGAAAAATAGCTTGATTTTTCAGGTTACACAGATGCAACTAGATGCTCGACTTATAGCTTCTCTATAGCCCATTCCCTTACACAGACAGTAATTTTCGCAACCGCCTACCAGATTATGAACCTCAGCAGACTTTTGTCTCTGACCTATTTCCAACCACAGTATCTTGGGATTGTGTAATTAATGCTCATAATCCACTTGAACACGCAGGCAACCTAGTCGTATCGGTTGACATCACATTTAAATCCCAACGTCAATGTGAGGAACTATTGCTCAAAACAACAAGGTACTGCATTAGGGCTGACTGGGCAACCATTAGAGAACACATCTGAGATGCACAATGGACTGATATCTTCTCTCTTCCTACTTACCAGTGTGACACTGTTACAACTGAATAGTGCAAAGTGGGCATTGAAGCACGTGTTTTCGCACGGAAATATTATAGCAAGCCCCACTTACTCGTATGGTTCACTGCCGATTGTGCAGTTGCCTCTGCACAAATGCAGCATGTATTGCGTCGGTTTGTGCGTCATAAGTAAAATACAAACAGGCAACACTTCGAAGATGCTAGAGATTATTGTAAGAGTGAAATAGCAACAGCCAAAACGAAAGTATACTAAAATAACACTGTGCAACACTAAAAAAGTACAGGATATCTGCAGCAATTTTTGTATACCTAGTAACGTGGAAATTTTATTTCTGGCTTTCTTTTTGTTGAATTAGGTATAATTTGTGCAAAATTGCCACAGTCGTAAATTTCAGTAAAAACGTCAAAAATGGGTTACTGACGACTTTGCAGTCACATATTATGTGTATTAAATTATAAATCTTAAGAGAAAAACACAGTTTATATACACATATCATGCACATTATTTCTTAAATCATTTATTTGAATCATTTATTTGCTAAAGTCAGCCGAAATGAGTTATTTTTCCAGATTTAAGAGAGCTAGATGACAGAGCTAGCTTGGTTAGCATAATATTTGCTAGACCAAGGGCTCATTTTTTCAAAAGTAAAAACATAATGCTGTAGCACATGGTTTGGTGTTCACCACCTTCCGAAAAGCCATGGTATTCGTCAAGAAAGGCATTTTTTAATGTAGGCTAAAAAAATCAAGGAAAAGAAGCTAAAACCTGCCTAAGAACCTTATTTGTAGGGCACGGGAAAAAATCTGAGGGTTAAAAATAGATATCCATTTAATAAAGTATTTTTTTAACTAAAAACTACAATAACGACCGGATTATTGTGTATTTTAATGTTTTAAACATAACGGGGAATTTTATACATTCTTTTCTGAAAATTTACTAAATTAAATGCAAAAAATAGAAATTAAATTTTATCAACCCCTTACTTTATGTACGAAAGAATCTAATAACTTGCTAGTGGACGTTTATAATGGCTTAACATGTTCACATTATGGAATCCTTATTTTTCTTTATAAAAAAATTACTTTTTTTCTTGTCTTTATTCTTTAGATGCAGTATAGGCTTTGCCCATGACTTCAAGACAGTGCAAAAATGATCCAAGCAAATTCTGCTACATATGTGGCGAATTAACATTTGCTAAAGAAAGGCGCAGCATTACCAGCCATATCAAGAAATTGTACAAGGCGTAGTTTCATTTTGATATAGGAGACCAAGACAAGTCATGGGCTCCTCATGCCTGTTGCCTTACATGTGTGAAAACATTGAGCGCATGGTATGCAAAAAAGAATGTTCACATGAAGTTTGGTGTGCCGATGATTTGGCGAGAGCAGAAAGATCATTCTAATGATTGCTATTTTTGTCAGCAAGACTATACGGGCTGTACAACAGCAAAAAAAAAGAAACACATTGTTTACCCAAATTTGCAATCAGCAATGCGCCCAGTTGAGCACTCAAAAGAATTACCTGTACCAAAACCCCCTGATCAGGAAATGTGGAGTTCAACCAGTGGGGAGGAACATTACAGTGATGAAACAGTAGAATTTTCTAATGCAGAAAGCAATAATAAACCAATACTATTTTCTCAAGATGCTCTAAATGACTTATGCAGAGATCTTTATTTAACCAAAGACAAAAGTGAACTTCTAGCATCAAGGCTTAAAGAACGAAATCTTCTTAGAAAAGGTGTGAAAATAACAATGTACAGAAAACGTGCACAAAACTTGCATGTTTTGTTCACTTTGACAGATGATTTATGCTTCTGCAATGACATTGTTGGACTTTTTGAACAGCTGGAAATAAATATGATAACACCAACTGCCGACTTTTCTTAGATGCATCAAAGGAAAGCATAAAAGCTGTTTTGCTTCACAAGGGGAACACCCTGCCATCTGTTCCTATAGCTCACAGCACAACCATGAAAGAATCATATGAAAATTTAAAAACAATTTTAGCAAGCATACATAATGAAGTCCATAAATGGCATGTTTGTGCAGATTTCAAGGTTATAGCCATGCTCACTGGCCTTCAGCCAGGCTATACTAAATTTTGTTGCTTCTTGTGCTTATGGGACTCTAGAGCAAGAGCTGAACACTATGTACGCAAGCACTGGCCTGTTAGAGATGAAATCGAGCAAAGAAAACATAACATCAAACACAAACCACTTCTGCAAAGTGATAGGATCCATTTACCACCTTTTCATATTAAACTCGGTTTGTTCAAGCAGTTTGTGAAAGCACTAGACAAGGATTCCTTGGCATTTGCATATCTTGCAGAAAAGTGTCCTTCATTTAGTCGAGCTAAAATAAAAGAAGATATCTTCATAGGTCCCCAAATTCGAAAAATTGTTCTTGATGAAACTTTTAACACACATCTCACGAGAAAAGAAAAATGTGCCTTTGAGTCATTCAAGTCAGTTTGTGATAATTTTGTGGAAAACATCGTTCAGAAGACTATGTGCAAGTTGTGAATGATCTATTGCATCATTTTCATGATATGGGATGTAATATCTCTCTAAAAGTTCATGTGCTCCACTCTCATTTGTATTTTTTTGCTTAGAATCTTGGCCATGTGAGTGATGAACATGGCGAAAGGTTCCATCAAGATATTTCATTAATAGAAAAACGTTTAAAGGAAAATGGAACACGGGTATGTTGGCAGACTACTGCTGGAATTTAAAAAGGATGATGACACTCTACACAAGAGAGTTAAGAGGACAAATGTTGTTTAAACTGGTGAATTCGGTGTTTTTTCCAAAATAATTAATAATAAAGTACATGAAAATGGTATCTAATCCAGAGAAATAAATGTCAGATTTGGAATCAGCATACTTTTCTTACACCGAAACAGGTCTTATATGTCTTGTACTTTTTTTTCAATTCAAATTTCTTGCACAGTGTAATCAGGGAACTCATAGAATCGTAAAATATAGGAACTCGTGATTCCTGGAAAATCTATAATTGTATAGTGAATAAAGGGCACCCAGTAATCCCCGCACAGAGAAATAACCATTGTTGCATGCATGGCGATGGAGAAGGTGGGATCGCTAGCCAGGCGATTAACTTTTAACTCCACCTTAGAGCCAATGAACAACTCCCTCCCAAATTTCCCTATGCGGACTGGAGCCACATTAGATGTTGTAAAAATCACATATTCTCTTGTCCGCGATGTGTTAAAAAATGACACCTTAGAGTTGTCTGGGCCTTATCTCATCAATGCTATAATAACGAGGAAATGTTCAGCCGAGTTACCCACAATATTTTCCAAGCTATACAATAAACGCCATGGTGAATCTTGCTTCACTATCAGCCGGAAGATGGCGTCTGTGGTTACAGTGTACACCAATTCTAATGACAGACCATATCCTCTCAATTATCGCCTCATTAGTCTCCTCAACCTCTTCAGTTTAATCATTTAGACCTTAGTTCACCAACTCGCAAAAACAGATATTCTCTCTCAGAAACAGTATTAATTTCTACTACAGATATTTCAGTTATATATGAACGCAATTACAATGTACTGGATAAGACGCGGGAATCCAGGGCTGTAGCCCTTCATATATTGAGGGTCATTGACAAAGTCTGGCTCAAATTGCTGCTAATGAAAAATAAATCGTAAGGTATAACTGGACGTATAATAAATATAATTAGAACCTTTTTAGACAATAGCAGCATACAGGTTGTCAATGACGGACATACATCGAAGCTGTGTAACATTAATATAGAAGTGCCCAAGGGGTCGACCTCTGGACTATTATTATTCTTGATAATCATAAACGACCTCCCTGATAATATTGTGTCCGAGACGGGTATATTTGCTGAAAATACAAAGTAATATAACATGCATGAGGGAAAAACAGATGTACATAAGTCTAAGACATTAACAGAAGACACCTAGATTATAATGGAACGGGACCGGAAATATATGATAACATTTAATGCTAGTAAAACTTAGCTGCTCTCTTTTATCAATTACAAGACGCCTCTACAACCCCCTATACCTATGACAAATAGCATCTTACATGAGAACTCTTCCTTCAAACTCTTCGGCCTTACATTTGCAAGCAATATGAACTGAAACAAACACATTGAGGACATTACAAAGGTTGCTTCAAAAAAGATGGGCTCCGTCTATCGAGCTTATTCACACCTGAGAGTATCATGTACCTCTACAAAGCCACCATTCCCCTATGCATGGAGTACTGTTGTCATGTCTGGGGCTGAGTCTTGCTTTTAGATAGGGCGCATACGTGTTGTCAATCGAATCGATCCGTCTTTATCAACTATTTCCCAGCCCCTGCCCTATCGTAACAATATTGGATCGCTGTGCCTGGTTTACAAATAATTTTTAATTAAATGTGTTCTAATGAAGTCGTCTCATTTGTACCCCTCTCGATGTACATATCCCCGACAAACCAACCTAGCAGTAAGATCTCACCCCTTCACTGTTGATGCTCCTAAATAGTTCCTTTCTCGAATAGCGAGGTTTTAGAATTCCCTTCCTGCTGCCTGCTTCCCTGATACTAATATTCAGAAGTCTGAATGTAACATAAACAATATCTTGTTAATATTCTTCGGACATTACCCCCAAATAGTAGCTCCTTATGTCCAAGTAGCGATATAATTTGTAAGGGGTGAACATGAGTAAAAAAAATGTTATTAATGCATTATTTCATTATTTTATAGATTTAATTCATTTGTTTTTGATAAATGATGCAGTGTATTATTTATAATTAATCATAAAGACAGTGAAAAACAATTATATATGTGTTTATTTTGTCAATTCTGTGTTAATTATAATATTTATTTTAATTTCATGCAATAATTTTTTGTAATAATTATTAATGAAAAATAAAAAAAACAACCATATATTACTTCTGCTTTAGGACATAATATATTATATTATTTAAAGATTTTCATTAACTTCATACATTGATCTCTATTAGGGAAAAGTAATCTCATAACAGTAATAGTCGAAAAAAAACAGTTGTCCCATGAACTAATATTTAAACGGTATGTCCAAAATATATTACATACTAGCGTATATATAAAAGGACTTTCCTTAAATTTGTAATTTTCGAAAACTTGTCTAGGATCGAGAGGCTGATATCTAGGCTCAACTGCATTTTGTTATTTTCTTCTTACATAGCGGGCTTAACGCTATTAACATGTTTTTAGTATAAATGAACTGAACGTGAGTTAAAACTAGAAAAATGGTTATAGAAAAGAAAAAGGGAACAGAGCTTAACTTGGGTATCGTTTATAGGAGAGTTTAAATGATAAAAACATTTTTTATACGACATCTAATTTCATTTCCGTATGTATTACATGATATTTTCTTATTTATTAATGACTAGCAGGGGTACGCGGCGATGCCCGGGTGTTTGGAGGTGTGTGTGGTGTAAAATAAAAAAAAGAACCCGGGGTGTGGATCGAACCCGAAGCCCTGAGGGTAGGTTTGAAAATAAAATCGGTCAGCCAGAATAATTTAGTGAAAGATGTTTGAATTTGTTTAAGAACCAAATTGACAGGTGCGCGGCCGGAAATCGTCGAGCGTTACGACGACGACGTAGGGTTGTTTGTTATAAGCGAAGTAAAAAAGAAACAACGTTAACACTAAGAGGGAAACAACAAAACAAAACAAAACTAACATAAGGCAAACGAACGATGAAAACATAAAACGAACACGTGAAAAATGGCTTAAATAAGCCTGTTTAGATACTAAAATTAAAAAAATCGAAAAAAAAAAACATCTCACACCAGGATTCGAACCCAAAACGTTTAGATAATGAACCAAGGGCTTAACCAACTGAGCTGAGGCGACGTTCACGAGATTTGTTCGGTTTTTAAACTATTTAAAGTAAATCAGGCAACGACGTCATCTGACGCATTCGTATAAAACGGCCATTGTCACGAGATGACTGTTTTTGTTAACTCCCCTATCGAAAAGTTAAAGTTTTTGCCCAATTTTTCGATATTTTTCGAGCAAAGGATGTGATACCGAGTTTGTGAATTTTCGTCGCGTCTGTCGAAAGTTTTTAGCAGACATCCAAACATACACACAAACATACATAATACATTTTCGCTTTTATATATATAGAACATTTTAGAATAAATCTAGATACGCATCTGCTCATTTTAGAAAAACAAAACTTTGATTAAAATATATTTTTATCAGGTTTTTTTCCTTGGTCCATATATTCCTGCATACTTCATTTTCTCGTTAACATCATTTAAATAACGCTATTCCTTAATAATTTTTCACATACATAAATTAGTATTACACTATTTGTCAATTTTTTTTTTTTTTACTTTTATACATTAAAAATGTTTAGATGCGTATCTAGATTTTTACGCATACGGTAATGGATTATATACATTATTTTTCTTTTCGTTGGTCTAAAATCATAATGAAAAGCAAACAGCAACAAGAACTCTGCGAACCCGGATTAAGTAGGATGAGAAATAGTGTAGCGAGTGCTTTGTTTCCGTATCGTAACAAAAACCGACATTAATTAGACATAGTCCGTCTATTGTTACTCACTCTATTCCGACTGATCACTCGGTGCCTGAAAGACGAAGTCAGATGCTTTTGTTTCGACAATGATTGCCAGAATCCATTATTTGTCCGTGTCGAAATGGGCAAACAGAGGCTACCGCGTACAAGAACTCTACTGATTACGACCTCTAACCATTATATTTAATGGCCAAGAGTTGCAGACAACGTTAACTGGGGCCCATATGAAGAAACAGAACTATGCATCACCTTCATGTGAAAGCAGGTTTATGCATTTCATTATTGCAAGGAAAAATGAAACTACTAATCGATTATATTAGATTGGGCCGATTAAATATCCTTTGTTTACAAACTTCCATTAATGATTTCAATGATGGATTCACGAATTTATAGATACCCACCACACTATTAATTACTTCCGTCGTCCAATTTCATGAAAATTAATATCTCCCTGTGTTAAAAGTTCTTGGCAGTTTATGCATTGTATTGTACGTTGTTCCCATTCGAGCATGTCTCAGTAATTAACTTTAAATTGTTTTTGCCTATTTACCGAATTTAATTTGTTCGGTGTTTTAATTTAACCGGGCAACAACAGTATAATCGTTATGCTAGAGTGTTCATATTCCTATTGCAATCTAAAATTCTGATAGTTTAAATTTTAAAAAGTCTACCTTAAAAATTATAAATATATATATATATATATATATATATATATATATATATATATATATATATATATATGGGATTAAGATTTGTTTTCAAATTAGATTCGCTGTACAGACATTGGACTGCACATGCAGTAACTGCTCGATTTCATTAACAATCAACTCAAAATGAAACAGACTTAGAATGTAGCGAGAAAGCGCCGTCTTGTAAAAATACAACAAAATTAGAATAATCAGGACGAAACACTTTAACAGCATTCATAACAAGAAATATTCAAATATAAGACCTCATATATGGATGAAAAATAAAAATTTTAGTCAGGACATTTAAGGAATTACACACTTTTTCATTTATCAGGCAGTTATGTTATTGATAACAGCGAAAAAAGTATTTTACTCATTGCGTCTGACATTTTTGAAATATTATTATAAATACACTTAGATTTCAATAGAGGACTTTGTAAAATTGTTAAATCTATATTTTAATGGTAAGTTTGAACACATCCTTGTCTTTGCGTCCAGCGCCTAGGTAATCGATTACAAAGAGTTGTTTCACACAAAAACAGAAAGTATTAACTAAAACGTGGATATTTTTGAAAACTACAAAAACGTTTATAAAGAACGCCTAGCGGATTAAAGCCTACAGCTGGGATTGTAATGAGAAAGAACCCACTCATTATCCGTTGTAAACATTATATAAACAGCGGGGGTATAGTATGTAGGAGAAAATATCGCGCCCAAATTAATTCTAGACTACAGACAATAATTGCAGTCTCAAAAGCACTGACATCATTTCTTTGTATCTGCCTTCTTGATAGAAAACATTGTCTACCTTAACCTGATGTTCGGTTATTTCTCACCTGACTTTTTTTTACCTGCGTTTTCCTAGGACCACGTCACACACACGCACATACACATTTATAATATATACGCATGCTTATATAAAAAAGCATACACGATATATATATATATATATATATATATATATATATATATATATGCACATATATATATGTGCGTGTGTGTGTGTGTGTGTGTGTGTGTGTGTGTGTGAATAAGCCAAAACAGTAATAACATTTAAAATATCAAGGTTCGAATAATGGGGGTTTTATTTTTATTTCTTTTCCGTTCGAATAAATCAAGCATGCGAATTTAAAAGAATCGTTGGTTGCTGTATCTGACATGCACCGTAGCATACAACTACTCCGGGGCGTTCACTCTGACACTAATGTGATTTATTTACATTTGCCCGTGTTAATATAACGTAAGACATTTGAACAGCAAGGGACCCTCTAATAAGTACCTGTACGCATGTTTATGAGATACACAGCTGCACGCAACTGGAAAATAAAGATAATAATTTTAACATTATACATTTAATCCATAGTGGTCATTAAAAAGACGACATGAAATAAAACAGATTTCAGGAATAATTCTACCCCTGTGTCTATGCATCTGTATCGTCTGTCTCTTTCTCTTTCTTTCTCCTTTGCTCTCTCTCTTTCTCTCTTGATATATATATATATATATAGATATATACATACATATATATATATATATATATTTTGTGTACAGAAAGTTGTTAGTTGAGACAGGTCATTGGTACCGTCGGTTTCAAGCCCGATAATAAGGCCCGTTTAAGGTATCCTTATCGAGCTCTCTTCAGCCAATATTCGTCTGACGAATATTGGCTGAAGAGAGCTCGATAAGGATACCTAAAACGGGCCTTATTATCGGGCTTGAAACCGACGGTACCAATGACCTGTCTCAACTAACAACTTTCTGTACACAAAATATAAGTACGCTCTTAAAATTTGGATTTTCCTTTTAATTGAGCACTCTGCTGGAATTCTTTTTCCAAAGAAACTAATCATATATATATATATATATATATATATATATATATATATATATATATATATATATATATATATATATATATATAGGTAAACCACTCATATCGAGAACAAACAACGTAGCACAAACAAACAAATAATGCATCACAGTGCAAGTTGGCCGAAAGAGGTTGGTATGGAAAACAGTGTGAACAAGAAATACCATGTGAGTTGTTTAGCAGCGAGATTTCTGTGAACATCACGCATGTAAGGTATTCGAACCTATGCGAAACTTTATATTCTGCTTTTAGGCGAGAGAAATCGGTGATAAATGTGAAACTGTAAGGAGTGGAATTTCTCAGGTGATATTTGAACGACGGCATTACGTATACGCATGCGTAACGTAACATTTATTGGAGTATGTGTTAATTTTAAGCCTTGCAGAAAGCAGGTCTTCATAGCTCAGTCATTACCATCAAAGAAAAAGTACATACTTAGTTAATCATTGTATATATATATATACACATATATATATATATATATATATATATATATATATATATGTGTGTGTGTGTGGGTGTGTGTGTGTGTGTATTTATATATATATATATATATACGCTTCAGAATAAGTATAAGTAGTTACAATAGTTATACTATATATAGTTATAATGTTATAATATATATATACACACACACATATATATATATTTATATATATACACACACATTTCTGAATAAGGATAAGTAGTTATACTATTTCAAATGTATTATCTGTCTTACATAGAACAATAAGAGTATTTGGATTTGAAGTTTCACGTCATAAATTTTAAAATTTATTTCATGATTAAAGTGTTATATATATATATATATATATATATATATATATATATATATATCTATATCTATCTATATATATATATATGTATGTATATATATATATATATATATATATATATATATATATACTAGTCAAAGTACCCGTCGTTGACTGGGTTACAAAACAGCCTAGAAAAATGGACTCTGATTTATAAAAGTACGATAGGTTATGTAAAGGAAGGAATGCTAAGAGATAGCTTCGAATGTCGGGTTATCAAACCAAAGCAAAATAAGATGAAAGTAAATAAAAATAAATAAACCCTATAATTGATTATACGATAACTGTTCACACTGAAACACTTATCACAGTATTCTCTGGATCTATATTAAAAAAACTTATTAAACTTTGTGGTATATTTCCATTCTATGGAGGTCAGGCGCGAACGAACGCCCCATAATTTTATTATACCATATTTCTTCAAACTCAGACATAATTATCAAAGTATACTTACGCTAATAGATATGAAAAGTGTTTATTAGAGTGTGTGCCTATTTCTATTCTATGGAGGCCAGGCGCGAACACAGGCCCCCATTTTATTATACCATCCCTATTTATTAACACATAATTATCAAAGTATCATGATGTGCATCTCTATCAAAAAAAACTTGTACACGTTTTTTTTTCTTTTTTAATTTTTAAATTTTTTATTCCCATAATTTGTAGATCAGGCGCGTAACAGATCCCACAATTTTAATGAATCATCAGTATGCCAGATCAACCATATCCATTCCTGTGTCTCGGTACATCTATCATTATATGTGATAAATTCTCCATAATAGTCAACCATATAGCATCCTATTCGTGACCAGACACACGCACATACATTCAGCTTTATACCATATATATATATATATATATATATATATATATATATATATATATATATATATATATATATATTTTTTATATATATATGCACACACACATATATATAGTCATCAATACCTTTAAATATACATATATATATATATATTTAAATGTATATATACATATATAATAAAATTGATAAAACTTAATAATAATTGTAAATGCATATTTAGAGAAATCAAACTCTAAATATTCTTTTTCGATTTTAGAACAAGTATGTTTACAAATGTGATAATTTTACTAAGAGAACCTCATCGAAAAATGGTTATTTAATGTTACAAATATAACACAAGCTACATACATATGAAAATAGTTGTCATAAATATTCACAATATTCAACTCAATTAAAAATTATCTGGAACGTTAATTCGATTGGCAACCTTTTCTTCTCAACTATAATTAACAAATTATAAAAGCTATCTGGGGTTCTACACATTCTCAATCTTCCACATAGTCTCAATATTCAATTAAACAGACTGAATTAAAGTCATTTTCCAAACGAGTACAGAGATAGAACAACAAATCGAGTGTTTGAAATGCAATATCTGCTATTATTATTCAGATGAAATTCACCAAATTGTTTGTTATTATAACTTAACACATGCATGCAATAGCTGAATGTTTTATCTTCGTCGGAGATGTAGACGATGGGTTGGTTGCTTGTTTTTGTTTTACTGCATAACCATTTTCAGGTTATTTAATGCCGAATCTAAAGATTTTGAAGAAAATATGTTTTTAATAGAATGTTTTTTGTTGTTTTACAGCAGGTTTCTATTTATGCCATAGTTGGGACCTTAACAGGTACTACAACTCTAGGTCAGAGTGGACCTTAGAGAATGGTAATTAACGGGTGGGTCTACATTCCACAAATATCGCAATGGATATAGGCTCAGGTGTAGACGATGGCAGACTCCAAGAAAGCAACACATGCCATATAAATGCATCGCAAGCAGAAATTGTATATTAAATTTTTGAAAAAACTGCATTGAATATATTAGGTCGTAAAAAAATCAAGTCTGGTAGCTGAAATGATGGCACTCCTGTCTTCATAGCTTTTTCTACATTATTGAGTAAAAATCACTGAGGAGTTAACTTTTTGAACGACCCATTCTGACAAAGTGCATTTAACATACCTCTGTATAGCCATTACTGATATGTGAAAAAATGCGTCAAGTATAGTGGTGACAATTTAAAAAGGTACATTCGTAAGCACAATATGTCGTTGCTTATGATAATACCATACGTGTCTTTGTTTTACCCAACTTGGAAGATTTTTGTTTTTTTTATTTACTTACATAAGTGGCGTTTCCTCTTGCCAAAAACAATGTTTGGTCATACTATTTTCAAATTTATTAATAATTTACTATAGAAAATAAAGCTAACGCGATTAAGCATATTACAGTAGGTCGGTGCATATGAAAATGTAAACAGATTGTGTAATTTTATGACGAAGGCTTTGAATCAATGAAACAATATTTATTATTTATTACTGATAGAATAGTATCAATTTTCTTATTCATACACTAAATGACAGATATATTACTATATAGAGACTAAATTATATATATATATATATATATATATATATATAGTAATTTATAAAATATATATATGGCGATTAAGTTACACTGAATATTCCGCGTTTCATCCACTCTAGGACTCTCCAGGCTTATGCGCGAATTCTGCGGTTGTATATCGTTTTAATATGCTCCTCTTCTATTGAGATTTTAGTTAGCCAATCAGCTTTCTAGTATCCACCGCGCCCTTCCTATCAGCCAATGAACATGCTTTTATCGGACAAAGGCCTATTTGGCCCCTGGTTGACCTGATCCTTTGAGTGTGCTTTATTTAGTTTTTTGTTCTGTTTTAAAACTAGGTTAGTGTTTTTTATGTTAGTTTATATATAAATATATATATATATATATATATATATATATATATATATATATATGTGTACATAAATATATGCACATATATATATATATATATATATATATATATATATATATATATATACATATATATATGCACATACATATATGGGTGATCGTTTATGTATATTAATTTTATTTAATTTATTTATTTGTTTATTTTCCATTGTTTTTGTTAGTTTTAAAACTATTTTGTGTCGCTATCCTTGAATAAATATTATCTTGGTAACACAGTTTTTTGCTATTTCTTTTCTACAGTTTAATTGATTGTGGGGGTTATTTAAAATACAGGATAGCAACGTTTTCATGAAGGCATACTCTACATGGGTCGTCTAGGCCCCTATAAGTGGTAGCTTGTCTTATTATTTTCCATTCGACTACCGGCGAATGCCCGCTTTCTTCGGATTCGTTGTATTTATTCGCTAGTGTTGTTTTCATACGGTGTTGTTTTATTGTTGAATGTACATTTGTGGTCATAGTATCAGGTTTTGAAAACCCGATACTATGACCACAGTATGAGATACTAGATTCGATGAAACGTGGAATATTCAGTGTACCTTAATCGTCATATATATTTTATAAATTACTAACTAGCTCTACCTACGTATTGAGCACTTTTAAAGTAAATATTTAAAGTTTACGCATAAATCTATACTTTCGTATATTAATTTTATGTGAGTAAATTAAGTAGTTATATATACAGAAAACAAGTAAATATATTTTTATATATATTATGTGGGTGTAGTCACTTTTAAAAACAATACCCCCTTCAAGAAACGTCCGAAAATATATTTCCAATCTATATGTAATCAATAATGGAGAGTTTTCCTAGCCATAACAAATGGACGAGTGTTCTTAAAGGTTACACTGCATTCTATTTATAATTAATTTTAACATATAATTTTCATTAAGTTTAATTATTTAAATTTAATTCGGCCCGTGAGTAAAATTTTGTTTAAATGGTAGGTAAATTTATTTATTTATTTATTAATATTATTAGCAGCGAAGTTTGGTATCTGTTCTGATACAACACCACCTTTTCTAGTGGAGAAGAAAGCCTCGTTGACTTATTTTTCTTACTAAATAAACATTTTAAAATAAGTTTAACAACTACCAAATTAGCAAACACTGTAGAAAAACAGATTTCTCCTCTTTTAAAACAACAGTAAATAAGTATAAATATTAAAACATATTATGCGGTCTGCAATTTCGATTTTTGAACTGAATAAACGCTTTATAATGAATTGAGCCACTAAATACTTAACCAGCTAGGTAGAAGACAGGCATTAAGAAATCGAATATACCTTAAAAATACAGTAATTCATTACAAATATTTTAAAAATATTAGGGGGGGGGTAATTTATTTTAAAAATAATATCTCCTTTAAGAATGGTACTAAAATATGCGTATGCATTTTTGGTGCAACGCTATTTGTAAATAGTGTTTTCATATGCAATTCAATTTTTCACGATATCTGTTTTTATTCAATTGGAATTATTTATTTAATTCTTAGGTGACAGCACAAAATAGATACGAAACACCCTCCTCCATGTTAAGAATGGCTTTCAAAATTATAAAATTATTATTTCAGCAGAATACCAAAAATACATTAGTACCTAAGTTTTTACTTTGCAATGTTTTTATTTTTAAATCATAAAATAAAACTAATATAATAATTTTAAAACTTCATCGTGCTTTATTATTTATTTGTTAAACGCGTGGTTAATTAAAAGTTAAATTATATTCAAATCCTTACATTTTAAATAATAGAGCGATTAATTTCTACCTATTGTTCACTTCAAGATGTAAACAAAGTCCTGTTTAAATTAATCGATACCAGTGTTTAAAATTAAGATTCTTTTTTTTAAGGATTATATTGATCGACTAGTATTTTAAAGTTAAATTAAAGTTTGACGATATCATTTTGCTCATTAATTGTGAGGTGGAAGGGCAGAATAGTTATTTAGGAACAGGCAGGTAACAAAACCAGTTGTGATTAAAACGAAAAGTACAAACAAGCGATCAGTTAGAACGCGTTGTTGCTGCCGGTAGCTAAAAAAGTTAGTATTAATAGATGTTCAGCGTGGTTTAACAGACAGTAAGTAGTTACAGTGGAAAAATCATAATATCCAAATCTGTAAAGTATATTTTTCTTTTTAAATCGATATAATATAAAAAACATATAAAAAAACATATCAAATAAATCAGAATAACATCAACATTATTATAATCACGATTCCAAAAGAATACATTAAATATTTAGTGGCGAAACTGAAAATTTGTTTTTATGCTATACCTACGGCTCCATTCCGCATTCTTGTTCACCGCCCGTCTCTCTCCCAACCCCCTCTCTCTCTCTCTCTCACTCTCTCTGTATAAATCAATGTGCAAGCGATAAGAAAATATAAACCGTTTGAAGTAGCATCAACAATTCTAGTAAGTACTCAGTCTTATGATGTTAGAAATAGAGTAGTAGTAACAGTAATAATTCCAACTGAGAGTGTTTAAATATTATGTTGTGGTAGTATGAATAGTTGCTCGGTTGAAAAACTCTTTAGGGATGATTTTCTAAAAAGCGAATTTTCTTTTTAAATCGATATTACATAAAATTATATATAATAATATCTGAAATGAAAGAACATAGATATTATTATTATCACTATTCCAAAGAAATTCATTAAATAGTTGGCGAGAAAATTAAAAATTTGTTTTTTTCATGCACTACCCACGGCTTCATTACTCAATAGTAGTCTGTAAGTAACATTAGTTGCTCGACTAAAATATTATTGTAAAATGTAAATATCTACTAACACGTGTTTCGTCATCCCCGACTCGTCAGCCTGTCTGAAAGTAGCGAGACTCGTAATCAGGAATCTATGAGAAGACACCTCCACATCTATTACGCGGCTACCTCGCAGGAGTACTGAATGTATCGCATTTTTATGTAGATGTATATATATATATATATATATATATATATATATATATATATATATATATATATATATATGCCCCGTGAATCACCACCTTACCGTGGTGGGGCATTTTGCGAGTCTCTATGACCCCTAGAGCTATGCCGGCTCCTGTACTCCTGGTAGGGCCACCCAAGCCGGACAGGTCAAAGGGTAGAGTCCAGACGAAGAGTGATCCAGAAAACTGGTGGGATTATACCTGACCACAAGGAGAGATGCACCCTTAGTCTTTGTTAAGACATGTATCTAGGAGAGGGAAACTCTGATATAAAACCTGAGGTCTGTTGTTCGCTTCCTCTGTGGCAAATCTTTGCACCGATTTAGTGCTATCAGCGACACCAAAAAGTGTGGATAGTTGTACACGGGCTTTCACCACTATAATCAAGGCATATGTCTTGGTTCTCTGACAACTTTGACGGGGTCTAGGTTTTACATGGTCCTGCACCAACAAAGTCCATGGGCGTAAGGTTTAAGGTGACGGGGATAGGTGAAGGGTATCACTGGAAGTCCTTAGCCCAATGTCTTCACTGTGGTGGCCAATGGCTGATGGCCGTTCTGTGCAAATATGTGTGCAATTGCACAGCTCGTGTCCTCCATTGGTGGCAAAGCGGCCCTATTTAGGGATAGCACTGTTTTCCCCATGTATAGGGAAGGGGCGATAAAAGGAGTCCTAAACATTGCTCGTACACATTCACCTTGACAGTGAACTGCAGCTGTCTGGGTATCCAGTGTGCAGTCGAAATAATTATAAATTAAGTAAGAAATTTAATATTGGATCGTGAAATATTCGCACCCTCCAGGACAATCCTAATGCACCAGAACGTAAACGGCGTTGATATCTCGTGAACTTAAGAAATATAAGATCGATATTGCGGCACTCAGTGAAACACGCCTTGCTGGTGTCTCTCAATTTAAGGAGGAAAAGGGTGGCTATGTCTTTTTCTCCAAGGGTAGAGGGCCTGATGAGTTTCGCCTCTCTGGTGTGGGATTTGCCGTAAAAGCAGAACTAGCCAAATCACTGAAATCTCTTCTCAAAGGTCTATCGGACCGCATTATGACTTTGACCCTTGAGTTGGAACTTGAAACTCGGGTTACACTTGTAAGCTGCTATGCACCAACAATAAGCAGACCGGATGAGGAGAGAGATGAATTCTACCAACAACTACGAGAAGTAATCGGTGGTATTCGCCATAAGGACAAACTCATTTTGATGGGCGACTTTAATGCTCGGGTCGGTTCTGACTTCCAATCATGGAAAGGGGTTCTTGGGCATCATGGCGTTGGTAGAATGAATGAAAATGGTCTTCATTTACTCTCCCTCTGCAGAGAATTCTATATGACCATTACTAACACAGTTTTTCAACAGAAAAATTGTCGCAAAACCACATGGTTGCACCCTCGTTCAAACAGCTGGCATATGATTGACTATGTCATCACTAAGAAACGTGATTTTCGTGACTTCAAAATAACGCGCTCCTTCCATACAAGCTGTTACCTATCAGATCATGCCCTGCTACGTAGCAAGGTGTCTCTGAGTATTTGGCGCAGACAGGTAAAGAAGTCATCTATTCCAAAACCTATTAATGTATTGTCGCTTAAGAATACTGAAACTCGAACAATACTTTCTGACAAGTTGGATGAAAATTTAGATGGTGTAGAAATAACTGACAACATAGAAGCGTCCTGGGAAGCGCTACGAAATATCACCCATTCCACTGCCCTGGAATTGCTGGGCTTACCCATACGGAAGCACCAGGATTGGTTTGATGACCAGGATATAGAAGCCCAGGATCAAATTCAGAAAATGCATCAAGTTCACAAAGCATGGATTGACGACCAAAACACTACTGAAAAAAGATTGGCATACAAAACCTGCAAAGGGAAACTGCAGAGGACACTACTACAGATGAAAGAGAAATGGTGGACCGCACACGCAGAAGCTGTTCAGTCAGCATTCAACAGAAAGGACACAAAAGCCTTTTATGAAGGTATAAGGAAGGTTTTCGGTCCTCACGAATCAGGAGTTTCGCCAATTTTAGCAGAAGACGGGACATTACTGACAGACAAGGACGGTATCTTGAGACGCTGGAAGGAACATTTTGAAACAGTGTTAAATTCTTCTTCGGTAACAGACGATGAGATTATAAACTCAATTGAGCAGGGTCCCGAGAGATCACAACTATCTGTGTTACCAATTCTCCCAGAAATCCTTGCAGCAGTTGAACAGATATCATTGAACAATGCACCAGGAAATGACGGTATACCATCGGAAGTCTACAGATATGGTGGCCATAAACTGGCCAGAAAGCTACATGCACTTTTCGTGTCCATTTGCAGATCTGGAAAAGTCCCACAGGACTTTAAAGATGCATCAATTTACCATCTTTATAAAAATAAAGGATTGAGGAATTCCTGTGACAATCATCGTGGCATAGCTCTGTTCTCAATTGCTGGAAAAATCATGGCCAGACTAATAATCAACAGATTAATCAGACATCTTGTATATGAGATATATCCCGAATCGCAGTGTGGTTTCCGCCCTCTTCGGGGTACAATGGATATGATCTTTTCTCTGCGACAGGTCTCTGAGAAAGTTCGAGAAAAGAACCAAGAGCTATACATAGTGTTCATTGATCTTACTAAAGCCTTTGACACTGTCAACCGAACTGCCCTATGGAAAATCCTTAAGAAAATTGGTATACCTGACAATATGCACAAAGTTATAACATCCTTCCATGATTGCATGAAGGCTTCAGTGATGTCCAATGGGGACTCTTCTGAGCCTTTCAATGTGACCAATGGAACAAAAAACAAGGTTGTGTAATGGCATGTTGACACTGGCGTTCATTTCCAATTCGGTACAGATGGTGGGATTTTTAATCAACAACGCTTCAAAGCGAAAACACTTCTCCGAAGAACCATTATAAGAGGTTTGCTGTTTGCAGATGATGCTGCCCTTGTCGCGACTTCTCGGGAGGAGGCTCAACATCTTGTAAATCGGTTTTCTACCCTTTGGCTTGACAATCAGTATAAAGAAAACGAAAGTCATCTACCAGCCACCACCTACACCAAAACAAGTACAGGGTGTGAAACAGAAACAAACCGTGCACAATTTTCCTAAGATGTCGAGTCAGGTAGATGGGAAAAACCTGAAGTATGTTAACAAGTTTACATACTTGGGAAGTGTGGTTGATTCAAGTGCATCTCTTGACAATGAAGTTATCAACCGTATCTCCCGAGCAAGCAGCGCATTTGGCAAGCTGCACACAAGAGTATGGAATGTTCGGGGTTTAAGCCTGAAGAAAAAATTCATGTATATAAGGCTGTGGTGCTGTCCACACTTTTGTATGCCTCGGAGACGTGGACCCCGTACCGAAAACAAATTTCGCAACTTGACGTCTTCCATAAGATATGTCTACGTGTCATTTGCGGTTTTAGTTTGAAAGACAAAATATAAAATGCGAAGTTATTCACACTTTGTAAAATCAGCAACATCGAAAGCTTCTTAATCCAGTCGCAGCTTCGATGGGCGGGTCATGTGATGCGAATGGATGATGATAGGACACCGAAGCAACTCCTTTATGGGCAATTAGACAGAGGCCGTCGAAACGAGGGACGACCATGGTTGCGTTACAAAGACAAAATAAAGTATAATTTGCAGATTCTAAATATTGAATATAACAACATTGAGATAACTGCAAAAGACAGAAGGAATTGGATAGAAATGTGTGACAGAAAAATCAAGGAGTTCTCGGCGTTTTGCATCGAAAACCTAAAAGAAGCGAGAGTCAAGTCAAAAAATAATACTGAGCTAAATTCTTGCATTTATATGTCTGTCACCACTACGGTCGCCATTGCAAGTCTCTAGCAGGACTAAAGTGCCACATACATCTAAGTGAATGTCGACACGCTGAGTTCTAGACCTTCAGGTCAATTGTCGGAGTCTCATAAGTCGAAATTGACGGAGAGTCCATCATATATATGGGTGTGTGGTGTGTGTGTGTACACCTTAATATTCTAATTGGACTATACAAAATATATTTCTACATCTTTTGTAAGACGAGTAAAGGAACCTCATCGAAAAATGGTAATAATACTAAATATAATTTTAAGGGCCAACTGCAGAGCCGCGGAATAAGTTACATTCGAAAAATCTTACTTTAGAAAAGCCAAAGTGGTACAACTCAACAAGGACAAAGAACTGTACACACTTTGATCGAACCTTCGTTTCGAATATTATTATGATTAATATATGACACATCTTGTAATAGTGTGTGAAAGAAAGCAGTTCTAATTTCGATGTGCAGTGATTCTTACTGAAGAGAAATAAAACTCATATTTTTCATGCTATTAACTTTTCTGTACAATAAATAAAATTCGTATTCATAACAATATCAGATTCATCAAAATATGTTTATTTATTTAACCTATTTTTCATTTCAAGGAACTTTAACGGATCCAGCAAACAACAAACAAGACACTTTAAATTTGTCGCTACAAGAATAGTACATGATAAATATAAGGTTGGTGCAAAAATGGCATCGTTGTTTGTCGTTCACTTTCATTAGTTTAGCATCATCCTTATATACAGATTCATCTCGGAGAAAAATGTTCACCTATTCTATGTATTACCAAAAAATTTAACTCATGACATTTATTGTCTGGTTGAAGGCTTATATAATAATACTTTTTTTGACGACCATATACGATATTATCTGTTATTTATAAATACATTGCGATGGATTTTCTCGGGCTTCACGCGTCTTCAAAACTAAATATTATCGTAACTGGCTTAAGTCTAATCTTATCTTGAGTTCAAATGAAATAGTTATGTCAAAACGTTTATTATCAACTAAACTGGTTGCTTCATTTTACCGTTTATTAGTTACTTTTCTTACATTCTTCGTCTTGAGAATAGCATGCCTCATAATATATAAAATTGGGATACACAAACAATAACACTCTATAAATAATCAGCAGTTTTTTATTCCCATTCCATCTGCGCATTTGTTGGATGTTTTTAGATGAATGTATTTGTCATGCATATTTCAAGGATGTCTATCCTTCTAGTCTAATGTCTTCCTGACGTTTACCCTAAATAAAGCATACCCCCTATTAGACGTAATAGTTAAGGACGATACTTTGGTAAGATGAGGAAGATGTTGGTTTACGTTACATTATAATTCTGCATATCATTACAGTGAGAGTAGCGTATAACAATAATTGAATTTCAAAGTTTAGCTGTTCAAGCGAAAAAGAACTGTTAGGGTAGAATGTTTTCTGGCAATTAGAGGCTTCAATTCATTCGGGTGTGACTTTTTTGCCAACCAGGTTTATCGGGGATATGTACGTCAGGAGGACATACTTGAGCTGAATATATCAGAGCAAACATTATTAAAATACTCGGGAATATAGGCACAAGGACGTCACCTTGAGGCGACAATCCAGGGTTATGAGATTAATGGACAAATCGGGTCCATTCCATTGGAGATATTTTAAAACATATCCAAGAGGGAAAGAGTACAGATTGATTCAACAGCCCACATGTGTCAACACTCCTCAATGCTTGCGTTTATATTTTAAGAAAAAAAACACGTAATTTTTAATATAATAGTCTTCCTGTACAGTCAATTATGGTGATACTGCTTGATCATTTTAACAGGCAAGTCGCTCTTCCAGTTGAGTGCGAACTTTTCACAAAAAATTTCCCGACACATTATTCACCTGATCTTGTTTTGGCATGGAGATAAATAATTTTACAATCAGTTCACATCGGGAAAAAATGATAAACGGAGGACGAAATATTATCCAAATGTTATTATGAGAATGTGTTTCCGTCATATAAGGCATTATAAATATCCGGGAGTCAAGTTAGAAACTGTAAAAAAATAACTACAATGACCGTCTATAGATCTAAATAATTCGTCTTTCTTTTTTCTTTTTTTCGTTTTTTTTAACTAGTGGTTATTAAGTTTTAACGTTAAACTTCCGAAAGGTGATAAAGTGTTATTATTACACCACCGTTATATCTAAATGCCGTCCGTATTCTTGAATTCGACAAAAAGATCATTTTACTACATAAAGAGCATCTGAACGAGACCGGATGTTACCTCGCCCAAAACAACATGCATATAATGTGCTAGTGTTTCAGTGGGGGAAGATGTGGCTGGTTACCTTTAATGCATCCAAAACCAAACTCCTATCCTTACATCATCAACGCTCTGATCCCCATCTGGCATCAATTGTGATGGATGGATCTCGTCTGGGTGAGGCCCGTGTTTTGACAAGCTTCTGGGTTTGACCTTTACTCCTGATCTGAAATGGAACACGTACATCAAGTCTGTTGGCAAGGTCGCTGGAAAGATGGTGGGCTCCTTCTACCGCTCCAGAAAATATCTCACTACTGATGCAATTCTCTATCTATATAAAAGCCAAGTACGTCCAAGGATAGAATACTGTTGCCATATCTGGCCAGGAGCTGCTAAAACAGCCTATCATGCCTTCAAACAGTACAAAATAGACTTCGTGGCTTAGTGGGGGATGCCCTTTTCTCTACCCTGCAACCTCTCTCCCACAGAAGAGCCGTTGCGAGCCTTTACTTGTTTTATCGTTATTTTCATGGCAGGTGCTCGTCTGAACTCCAATCTCTGGCCCCCCTCGCCAATCTTTCACGAAAAACACCCGTCTAGCTGAATCCACTGTGAAATATTTCCCTCACTCTATATCTGTGCCTAAATCAAAACGCGGATTCCATGAACAAAGCTTTTTTCTTAGAACTGCACGCCTGTGGAGCTCTGTTCCGTCTGCCTGCTTACCTCCGGACTACAACTTGGATGTCTTCAAGTCCAATGTTAACAAATTCCTAATGAACCGCCTCCCTTAATTAAACACTTCATCAAATCTCCACACTAACGTATATACTTGCAATAACCCTTATCCCTGAGTGGCTTCCGGGCCTTGATATGTGGTAATAACTGTGTAAAAAAAAAGATAAGAGAGGTAGTCTGAATAATTTTAATAAAAACTTGTACTCCTGAGAAAAGCTATGCATAACTGTAAACATCTAATCATTTTCTCCTTTCAGATTTCTTGTAGACTGGTCAGAAAATTAAATGAGTTCCTGCAAGTTAAACAAATGATATATGCCAGACTCTAAATTGAAAACGGAAACAAATGTAACGCACACACATACAAACAATCAAACACACACTAACACACACAACCACCCCTCATATATATATATATATATATATATGTGTGTGTGTGTATGTGTGTGTCTGTGTGTGGCTGTGTGTTTGTATGTGTGTGTGTGTGCAAGAGGATGTCTATTTCGTAATTTATGGCCATAAAACATCGTAATACTCTAGTGACATGCGTTAATTATTTGAAAAGGAAGCTGAGGGATGAATGTAGAGGGTAACGGCTAATTGTTAATTTAAAGTCGAATAGAGATCGGCTAATAATGTTCCTCTATCCTAAATGGGGGCAGCAATCTATTATTCCGTTCTGAATCGAAATTCGAGGTAATGTCTCCATAAACGTGTTATATACATGATAAACACTACCTCTATAGTTTAAGTTTCTGGTAAAAAGATTAATATTTTATAGAATTGTCCTTTTTTATTCTTCGATATACTTTCTTATTTTATCATCGCATTTCCACCGAATACTGTACACGGCTTTCGCTTGTGTATACTGTTTAGTAATCAAATAATGCTGTAAGAAAATTACTGACGATTTGAAAATTTAACCATATCGTATAAATAATTGTAATTAGCATGCACATTAATGTACTTGCTGTTCAGTGTTTCATACTGAAATAAATTCATAAAATTGATTATTCTTTTGCATTAATTTTTAAACCGGGCAAAACCTATGTGCTAATTACTAACCATGTATTAAACTGTACATTACTGCAAATATATTCCTCTCCATTCAGATGCGAAAACAATGACATCGTTAGTAATTATATAAGCGCTTCCTCTTTTCTGTCAATTAAAAAAAAACAATTCCTTCAATTGAATATTACATTTTAAAAAATATAATTATACTTACTATATAATTGTTAATAGGTTCATACTTCTAACAATGTTTTCACATTTGCATATAAAGCTATTTGTAATATGCTATTTTATCACAAATACAGTAAAATGCAATACCATATTAAAGCAATAAGAATACAATGCTACAATTGCGTTTGACAATGACAAAACGGATTATTTTATTGCTTTTAAGGTGATAAATAAACATGTTAAACATTTTACTAAAACCGGACACAATAAATCCGTAATCTTATTGGATATTCATCAACACGTTTACAACTTAAGATTAAAGCTGCCAACCCATCATTCTTTTTCAGGGTTCAATGTAGATTGTTATTAAGAATCAGATTACATTCGGTATTAATTTGATTTTGGTCGTCTTCTTTTTCGTCGTTATTTCACGAGCACCACCAACACTTTTGAATTGATTCGTCACTCAAAGGCAACATGTCTTATTAGCAACACGCATACCGTCATAGGTCTCGTGAATGTTAATGTGGCAAGGTCAGTCCTGTACACGGTATTAAATGTCACCTACGAAATTCGCGCCTCCTCTTTTCAAATGTTAATTAAATCTGCAACCTATAAGCATTGTGGAACTTCTTCTAGTCTTTTCTAATGTCCAAGTCTAGATTGTCCAAAATGAAATTGCAATGAGTAACAATACATGTTCCAAGTAACTACTTTACGGTAATTTAAATAACCGCAATCTTGTCACTGTTGTGTTGTATCAACGGGGAAGGAAAGCTAATGCAAAAAGTTTAATACATGCAATTTTCCTCCGTTACCTGGAATGACATACAAGCCTCTTTGATATTTAAGACATGGAAAATCAAGTGCATTAAATTTAAACGTACTACTAATGATACGTGGAGTAGAGTACACTACATATATTATCTACTATCTAAACTGGCGCAATTAATTTGTGACGGGTCAAGACGTCAAATTATATTTTGGGCAAAACTGGGCATTTGCCGCATGTCTGTTAATACACTTGCGACTAATTAATTCATGAATATTTTACCAAATTGTTCAATTCAATAATTAGAAAATTCATTAATTCTAATTTTTGTATACATACTTATGAAATTAATACCAATAAATTATACACTATTATACATATTTTTATATACAAAACTAAACTAAGGTAAAAATAAAACAATCAAAAACGATTGATCATTTAGGTTATAATAACTAATCAATTAATTTGAATTGAAAACCATAAATAATTCAATTCTGTTGGCTATTATAATCAAGCTTATTAATCATTACAATTGTAATTTTTAAAATCATACAATTAAAAAACTATACTATATGCTTTGTTTCAGTTTAAAAATAAACTGACCACCTCTTTTTTGTCGTAATTGTAAATAATAAAATTTACTTAATCAAAGTGAGGCAGTGTTACCATCCTTGGAACAAATCTAACGAAATATTAACTTTACTAAAAAATAATTTAATAAACATTCAATATGGCTAAATGGAAAAATATAAAGGTATTCGCAGCTTCTCTTTCAATGTTCGGATTTTAATCATGTCAAATCATAATTCATTTCCTTTTGACGGATTGATTGTTGCTATTTTTTTCTGATGAGTAAAGGACATAATAGATTAACTCGTCGATATATTAATTAAGTGATTGATTTTGCGCTTCGAAACAGATAGTGTCAAAAACTGTATAAGTCAACTGAATTGAAGGAATAAATTATAAGATGGTCAACATAACGACTTTTGTGAATATAAATTCTTGTCATTTATTCTATATATATGCATATATATATATATATATATATATATATATATATATATATATATATATACATGGTAATCCACAAACAGTAGTGGTTCGCTGTTTCGCAGCTCATCAATGTGGCTAGACAGGCAACTATAGATTGTAAAAAAGTGTATTCCTGTCTGTTTCTGTATTCACAAATTGATTAATATGTGCAAAGTTATACCATTTTAAAAATAATTTTAATACATATAACCGACATTTGCATACTAGCATTCCAGGATATTGTCCTTATATATCATTTATAATAAATGAATCTGCATCTAGGACGTACCCTCATACAATATTTGATAAAAGACGAAGGTAAAAAATATATATTGTGGGTTTATTATTAAAGTTTACTACCCCAGTTTCTATAGGGCGATATTTTATATTTTTTAAGAATGTTATATGTTATTATCAGGGTATGATATGATGGTTGGAGAGGTGGGTAGAAAGATACATGATTATGTTAATTTTAAGTTCTATTTTAAGGGGTGGGTTAATTTTAAGTTCTCTTTTGGGGGTTGGAGAGAGTAATGCCCGTTTTGGGGTCAAAAAGTATATGAAATTGTTTCATATATGTATTTAAATTACCCGTCTTAGTGTAGGTAAACTTATTTTAAATACGGGTTGTATATTCACCGTCCTTGCAAAGGTAAAGTTATTTTATATATGCGTTGTAAGTTATCTACACTTGATATGGTACAATAATTTCATAGGTCTAATACCCGTACAAGCTAGGTAAAATATTATTTTGCTCGAAATAGCAAATGATACATATACATTAACAATTCTATACTCCTAAGAAAAACAAATATATTCAAAATCAAATTCAATTTTCTCATTGTTTGTACGGTCGCGAGCAACACCGGGTAGCCCTTCTAGTATTCAATAAAAGAGGAAGATAGAGATTATTCTGTCCACGTCATTACCTGCTTTTTGGAATTTAATTTACTGCATCCAATTTTGGCGCCATCTGAAGCTACATGCCACACGTCTCACAGATCACTGACACGAGTTCAAGATATATTGGCAAAACGATTGACATGTTCAAAAAATAATTGCATTTTGTCATGTGGTGACGATAAGTTGTTAAGAAAAAGATTAGAGAGACCGGGATTCATTTAAATAGGCCAATTTATTCGAAGAAAAATGGTTATATAAAGGTTAGATGAATTTAGATACGTTTAATCGGACAATACTATATATATATATATATATATATATATATATATATATATATATATATATATATATATATATATATATACCCAGTGCCAAAATTATATGCAAATCGATAGTTTTGTTCTAACTCTGATAGTTTGTGATAAAAATGTGTGAAACTTAGCAGGTTATATAGCAACACTACCCAAAGCGCAGATCTTAAATTTTAAGCTAATCCGCACAGTAATAAATAATTAACAGCCATTTCTGTGATTTTCATTTTTTCAGCGTTCCAACTATACATTCAAACCAAAAATATGGTTAAGTGCTACAAGATCATCGAAACAGTGAGTATTCTTGGAATTTATAAATTGAGACAACAATAATAAAGAAAAAACAACTTCAATATGGCTTCATAGTTTAATCAATATCTTATATAATTATCATTTTTATTGAGAAGAGTAAAAAGCCTTTGGGCCATTGAATATCAAACTTTCGATTTCATCTGATGAAATATCTTTGGCAGCAGTCAGAATACCATTCAAAAGGTCATTCTTGGAGTTGTACTTCCTTCTTCCGGAGTAAATATTTTGTTTCAAGATGCTCCACAGATTTTCGATGGGATTTAGATCTAGAAACAGGTTGGGCATCTCATTATTTCACCATGTATGGCAAAAAACTCTCTCCAAATATTAAGTGGCTCTTCTTGAAGACGGTGCATTACGAATACAATCTTTTTTTCCAGTTCATTGGCAATGATTGCAGCCCAGAACATCACACCACCATCTCCTTGTTGACGCCTTTGGGGGCGTATACCCTCATTATGGTACCATCCTCCCCTCCACCCTTGGGGTCCATCAAGGGTCGCTCGACACTCATCGGTGAACAAAACCGTTTGAATATTCACCCTCATGTGATCTATTGCCCACTCCATCCTCTTTTTCTTGTGGATAACCTTCAATTGAGGGCGAACCTCTGTCCTTCCAGATTTTTCAATTGTCCTCATGATAAGGTAACTGGTTGATTTGGGCACATCGGGAACACCAGCTTTTTCAAAAACTTGTTTGGTAGTTTCAATTGTGTAACGGCGAACTTTTCTGTTGATCTTGCTCATTGTTCGACGTGACAGATATGATGTCTTACAAATTATCCGTTTGTAATAACCTCCATTGCAATGTTGAGGCTTAGTACAATATTGTTTTTATTGTACGACGATAATGGTGTAATTTTTTGCATATTTACAAGGTGGAAATCTTATTATGGAGCTTTTAAAGAATGTTAGACTTCTCAGCTAGATTTAAGCATCTTTACGCCCATCTTGCATATAGGCTTGTCAGCTATAAGACTGCAAGTCACCAAAATGGCTGCAGTTTGCTCGCTATTGCGCAGATCAGCTTAAGATTTTACATCTAGGCATGCGTTAGCATATAACATGCGGAGTATTACGAAGTTTCATTGAAAATTATCGGAGTTAGAACAAAAATATCGATTTGCATATAATTCTTAGTATATACATATATATGTATATATATACATATATATATATATAGCAAGTTATAAAAAATATATGGCGATTAAGCTACACTGAATAATCCGCGTATAACTTACTAACTAGATCTACCTACGTATTGCGCACTTTTGAAGTAAATACTTAAAGTTTACGCATAAATCTACAATTTCGTATATTAATTTTATGTGAGTAAATGAAGTATTTATATATATATATATAAATATATATATATATATATTATATACAAGTTAGAAAAGCATTTCATCCAAGGCATAAAAATTGTTAAATAAAGTGTGTTTACTATAGGCTTTAAAAATAAAGGTAGAAGATTCAATTTGAAATTTATTTATCTTCAAAGTGCACTTTTATAAATTTTACAAAGTAAGGTATAAAAAATTAATTTAAATCGAATCAAAAATTACCTTGGATTCATTTTATGTAATGTACATTCTGTTGCACTTTTAAAAGAAAAATGATGGAAAATTTTATATCTATATCATTAATTGCTAGATGAATGATAATGTTTTGGGCCGTGGCATCGGATATAGTTTAAGGTCATATGCAGGACCCAAAATTGTAGTATTGGTTGAAATAATCTATATATTGTTTCATTTCTGGAGACCAAAAACCGACAGAGGAGTGTTGTAGGAAAAAAATTTAAACAAATATGTATGCGCATACATAAATGTATATTGAAAGAGGTTCGGTCTAACTGTAAGTGGTTTACGTAATAATAACGCAATATAAATACTGTAGAATATCTGCATGAATAGAAATACGCGTAATAGTTTTCGAAAAGTTCTTATGCAATAAAGAAACTGAACAAAATAAATGATATTTATTACAATGAATGTGTAAAAAAATATACTAATTAGCTAGATCTTTAACAGCTGTATTACTTAGATAGATATTTTGCAGATAGATGTAATTCCACGACCCATACATACCAAAGCTGTATATAAAAAAGAAGAAGACGAATATCAATCCAGGAAAATACGAACATATATATATATATATATATATATATATATATATATATATATATATATATATATATATATATATAAATATATATATATATGCATATATATATATATATATCCAGTAATATATATATATATATATATATAAATGTTCGTATTTTCTTATACATGGATATCTCTCTCTCCTCTCTCTCTCTCTCTCTCTCTCTATATATATATATATATATATATATATATATATATATATATATATATCAGATACTTTCTTATATTGTTCGGCGTATGAGGACCAACACCCAATCCAGTTATACTCTGTAATCAGATATTGTGCCACATGTGTGATCCAAGGCCACCATGCTCTCACAACATAAGCCTCATCAGTCACAATTTCTTGTGTAGAAAACATTGTCTGTGTTCGTGCTCTACATACATTGGCCTACTAATCCTCTTTCATGTATGTTGACAATGTGTCCTTCCTTACTAACGACATGAGATTGCCACGGGGAAATGCTTCAAGCTCACGCTCTTTAAGATATTCAGTATGCAAAACCTTTTTTTCTTCCTGTTTAGCCACTTATATTGTGAGACCAACGTTTATACAAAGTATAAAACTGGGTGATGTTCTTACGAGAAGTTATCTATCTTTTCCAGTTATTTCATTTTAAATCTACATAAACATAAGTACGAACGTGTTTATTCAGCTTGGAAGCAGTACTGCGGTAATAATTTCTACATATAAAAAAATCTAGCGATTCCCAGAAAATACTGTTTAGTTTGGTGGAAAAGGTAGAAAAAAAAACTTATATATATATATCGACGAAATTTCGCATCATCTGCGTGTTCTACAAGTGTTTTAATGGTGAATGTTCTGTCAAACTGCAGACACTTGTGCCCCCACGAGGTAGACACCCTCGACAAACCCAACAGGCAGCTAAATCCGACCCACACACGGTAAAGGTCCCTGCTTCCCAAACTGTACTGATATACAGAATTCAAGTGTAACGAACTGAAATCTTTCTGCCTAAACCCCTTCATTGTATCCCAGTAGTTGTTGCCCCTGATAGTAGCCCCCTACACCAAAGTGGAAATTCGCCTTTTTTGGGGTGGAAATGTTATAATATATATATATATATATATATATATATATATATATATATATATATGTATATATATATATATATATATATATATATATATATATATATATATATATATACTGTACAGTCCATTAAATATCATTCTTTTAATTAATAAAATATTTTTATTTTACGGGTGTTCTAGTTTTGCTTATCAAAATGCTAATGCTCTGTTTTCATTTTATTATTACATATTCGCATAAGATATACCATGACTTTTTAAGAATTCTCACTAATAAACGTAGACCAGAAAAATTGCCTGTTACCAGGGAAATCTGCACGATTGGAAATAGTGCATTTCTGTATAACGTAATAGGAAATGTATATGCCTGTTTTTACTTTATACATTTAATATAGATTTATTTCTAATTAAATTACAATGTAATTCATATAACTATTTCTATAAAATATCCGAGATATTAAAATATATTCGCATAGCTAAAAAATGCAGTAGTTTACTTCCTTAATAATGTCTACTATTTATAAATGTTTTAATCACTTGAAAATAATGTGTAAGTGCTTAAGAGATAATAACCACTACAACTGTTTATTACACAAACATCAATGTGTAAACCATGAACTTCCGAACGATCTGCGTGGAGGAATACAAAGAAATCATATTTACATTAATTAAAGTATACTTACAACCGACTCTCCCTAGATTAAAAAAAAAAGTTAAATTCTGAAGATCTTCATACGGAAGTATGCTCATATTTACTGTTTCGATCACAAAACTTCGGTAATTAGTTTCCCGAGAGTTCCGAAGATATCACTCTTAAAAGTCTGCCTAATTTGATAAAGTTCGAACGAGATTCGCTTTGGCTATTTGAAGAGAAAGACTACACCTGAGAGACTTCTAAGAATATATCAGACACTCACAATTAAATGTAAATTGCCAAGATGAAGGTACTTATATTAATACCTAAACGCAATATAATTCTCCTTAAACTTGAATAATTCCCATCGCAAGTAGGCAGATCGATTATACTACAATAAACGTAAATGACGTAAAGCGAATACCAGTTTGCCTGTATCGACATATTATATGTCGATGATATACTATTCTATATCGTTTCCTGTTTTATAGCGCATTTAAACGTGGTGCATTATTTACAGTTGAGTTGTTTTATTAGAATGAGAATTTATTTATTTCTGAATTCGTATATGCCAATGCAATTCGAGCAATATAAATATTAGACATTTTATTAACAAGTAAACATTCAAATAAGCGAACACTTTGATTTAGTTGTGTTGGGATGCTTACTAGAAACAATAGTTCGTTATTGCTATTTTTATTTTATAAATTTTGCACCACAAATAACATGTACCAATTTAAATCGAGGTTTACTGTTTGGGAGCATATCTAACTGGGTCTTGTAGGAAAAGTAGCAGAAACAAGGGTCGATTCTTGGACCACTATTATTCTTTTTATTCATCTAAAATTTTCCCGATAATATTGAATCGGATATATGAAAAGTGTATGTGTTTATATGCAGAAGGGAAACACGGGTGTACAGAAATCAAAGGCATTAAAAATGACCTCCAGGCCGTACTTGACTGGCGAGGTAAATGGATGGTGACATTTAATGTTCGTAAAACGAAGCTTCTCTCTTGAACAATTATCAAAAACCCTCTCCAACCACCGAGGTCCATGGCAAATAACACCCACCTAAGAATGATTCCTTACAAACTGCCCGGCTTAAACTTCACAAGTGATATGGCCTAGAATATATATATATTGAGGACATTGCAAAAACGGCTGCAATGAAGGTGGCCTCCCGCTATTGTGCTAGACAACTGTCCACATATGAGGGTATCCTGTACATCTATTCGCCCATGTCTCATCTATCACAATTCTCTTCCTCATGGATCGAATAAAAAAGGGTCTGCAGAAACTAATCTTTATGCCTTTTTTACAAGTATCAGTTTGGTGCAAAAATAATGTCCATTTTGACATATATATATATGTGTGTATATACATATATATATATATATATATATATATATATATATATATATATATATATATATATATATTTAAACGAGAAAGGTCATCAACAGGTGGTATGTATTTTTTTACATTATTTTATTATTCCGTGTTTTTATTTTTCATTCAAAATTTATTTAGATCACTGTAATAATGTGTTTACATCATTTAAATATTTTTTACGCGTTTCAGGTATTTTATGAAGCGTCTACTTCAGAAAGTATTAAAAAAATGTGTTCAGAATGTATAAAAGTATTTTCACAGTCTATTTTGGAGAAATGTTTCCGAGCGGTGGAAATGTCTGTAAATGATTCTAAAGGTATTCACGTGTGTGTTCCACAACTATCCTTGCTTATTGGGGGTCAGACCATTGCCATTACTGTCTTTTGCTTTTCTCCCTCTTTAATTGTTTTTCCGTTTACTATTTTTTATAATTAATATTTTTATTACTTGGGTGGAAGTGAGTGACACGTTGTTACTTGGTCAAATGAGTGCGTAGGGGAGTGTGTGTGTGTGTGTGTTTCCTTTTATTGGTTTGTAGAATGTGTGTTTTATAGCATTATAAATTTATTTACTTGCCTAAGAAAGCAGATGGTATACAAGGTCGTTTTGAATGTATGTGTGAGTGGTGGAGGAACCGGCTCCCCTGAAACAAGTGTAATTGGTAGGGTTGTTTACAATTAATTTTATGTTCTTTGGGGCGGGGGATTTTTAAATTTTAGTTTTTTATTGTGATTTTCGTTCTCCTAATTTTAAATTTCTTTAAATAAAGAGGCTTACTTATAAATAGACGTAGGGGATTTTCTAATGTTCCTTTTTATTTGTCTTTCCATGTGGGTAGGGCCAGACCCAGGATCGCTTTTTAGTGGTAGGAAGATCTCGCTCCCCAAAAGGGAAGGGGAAACTGGAAAGGCACACGTATTAGAATGAGAATTAACTCATAAAGGATTTCTCCTGCACTGACTGAGGATGCAGTGTCGGAACAGATACTACACTGTGGTTCTAGGATTTTCTAGTGGTATAGGTTTCGCAGTAAGTTTTGAATTGTTCAATGTGTTATACTAGAGATAGAGGGTTGTGCCTGTGTGTGGTTGTATGTGTGTGTGTTTTAATGTATCGGTTCTGATTTATGTGTGGGGGTGTACATGTATATGTGCGTGCGTGCGAGGGTGCTTTGCATTTCATTTGTTTGTATGTTGATATTAAGATCTGTTCAATTCAGGAATGAATATTGTTATGAAGTTCTTTTCCTGTGTAAGTAAATAAAAGTAATTGGCTGTTTGGAAGATTTGCATTAATTTGATGCTATGTCCATTGCATGTGTGTACGTGTTTTCTGCAATTTTAATGTTGCTCTTACGTAAGGCCACTCTATTGCTAAGACTTTTGGTGGCGCCTATGTAAGATTGTCGCATGCTGTTCTACATTTCTGGAGGTGAATTTCTGAATGTTTGTGTTGGATTTTTGAATGTGCATGTGTTTACATCTATTATTATGTCACAAAATCCACATCGCTTTTTATTACATTTTGTAACTAATTTTGTAGTGTGTTGAGCGAGTTTAGAGGAGGTTAGGATGTGTTTACAGTTTTGGGGTTGGCGTTTGCTTTTTATTATTATTATTTTTTTTAGTAGGTTTTTAGTTTATGGTTTTGACTGAAAAAGATAGGGGGTTTCGTTATCTGTGTGAATATTTCTAGGTTATTTGTGTTGTGTGGTGTTACATATGCTAGAATTTGTTTTTTTTTTGTGTTTTTTGGAAGGTTTTTTTATTTGATCTACTTGGATTTTTTTCTGCCAGTTCAATACCTTTACGTATTAATGGTGGTGGATATCCTCTTTTCCGCAGGGTTATTTGCAGTTCATTTAGTCGAGACGAACGGAGGTGCCCGTATGTGGCTATAGTGCAGACTCCACCTGCTAATGAGTAGGCTATTGATTTTAGACAGTTTTCGGCATGGTGGCTTTTGAAGTAGAGGTATTGTTGAGTGTATGTTGGTTTGTGGTAGATGTCTGTAATTATGTTGTTGTTTTTAATTTTTACAAGTCTGTGCAGAAAAGGTAGTTATGTGGGCCTCTGTTCTAGGGCGAAGTTTATTTTGAGGTGTAGGTTTTGTTTGTGCGGATCTATCTGATATCTCCTATGTGGTTTTCCAGAGGATAAAGCAGTCGTCCAGGTATCTTTTCCAATATTTTATTAAGGGTATTTTGATATTGTGTCCATATTTCTGCTCTATCTTTTCATAAAGGATCTCTTCCAGTAACGCGAGTGTAATGGTGGCATATGTTGGTGCCATTTTTGTATCCGTTGCTCTGCCTAGTGTTTGGATATTATTGGCATTAATAAATTCGAGGAATTTATTGGTAAGGATTATGTAATTGCGATCAATTAATAATTGTTTGGCGAATATGGGGGTTAAATATTGTTCATATTTGTCAATCAATTATGGCATAGTCTCCTTCCACAACATATATCTTTCTCTCGTTGGAATCTCTCAACCAATCATATATATATATATATATATATATATATATATATATATATATATATATATATATATATATATGTATATATATATATATATATATATATATATATATATATAAACAATGCTATTTTTGCACCAACTAAATATTTCAATCGAAATGTGCTCTGATGAACATTGCACTTGTGCCCCCTCGACATACATATATCTAACTTACCCGCAAAATGTCACAAAGTGTTCTACTCATATAGCTTCTTCTCTAGAACAGCACAACTTTGGAAGTATCTTCCCGCTGCCTGCTTCCCAAACTGTGCTGTTGCGCAGAAGTTGAAATAAACGTAAACCAACATTTTGGTTGTTTTTAGTCATGGTCCCCATTAGTAGGCACGATGGTCAAGTGGAGATATTCCTTATTTGGGGGAAAGGTTAGTAAAAAAATGTGTACTTATACATAGTAAGCATATATGGGATGAACTCATAATTCTATGTTATCTTTTTTTTTAATTTTATTACCGGCAATTCGGTAAGTTTTATGATAAAGCAATCGTGTTTCGAATACAAGCGCATATTATTTACTCATTAAGTAATGACTATGATTAAATCATCGACCTACGATGATGGTTTAATTAGTTTTCTACACTTTTGCGTTTAGTGCTTACGTCGTACATAAATTGCGATAATGTACACATCTTCGTAAAACATAAATGTGTTATAGTACGTCAATAGTCCGTATGAAAGCACTTATATTGGTTAAAAGCTCGGTTTATTCTGCAAGTAATGCTCAATAATATAATGTAAAAGTTTTATTGATGAAAAAAATATTCGGTTTTCGAACTTTACTTTGTGACACATTTTGCTTAATCATACTTAATAATATTGATAAGGCAGAATAGAATTTCGTGCAAAAGTATACAATATTATAAGCTTTCCAATAAGCTTTCCAATAAGCTTTCCAATCCTAGGTAATATCACTCTCTAACATCTTCTGCTAACCTCAATAAAATATATCGGATACCTGGAATGTAAGAAAAAGCTACGGTGCAAGATGTATTTCATTCTGTCCCAATCATAATCATTACGGCATAAGCTAAACCCCCCTCCAATTTAGAAAGGCAAGGTATCATTCAATAGACCTCTAACGACGTTTTAGAATAACTCCTGGAGAACTGGACATATATTTCCGAGTGTGAGTTTTTACATTGGCATACCAAGGACCAATAAGAAATAGTTTATTTGCTATTTTTAAATATTAGACTTTAATATTTGCGATTAAAGTGCATTTCTTATATAGACCCGCATTAACTTTAATGGTTGTAATTATGTTTCGTTTTTTACATGGGAGTCACCACTTATCAAGGTTCAGGGGACACCCGAGGATAAGTGTTATAAAGTATACAGTAATAGATAAGATAATATTGTAGTAATCGTTAGCAATGGAAATTTGATAAATTTGATTACTTTCCGCCTAGTTACACAATATTAGATTATCTTACACTTTATAATCTTAATTACAAAATCCAGAAATCGAAGGACCGTTTCAATTTTGCTTTCATTTTGTTGCAACATCTTTTAAAGCATTATGTAGTTACAAACGCTAAATCCACGAATTTAGAAATGTTATTTCTATTCAGATAATCAAATATAAAATCGTATAAAATATGTTAAACATTTATTATATATTTATATATATATATATATATATTTATTTATTTATTATTTTATGAAGATAGTATTCATAACGGTAAAATAGTAAATGCATGTAATTATATAGATTTTACACGAAACTTATACAAAAATCGGTACAATAATTACTGTTGATTTGTAAGATCTTAACATTAGTTCGTTAAAAAAATTATTGTGTTATATTAACATTTTTTTCATTTATGCATATTTCTACGTTTAAATAAATGTTTGTTTTCGCAATTTAGTTAGTCTTAATTTACAATTTGTTAACATTAACATAATAGGCTATTTAATCTTTTCTCGGAAGACAATTTACATTTATAAATATAATGCGTTTGTAACCATTGCATAACCTAATATTATTCTTTAAGTTTATCGGTTAGAATGCACAATAAATATTTTTTTTATTTTCAAACTAAATACGTCTATTTTATTTATATTTATTAATTTATTAATTTTTATCATTTATTATATCCTTTATTGAAATGCTTATATTTTAAAATAATTTTCAATGTAAATTAAATATTCTCTTATATGGATTTCATACATTTCTTCCATCAATTAAGTATACTATTTACATGAATAATTAACTGATATGTGTATTAGTCTTCAAATAATTTTATTTTCACTAATCTAATTTAATGAACTCAAATTATATCCATTGTTATTCTAAAAAAGGGCCCCAAGTTTTATTCGGTGTCAGCCATTATATACTTTAACTGTATTGATTATTTTTGATGCCTTTATTTGTTTAACTAATGTAATAATTTCTAATTTTAATCCAGTAATTATTATGTATAAATATAGTACCAACCAATAAAAAATGAGCATAGAATATATTTGTGAATAGCAAATGTGAAAAGAACAAAAATATAGTATTTTATGTAATGAAGAATTCACACATTGGCAGTATATTTTTTATATTGTTTTCTTAATATCTTAAAGTTATATCTAGTGATCTATTCATTTAAATGTGTTTCATAAAAGTATACTGTAATAACTAAATACTAAATGTCATTTAACTTGAACTTTTATATAAGTGTTATTTAGTTTGGTGAATATTACAATATGTTTTAACTCGATCGATTATATATACAATTTTTTAAAATTGTTTTTAATTTTGATTAAAAAAAAATGATACCCATTGTTATTCTAAAAAGGAACAGTAAGTTTTATTCGATGTAAGCTATTATGTATTTTAACTGTATTTATTTAATTTTTTATTCCTTTATTTGTTTACTTAATTTAATTATTTCTATTTTTATCCAGGAATTATTATGTATAAATATACTATAAATCAACACAAAAATGAGAATAGAATATATTGGTCAATAGCAAGTGTGAAAAGAACGAACATATAGTATTTACTTTAATGAAGAATTTACACATGGACAGAGTATACTTTTCTTAGTCCGGAAAAAAACATTCGGTTTTATAATTTAACTAATTATTTAACTTTGGGAATTGCTAATTATCTGTGTTCTATAACAAGGTGTTCATTAATAAGAAGTTGATAATGTACGCTTTTATTCCATTCAGAAAAGCTACTTCTATCACCTATTTTTAAACAGAATCGCTTCATGCCCAGAAACCTGCATTGACTTCGGATTAAAAAATGTAGATCCAATTTTAAAAGTAGAAAAACGGATTATTATTCTATAAAAAAAAGAATTACAAAGGTTGTGAAATTCTCAGATATAAATTCTTCAGCTGTATATACAAAAATAGATAACTTGAAATTCACAATACGTGCTGAGTTTCCAGTTGAGTTAATGACTGTTGGAACGATCATGCATGCACTCCAACAGTTATATTCCTTAAATCAAACGTTAGTAGATTATGTGCAACGTTTATTTCTTCTGATGCTTAAATTGCAGTTTAAATAACTGAGGACATTTTAAGCATTTGACAATAAAAACGCATAGCTGAATTTCTTTTCACAATAATTGCTGCCATGGAATATTAAATCGCATACTCAGGTATTTAAGTTAAAAGCGAAAATGAGACGCAGAGCATTGCTAATATTAGAACCGTATTCTAAAGAATTGCAGACTATGGATCCAAGCTGAGTCCTAAATAATGTGCATTTCTCCGAATCAAGATACTAGATTCAGGACAGATCATTGAAATTGTCGAGGCTATAAAGAGCATGCTCCCAACCGATAACGCACCTTACATCAAAACGTTCGTGGGACCAGTAAGTTGCTATGGCATATAAAGTCCAAAGTACGGAAAATGGTGCTCCGTGAAACGATTTAGCAGTAAAAACACAGAAAAGAAGTGATTCGAAAAAGGTAAATAGATTTTAACATGCACAAACAATTTATTAACAGAGATATTATTAAAATGTTTCTACTTGAATAAGAAATACTTTTAGCAGCAGATTCGAGTAATAAAAGACTGACTCTTTTACTATTACAGAAGTTCGAAGATATATCTACAAACTACGTGCATGTTTAGGAACGTTACTGCACACGGAATGAACTTACAATAAAATTAAGAAAAGGAGTCTAGGAATAATGTATTTACGAGAACTAATCAGAGGATTTATGCGGAAGATGATTTATTCTTAAATGAGACCACAAAACGATGAATACAATATTAAATTTGCCAATGATGCCCACTCACCTGGCAAGTGGACATAACGTTGTAGTCTAATATATTTACCAATAATTTTAAAATAGAATATGCAATTCCAGTGAAGGTCAGCCATTAATACACAGGTATATGGAGTTTCGAAAAACGGTAATAGTGATCTAGGTACGAAAGAAAATTATACTGCTTTTTATGTAATACTATTAGGGAATATTCGATTGTGATAGAAGATGGACAAAACAGTGGAGAAGTGTCACTTCAAAAGAAAAATATAACTCTAGTATTTTCAACGAGGATCATATAACATAAAATAGCGTGTCACGCGTTGCAATTTGGAAACATGTATTTCTATACACAGATCGTAGTAAAAACATCTGAGAAAAAGCTACATATCCTCATGGTAGAATTGGACGAGAAAAATATTTTGACTAAGAGCTAGATTTATTAACATAGGATAGAAGAATGCATACACTATGTTTTTAACAGCGATAAGGAAAGCAACTCGCAACAAAGGATTACCCGGTATATACTAAACTATGGTAAAATACAGATGTTCTATAGACTCAGTTCCATATCAACCATAAATAGATTGTATTACCTGATCATTAAACACAGTTCCAGTCAGTGGCCGGAAATTATAAAGTACATCCATCCAGCCAAAAAGTTACAATTTACTCTCTTAATAAATTTCAAGGCTTTTTTAATCTCCCAAATATTTCATTTAGCTTTAAAAACACTAAGTTCTACTAAAGGTAATTAAAAACAATGTTTCCCGTCGTCCGTTGATAACGTTATTCTTTCACAATATCGCCAATGATTGAACAGAAAACTGGTGAGTCTACGGACACAGTTAAATAAGCTCCTGAAGTAAAAAATGGCCTGAACAAAAGCTAATGAAACATTTAAAATGTGTTTTTCATGTTATAGAACGGTGCGATACTTTAATAACATACCACATTCATAACAAAAGAAGTTCACGGATGTAAGAAAAATATGCCGTGCGTTTAATAGTTTACTGTCTATTCAGGCTTGGAATATATTCAAAATAGAGGCACAAATAATTAACGTATATAAACAAGGTAGTTATGTTTTTTTTCAAAGAATTTGAGGGCTAAAAGAATGAATTATGAAGTAATAATAATAAACAATATAATTAGCTATCTCATATATTATATTAAAGGTACAAACATAAATGAATTATAGAGAGGAGTTAAGAGAAAACAGCGAATTGATTCTAATAGGAGTTGTGAATGAGGCGTTGTAAAATCTCTCATTGATATGTAGATATCTTTAAATAGCGGACAACCTTATTAGAGCGTTCAACGTAAACTGTGGAGAAGGGTCGAGAATTGTAAGTCGTAGAAAATGTTTATAAATTTTGTATAGACCTTAAAAAATATTAAATACAAATTTTATTGAAAATTTAGCCCAGGGCTAATTAGTTTAATGAATATGATTGTGCTGGGTTATATTTTCATTTTATTAATATTCTTGGCTAGATAAACAATAAATGTCGACTCTTAAAACCATTAGCTTCTTGCTAAATGATCATTCGAGCTGTGGCAATGGCATGTTCTTGTCATTTGTCGACTCTCTTATGACACAGTTAGACCCGGTTCATCAACCGAGAACAACCTCACTCTATAGAAAAAGATATACAATATTAGCGTATATATAGTCGAGAGTTAAAACCTGGAAAAATATGCTGTTGTCACAGCCCTACTCATCAGCTCGGATAAAGAACACACTTTCATTAAAACTACTCACCGAATTATTACTCAACAGTGTAATAATGTTATGAAAAAGGGACATACCCCAGTAAGTAAGAAAGTAAAAAGATAAGTTTGAAATTATATTAGGAAAAGGCACGAATCGAACCCAGTAGGCAGGTGTTAAAGGATATTGAACCCCTAATGTAAATAACTAAATATTATTTATGTCAGAAATAGGTTGATTGCCCATTCTCTTAGAAATCACTGGATATTCAAAATGTCAGTTAAAAGAATAAACAATAAAAAAGTTGAAAATATTATGTAACAAATACGTTAAATGATATAAGTTAATTTACGGCTTTGTTTTTGTTTATGATAGGTGTTAAGTACATGTGCACAGGGCACGGGTAAATTAAAACGCGATGAAGTTACGTTGGTTCACCACCCGTCTGACGCCAGAAATATAGGAGATTCTCAATAAATTAGGACAGCGTTCGAAGTTAGAGACAATCACAATCACAGTAACAGTGATAGAGTCAGTTAGAGACGGGAGCGGACAGCGACAGTAAAGCTGATGGCTTTAGAGGCGAGGGTGTGGGAGACCATGCAGCCATATAAGTTTGAATTCCTAAGTCATCAATCAGCCGGCTGCTGAAAAAAAATCATTATATATATTTTGTCACTGTTGGTCTTCGTGTCGTCAGTACAACTGAAAAGTAAATGTGTTGATTATTTTCTATCGTAAATGAACTTTGGATAACTCCCTCCTAAGTAATGTATCTCCTTTTCCATTGTAAGTGAATAATATCTCCTCTGATGTAAAAGAACTGTATTCCACATCTCTCCTATCACATTGATATGTCTCCTGTTAATAAGAATATGAACTAAATAGAACTGTCACCGTCGTTTACGCCGTCGCACAAAGGACATCTTGCTCTATGTAACAATGTATATACATTTTATTGTCATCCCTGTGCTGAGTCCCCGTTATATATGCATCCCTTGTTACGAATGTCTTGTGTCAACAACATTATACACTGTCTCCAATATTACCCCTCTCCCCGCTATACAATATCTAGTTGAATTTAGTGCCGTGATGAGGCTTTCCAGCAAAGAAAAGTGAGTCGAACCTTGCTAAAATCACAAACAAAACCTGAAGAAAAAAAACAAGCCAAGAAAAAAAAGGCTCTTCCAAACTAGACGAAACAGAATATATACAAAGTGTGTAGAGTCTCAAGGTACGAAAAAATGCTAGACGGTTATGACACACATAAACACAATAATGAAGATAAAAAGAAGAAAGGGAAACATACACTCACAGCATGAAAAAATGTATTAAATAAAACATAGTAGCAAGGTGATGAAATACGGTCCTTTACACACACGGAAAAATGTTTGACGATTTATCGCACACAGACATACAGTGTTAAGACAAAAAGAAAAAGAATCATACATGAACACAGGAAAAAAAAAGTAGGAAACAGAAGAGACGACATGGAGCAAAAGAGAGGCAGCCGTAAAATGATGAAAATGTAAACACAACATAAATTACGCACGACGAAAAATGTAAGTCAGTACATTCAGCGTATAGTCCATTGATAAATTACATTGTTTTTGAAATATTGTTAATTTTCAGGATTTTAATTGCATATGTTAAAACAAAATTGTAACGCGAGTCAATACCAGATGTACTTTTAACCGGTCTATGTGTATGTTAGAACGAGAATGAATGCAATTTTCTTGAAGAGGCAGTTTTGGTGTTAATAATTGAACTTTTCATCTTTCCAGGTGTTTTTTTTTCAGTTTGAAAAACAACGGTAATTAAAATAATGAACATTTTGAACGTGATTTTATACAAATGTCAAGAATCGCGAGTAGTTGCTGTGTGCTCCAGTGTTTTTACAAACTTTTGTAGTTGTTGTAGTTCACAGAAAATATATATTTTTGAAAAGAAGTAATAACTTTAACATTTTGTCTAGAAGGTACTATTTTAAATATGTTATAAATTGTTTTATGCATGAGAACATTTAATGTAATGATATATTTTCTTGGGGGGGGAGATGATGTCACATGATCTTTTGATGTTTGAACAAATACTGTCGAAAAATGTTTTAAATATATGTATAAAATTTTTATTCGTCCTTAGGAAATCAAGCTATAATTAAGTAGATATAAAGTAAACGAAAAACACATGTTAAAAAGAAATAAAAAAAAAGATGATTTAGACGAATAGTTGGCCTAGACTTAAGTTAGAATTTTATAGAGGGGAAAAACTACATAAACGGGTATTTTGTAAGGGTTTCGGATGTGGTAAGTCAAACGTGAAAACATTTCTTTACGTTTGTTTTTTGTCTAAACAATTTTTTGCAAGAAATAACTTGCTGGGGAACAGCACTGATGCACCTGTAGAAAAAGACAGAAAGAAATTTGCGATGATGTTTTTTAAAGCTAGCGGCAAAAAAAATCGGCTCCGAGCAGATAAATCTCGACACAATAATTTAAAAATGCAGACGTTGAAGAATACGATATTTTTTTAGGGTACAAAATGACATATAATGCTCAGTACTACGGGCAAATCACATATAGTAATAAAAAGGAGGAAAATTAAAATATGCTGTAAATGCATAAAAAGTAATATATAGCATTATGATATTTTTAGAGATGTATTTATGCGAAATATACCTGCTTAGGGTCATGGACCGTCTGATGAGAAAAAGGAAAAAACACAGTAATCTTAGATATAATAAGAATTTAATGGATTAGTTTGAATTTTGCCGCGAGGAATATGGGTGATTTAGTTAAGGGTGATGCTTCCTAATGTATTTGTCAAGTTCTAAGTGTCCAACCAATGAAGTCCGAGTGAAGCATTGTGATGAAAATTATATCTTTTTATTAGAAGCCAACCACAAAGATTTAATGATGTATGTCTCAAAAGAAATAGCATAGGTAGAAAACGAGACAAAGCTCCAATTAACAGAATACCTATGCGAAATAAAGAGTCACGAAATAAAGAGTCAAGAGGACGAAGAGACGGCGAATTGCTGAAAAAGTAAAATTAGACTTCGGGTTACGGCATAATGTTGGCTGGATTGGGCAGCTTGGATGGAGATTCTGCTAAAAAAATAATTGACTCTTCTTTCTTAGCAAGGTGGTTGTAAGGATATAAAGAAAAATGGATGGAATTTAAAAATGCATCCATTTTTGAAAATTGAAAAGGAAAGGAGTGTTCCGAAAGGGGCAGACCCCAGTAAGTGAGAAGGCAGAATTAGATAAGTTTGAAAATGAGATTGGCAAAAGACTAGACTCGAAGCCAGTAGGCAAGTATTAAAATATAATATATATTGAACTCCTAGGAATGCAGAATGTCAAAAAGAAATGATATTTTCACTATATTGAGAAAGGGTTCGAAGTTAAGGATAATCACAGTCATAGTGATAGAGTCAATTAGAGAATGTATATAAATGTCATTATCCTACCTCTTCGTAGCCCCCGTAATATATGTATCCCTTGTTACGAATGATTTATGTCAACGACAATATACACTGTCTCCAATATGAACCCCCGCTACACAACGAGACATATTTAATAGTCCGTATATTAACCCATGACTCACTTGGAAGAATAATATGAGTATATTGATTAATATGCTTATTTTTTTCCTGATGTTTCAATTATTTATTCCTTAGATTTTAGTGATGGGTGTTTAAAGTGATGCTTTGTTTCATAAATATCGCATAATTTCTTGTACACTTTTTGGTCTATTGTCGATAAGCAGAAATGTTATTATATTGTAAACAAACACTTTCTATAAACCACTCATCATAGCATGTTTCATATTAACATGCCTTATAATTTCGCAATCATCTTTTTTTGCTGTGAGTAGTAATAAGAATGAAATACAAGCGGACTAATTTTCGTATTCATTGCCCTACTTAATCTATAAACTCCTATACACACCTATAGTATATAAAACTGAAATGGATACATTATGTAGATCCATTTCTTTCAGCGCGCTTTAATTCTTTTCCATCTTGTAATGTACTATGTATGTTAGGTTTCCACAGTATTCTCTTATGATTAATATTTAATATAATCAGATATTTCTAAGCATACTGTGTATCTAATATTGTCCTCGTTTCTGCTTCGTAATTAGAAATATAAATCAAGACGGCTGTACACATTGAGACGCTAGTTGAACTTTATTACTTTCAAATATATGTTGGTCTTTTTCATAGGTGTTTTTTTCTGTTGACAACATGGACTAGTCCGACCATAAATGTCAATCCAATACCTATACATTCAAGGTACTATCTGGATTCTTGGAAAAAGGCCCCAGTAATAGAAGACTACATGAATGGTATCTAACAAATCCTTTTTCGTTATAAAAGACAAAACATTATTAGATCCCCTAGCTGATGAGATTAATATAGGGAGTCAATATTCATATTACTCATAATGTATACGGAAACAGAAACAAAGCAAATCTGCTGTGAAAACGCATGCTGCTGAGACATGAATAACTGCATATCTTCATTTATTCTATAGAGAGGAAGCAGCATCTGCCCATAATTAAAGTGTTCTAGTATCGCCTTCTCTTTCATTTTATGATTTGTATATATTTTTTCCAATATATTTAACCCGATAAACTTCATAATCTTATAAGACTGTACCCCTTAACAACGAAATCATATACAACTTTCCACATTTTTTTGTAAAAGTGCCGAAATGTTCGAATATTTTCTACTCAAATAAATTTATTATTTTAACTGTTTTAAAAAAATATCGAGGCTAACTCTTAATAAGATCCAACTTTATAACTGGAGTACTCAATATTTTAGTTTCGGTTTAAGCTGATGCGACCAATTACTCATGAGCTCATATCTATATAGTAATGCCAATATGAGGATCAAAAGATTATTGGCTGTGTAAAAATCCTGGAACTTGCATAAATTGAACATATTAAATTTAAGCGTATTTTACAAACGTGCAATACCCGCTGGTTTGCACATTAAATATGAAAAAAAAATATTGCAGTCTTAATCGTCCCCGCAAAAAATATATATATTTTAAATATACAGGTCAATTACAAAACACTAGAAATATTAAAAAAAAAAAAAAAAAAACATTATCAAATGCTGCTCACTGCGAAAATGTCTGACATAACGTTATCAGGTTTCGCCGGACAGAAATAATATTTTTATATTTTGTATGTGTGTGTTTTAGGTGAATAACCACACTCCTATTTATTCCATAATCAAGAAATTAGGTAGTAAGGAACACACGATCAGAAAGTGATCGATATTCAATAGTTTTACATACAGGGTAAGCAGAAAAAATAAAACAAATATTTTCATGTACAAAGGTTTAAGGCAAGATATAGCAGCTTGGCAATAATGTAGACTACTGCACTTTGAACAATTTGAGTACTGCCATGTGCATGCTTTACAGACGTTTACACAAATCAATATTTTACATACAATTAACAATATCACGAAAAATATATATGGATGTCACCAATGTAGTTTTAGTAATTAGAGTAATCTCGGGAAGTAAGCGTCTATGGCCGCAAATGGTTGGTCTTTTATGCGATTTCCTAGCAAGGAAATTGGCCATTTTGGGTGCTGCCGAAAATAGCTAAAATCCATTGATAACGAGTTGGGGAGTACACGTGCAATGATCTGGGGCCCTGTTTTTGATTCGACAAAAATATTTGAAATCAAAGATTTTGAATGAGAACCGAGGAATAAGTACATAGGATATGATCAATGTGTCTACCGTTGTAGGGGCGATAGAACAAATACGAACGCATTGCTACACGATAGCGTGTATATATATATATATATATATATATATATATATATATATATATATATATGTATATATATATATAAATATATATATATATATAAATATATATATATATATATATATATATATATATATATATATATATATATATATATATATATATATATATATATATACTCACGCTTCAAACAAGGCGTGTCGCCAATTGGACGTAACCGGCTAATAATTTGGATCATGAGAATTAATATTTAAAAGAGTGTTGGTCAACATTACATTTAACCTCTTTATGTAGTCAGAACAGCAGAAGGCGTATTCCAAAATTTAGTATTGATTGGTATAGGCGTTCAGATAATAATGTTAAGATATCTGCAAAAGAATAACATTGTCTAAATCCATATTCCTTGCCAGAGAGCATATTGGTATTTGCTTGGAGGCTACTAGTGCTCGATTGATAAGTTCCCAAGAAATTTAGCGAAGAGGGTTGAAAACATAGAGGGATTATTTAGATTGGTAGTCCTTTCACAGAATTATTGCACACTAGTACAGCAGAGAACATGTTTCAGCCATTAGAGAAACAGAGTTTAGTCCTTTCACAGAATTCTTGTACACTAGTACAACAGAGAACATCTTTCAGCCATTAGAGAAACAGTTGCTGTTGAATCATACGAGTGTACAGGACTTGAACTAGTTTAGTTGATTACTTAGTATAGAAGGTATGAGATTTGGCCCACATGACATGGATGTGTCTAGTTATTTATGATATTGCGGTTATTGAAAAGCGGGATTTCATTCACCATATGGTAATTTTAAAGGTAGTTGATTTTAAGGTGGAGTTCGAGGCGAATCGCTGAGTAAGCAGTACCACCCTCTCAGTTGTCGTGCATGCTGATTGTTTGGGAGGGAAGCACTTACAAATTACCCTTTATTTACTATAATAAAATAAATTGTCCAGAAATTACACGCTATATCTAATGTGATACTATGCGTCCCCTCGTTATTTCAGCATGCCTTTTTTGCGCGACTATATATCTCTTAAAATAATTTCTGGCAACTACAACATTTTGCCTATTGAACCTATGGTGTACGATCCGGCGGAGTGCATCTTGTATAAGAACAATGGCAACTACATAACCTTTAGTGAACCACACGGATAACTGGAGCTTTTTTTATAATACTTCCACGTGAAAACCTGTACGTCAGTGTCCGCTTTGCACCATTCATTTGTCTCATTGTCACACAGTGCAGCAGAAACAGTGACATTTTTGTCCATTGGGTGCATCTGATGTGTTTTCTTAATGACTTTCTAGTCAGCCTTTTTATAGTACTTTGTTGTTTGAACAATGGCTACTAACTTTAATTTAAGTGTGAGGTTAACTGATACACCAAGGTAGTCTGCGTTTCTAAGTGAACTGTGGTTATTAATCTCACTGTTCTCGCCAACTGTGGTAAATCATAGGTATTGAGATGAAGCGTGATTGTATTCACTATCCGTGAGTATAAGTGTTTGTGTAAAGTCATGAGTATTAAAAAAAAAACAAGCCATTTCTTTTACGGTCGACATTACAATCAACACACCTATCTATTCACTTTTTTACTATTAATGGATTTGCATCGGAGGCAATATCCATAAGGGTGTAGAAGGGACAGGATGGTGTGTTTATGTTATAGATGATCCCGTCCTCAGGAGTAGTTAAATGAATTGAATGGTAAGTGAGTGAAAAGCAAAAGGTCGCAGGTGAAAACGATATATACCGATATGTGACAGGTAAAAAATATAGATTCATTTACACAAATATACATGGGAAATAATAGGAGTATAAATATTAGGATTAAGATTCGTTGAAAAAAGAGTAACGTTACTTTCAATTGATGAGAGGTTGGCGGCTTAGCCAGTAGCACTGCTTGGGTGGCCATTTCAACTGCAGCTGTTCTTGTTTACATGTTGACTGGTCGAGAGTTTAACGAAAAAGAGGAAAATAAATATAAGAAACAAGAAGTCACGGGGCTTTGTCGCTCTTCGGTTATAAGCCTTGGCGTTTCAATTCTCATAATACTCCCGCCTTATTAAGCAGGAAGCTAGAGAAAAGAAAATATAATTGAAGAAAAAACATGCATATATGTGTGTGTGTCTAATGTATAGAGAACGAGAAAATTGTGTATTTATTAAGTATCAAGGTGACGAGAAGGAGTTGCGTCGTGCGAGGATATTAGATAAAAAGTGTTCAATACTTGTATGACTGTGGGATGGTCACAGGAACGACGTTGTGAGTTTGAGTGCGAGTGTTGTAGTCATAGACTGTATTGCCGCGGAGACTATGAAGTATCAACAAGGGTCAGCATTGTGAGTTGAAGTTGGTTCGCGTTGGTCGCGAACATGTCGACTATACGCTTACAGTCACAAATGGGTCTGCGAGGAAATTAGTCTGTCCATAGTGAACTGTATCGACCTTGTTCAGGGGGACGGCGTAACCAGTGGGTCGGTACGGATCTGACATCCCAATGATGAGTGTATTTGTGTTAATGATAGATACTACTCAAGTTGGCTAGGGAACGTAGGTGAAGTGAGTTGTTGTGAGATCCTGAAGTTTACAATGTTTTGTGAAGATTTTTGAAGCGCTGGTGGTCGCGGTTGTTGCGAAAAAAGGTTGATATCGTGTAAAGTGCTGCTGGAAAGGCTTGATGTGCCGTAACATGTTGCTGAAGGTTAATGTGCCATTACATGTTGCTGACGAGGCCTGATATTCCGTAACATGTTGCTGAAGATTTATGTGTCGTAATATGTTGCTGGTTGGAGAAGCTTGTTTTTGCTTTTTCTTTTTCATAATTGTAGAAAAGCGGAGTTGAAATAGCGTGTACACTACTATTTGAGTTTTTCGGTGAAATTGTTTCCACATGTTCGTCATGGTTAAGTTGAAAGTTGATTTTTTTTTATTTGCACATGGCCAAGAGATATTTCCATACGATGAAGAAAGTTAGAAATTGTGATACTTAGCTAAAACGCGTGTGTAATGGAATTTTTACAGACTAAGTCATCCACAGAAGTATTTATATATAATTTCTGGCGTTGAAAACACGTTGACATTGTTACTAAAGTTGTTAGGATTCTCCTCTGAATAAAGAAGATATTTACGTTCGTTGTAGCGGTGGCCGTATGTCGCTGGAGTTACATCTGTACTGTAGTATGACGTTCGATCGTTGCAGGTACTCGTCACATGTGTGTAATTATGTATTGTTCGTGCGAAGTATTTCCTTACTGAGGTAAACAAGGACAGGTCCTTGGAAATAGTTTAGTTGAAAACACTTATTAGAAGTATTACAACAGAAAAAATGACCTTTCCGGTTCGGGAGGTCATATTTTGCATCCGTTATGACGAAGAACCAAATAAAGAAAATTTAAATTAAATGAGAAGAAAACAACAAATAAGAATATTTTGGAGCGCATGTTATATTCGACATGCAGTTAATATTATTTTTTGTTTGGATCGAAACGACAAAGTACATCATTCGCGAGAAAAAATCAAAATGTTTGTGAAAAGAGTAGTCCGTTAGTATCGTCTAAGCTTTTAATGGACATCATTATTAAAGGATCCACTTAGTACTGAAAATGGGAAGAAGAGAATGAAATGTCCATATTGCGTGAATATAGATAACCCTTCTTTTTTATTATGATTATTTAGGTTCTGAAAGAAAAAAAAAAGTTTATTTTCCTTCTTTCGGGATCAGTTTGTTTTTATTTTATTTGCCAAATAAATATGGTGGATACTAGACAATTGACGCACATGTTGGACGGTAAGGTTGAGAATGCGACGAACAAGTATTTTTCTCCCTTTTTTTTTGAAATTGTATTTTTTGTTTTGTTGTTTCTTTCTTTTTTATTACATTTCGCTGATTATTAAACGATATCGGCATATTGTTTCATTGGCGACAGTGAGAACATTTTGAAATGTGTTTTCAACGTAGATTATTCAGCGATAGGTCACCATTCTTAAAAAAAAGGATCACACCGTTGTCTACCACTTTGTTGAGGGGGACGCTCGGATTTACCAGGGAGTTTCAATTTACAACATACGACCTTCTTTGACGAGAGAAAAACGTATAAGGAACAGGAAGTCACGTGTTTGTGTCGCTCTTCGGTTATCAGAAGTAAAGGACGACAATCGACTTAGCCTGGGAAATTCATTTCCTACAAGAAATCAAATTATTCTTCTCAGCTAAAGCGAACAAGGTGACCCACCCATACTTTCGTCAGCAGATAAGATGATTCCGGTGACACTTTCTATGATATAGCTTGTATCTGTTTTGACAGCTTTTGTCAACATTCTTCATCCTCATATCTTGTTTTTCTCACCAGTTTGATAGATAGATCGAGATGGATAGATACAGAAATGGATAGATTACTAGATCGAGAAATACATCGATCAAACATTAATAGATAAATGGACAGAGATAAATAACTTACAAATATTTTTTTTGTTTTCGACCTACAAGATAACAGAAGGTTATTCCTGAATTTAGAGAATAACCAAAAGTAATAGAAAGCAAGGTCTTGAGTTTAGAATAGGTGAGGAATTTTCTTGATAACCATCTTGGTAAAATAGTCAGCGAAAAGTATAGAGTTGTGATTACGCACTCGCACAAATTTTGCACAAATCTGCAACTTCAGGAATACGTGTATGTACAGTTCACACAATAAGATAATTACCTTTATAGAAAACGGCCGTCCTTATCTGTTGAATCTTTATTTGGCCAATCACATCTAGTTTTCTTACTTCTTTTACTCATTCCATATTTCTCATCATTCCCTACAGACACAATGCAGTAATGAAAACGCTATGCTACTAAAACTAGAGATTATACATGCAAGAGAGTTTAAAACTACCCTACAGTATTCTATCCGTTTTTTTGGCGTTTTTCCAAAATTAAAAAAAGAAAACAACTTTTTTTTTTTCTAAATGTGCTCTTTAGTGTCATCACGTCCAGATTGTATTTTTGAAATCCACCAGCTATGACGACCAGGATTTAGTCGGGTGTATCGGGTGTATGCTTATTCCTGTTGTGGCTTTCCATTTGAACTTGAGATCATAAAAATTACTCTGTTATGTAAAAGGATGTATACAAATCAAGAGTATACGGCAATTATAAAGATCTGTAAAATTATTTATGGCACCTCATAAATAAAAAGAAAAAATTAAAGACAAACTGCTTAAAGACTTACTTAAACCAGTTATGCTGCCATCAAGTAGATTACGAAAATCAGTGGGATAGTGTGGAACTAGCACAATAATATACACGACCATAATAATAAAATGAGTGGGTTACGAGATAAAATATTGGCTGATACGTCAGAGGTGTCCTTTCTCGTCCAATAGACAATCCACTTAAAATAAATATCACTTGTGTATAACCCTCATTTTAACGCCATCAAAATTCTAATGTGGCATTTCAAATAAAAACAGTCATAAAGGAAAACATCGTTTGCTTTATTAGAGTCATTGACAAGTGTTTGGTCAGTGCGTTCACATTACATTTATTTACCGATTTCTAACTTGGCGTTGGTAAAGCACTGATTGACTTTGTTTTATTATTCCCGAATATGTGTTTATGTTGTCAGAATTTGCCCTAACATAATCGATTCTCTTCTGCATTTTGTTAACCTCTCGACTCATTTTCATTTTAGTCTACACGAATATCAATAAAACCGCCAATCTGCTTGTGAGAAACCCATTATTTACTCGATGACGTTGAATATATGAAAACATCGACAGCGTGTTACTTATATGTAATGTAAGCACGTATTTGTTAGTTTATAAATGGTAGTTTTATAGACATACTTCTCTCTATCATTAGTTTACTAACAATTTAAAATATTTCTCCAACACAAAGTGAGTCTTCTTAACACAAAACCTCAGAACTGTGACATATATTTTAATGTGTGTTTTTGTTTACTGTTAACGATTAAGTTAATAGGGAATAAACCCCCATATTAAAGAAACGGTACATGTGCATACATAAATGCTGATATCTAGGCATGATATATATATATATATATATATATATATATATATATCAATCACCCCAATCAAAGGCCCTTAACGTCGAGGACGACGATTGGCAAGGCGCTTCAGTCTTCTACAGTTCAGGAAGTCTGTGTATTGCTGGCAGGATCTTTTGGCACCAGATCTTATAGCAGCTTGCCACTTTGCTCGGTTGCCGGCAGAGGTTTCCCAAGTGTTGTGAGGGATGCCGAAGACCTGGAGGTCACGTTTCAGGACATCCTTGTAGCGGAGGCGTGGCCTGCCAGCACAGCGAGGGGCATCAGCTATTTCTCCAAAGAGAAGTGCTTTTGGTAGCCGGCTGTCGTCCATGCGGCAGGTGTGGCCAGCCCAACGTAAGCGACGGATATATATATATATATATATATATATATATATATACATAACATAGGAACTATGACGAGGGTTGTTGCCACGGCATATTTCTTATATTGTTTTGACTCCTGAGTATATATCCGTACATCTTGTATATGTCTCTATAAAGATAGATGTTGTTCTCGGTTAATTAAGTGTGACTAAATTTGTCGAATATATAACAGAGAATAAAAAGAACGAAAAGAATATTCTGTTGTAACAGTATGAATATGGAATATTCACTTCGTACAGTAATTGTATGTAAACACTAGAGGCTCAAATCTAAAACTTAAAACTAATACATCTAACTAGGTTGTCTAGTAAATATGAGTATAACTTCGGAATTGATAAAATTTAGTAACAATAAAGGATACCGGCAAGGTTACCAGTGTTCTTGAAAAAATAACGCATTAGATGAGAGTGATAAGGCTAAATCTCACTGGATTTCGTATCCCTGTTTGTTTTTCGATGTTTTTTTTTACATGAGGATCACCACTTATCAAGGCCCGAAGGCCACTCAGGGATAGGGTTATTGCGTTTACAGTAATCAATAAGTAGTGTAGTAATCATTAGTATTGGGGTTTTGATAGAGTGTCTTACTTAAGGGGGCGGTTTGTCAGGAGTTTGTTTATGTTGGACTTGAAGACGCCCAAGTTGTAGTCAGGTGAGAAACGGGCAAGCGGCAGAGAGTTCCACTGGCGTGCAGTTCTAAAAACAAAAAGCTTTGCTCATGGAATATACGTTTGGATTTAAGCACAGATAAAGAGTGAGGAAAATTATTGACAGTAGTTTCAGCCAGAAGAATGTTTCTCGTGAAAGATTGGCCAGGGGGGGGGCGAGGGATTGGAGCTAAGACGTGCACCTACCATGGAAATAACGATAAAACAAAGGCAGGCTTGCAACGTCTGTTCTGTGGTAAAGAGATTGCAGGCAAGAGAAGGGGGCATCCCCCACAAAACCACGAAGTCTATTTTGTACTCTGTCAAGGCAGAATAAGCTGTTTTTAGGAGCTCCTGCCCAGATGTGGCAGCAGTACTCCATCCTTGGACGTACTTGGCTTTTATACAGATAGAGAATTGCATCAGTAGTGAGATATCTTCTGGAGTGGTAGAAGGATCCCACCATTTTCCCAGCGTTCCTGGCAACAGCTTTGATGTACATGTTCCATTTCAGATCAGGAGTAAAGATCAAACCCAGAAGCTTGTCAAAACTTGGAGCCTCCCCAAGACGAGAGCCATCCATTTCAATTCATGCCAGATGGGAATAAGAACGTTGATGATGTAAAGATAGAAGCTTGGTTTTGGATGCATTAAAAGTGACCAGCCACGTCCCCCATTGTACCACGCGCTCAAGATCAGAGGAGAGAGAATTAGAGAGAACTTTGTCATTTATGGCCTTTGATGTGTTGCCATAGATGGTCGTGTCATCAGCATAGATATGAATGAATTATATAAGTATGTGTTTTGGGAGATCATTGATGTAAATCAGGAAGAGAGTTGGGTCCAGGATTGACCCCTGGGGGACTCCAGCATTTTTACTCTCACAAAAAAACACTCCCTATTCCTCATATACTTTAGAATCAATTGTCATATGACCTTAACGTGTTAACATAACGGCAGCATGATTCTAAAAATATCTATTTATTTAAAAGCTAGTCATGGAGTGACTTCTGTATTCGATGGATACTCCACATAATTGGATTCACTATGAATGGCTGTTTGGTTGTTCTTGACATTTCTTTGAGAACAATGAAGGCTATATACAAAGGACAGCATCATTGGTTATGTTAGATGCGATGCAGGACACATCCGCTTAAGACATATAATTCAGCTGTAATTTTAGTAATAACGGTGATATTGTTCTTGTCAACAATCGAATTTTCTGTGCAGTGAGAGGATAATAATAAAGGGCCTGCATGTAGCAGATATATAAGTGTAAGTTATCACTTGAGAAATGAAGTAGACTTGCAAATTGTGATTTATAGTGGTTCAGTAGATTTGCAATATACATATATATTTTTATTTAGTTTAATATTTCTTTATGTTCTTACACATGAACACGGATATTAACAGGCGAACTTTACAAGCGCAGGGGGTTTCATTGACAGAGAACCAGACAGTTATAACTGGTCAAGTTTGTTTGGCCTCATTAGATTGTATGCGAGACACCAATTTATTTCATCGATCCCTGATTGTTTAGATTGTTACGAAATAGGTGAAACTGACCGACCATATTATCTTGTTTTATTTATCACCTAATATTTATCGCAGATAAGTGAACAAAGAAGGAAGTGTTGAATTTAATTGTTCTTGTCAACATTATATTCGTTGTGCGTTTTCTTTATTCAAACTAAAAAATTAATTGCCAAAAAAAAATTAGTTGCATAGCATAGTATGAAATACACAGATAAATACAACAGAAAACGAATTACTAGTACTTCATTATAAAAAAAACATTATGCACACAAATAGATAACTGGAAATGCAAAAACCCATAAGTTATGAATGTTCAAGGACTTGGAAATATGATAAAATATCAGAATTAAAACAGCTATATTCACAAAGTAAAATATTCCATAGGTCTAAAAATCCCCAAAATTTTAAAAACCCGATGCATATTTTTCGTATTTCATACTGTTTATAATAATTAATTGTTTATATTATGGTGCAGTTTATACACAATGACGAAAATAGTAATAAATAATACCTATAAGTAGAAGAAGAAAGAATGAAAATAAAATAATGAACGAGGTGTATTCTAAAGAGATTTTCTACTACCGCTATTGTTCATTGTAGCACTATACCGCTTATCAATCCATACTCCTATGAATTTGTTTGTGTTTTGTGTGTTTTGATATTCATATTAAAAACGCTTATTTCTATTAATCGAAACATCACATACAATTTTGTCACATATGGATTGTAGAATTGCATTTACCTGTAAAATATCCAGCAACATTGCATATTCTATTAAACATTTATTTTAATTAATATCCTATTAGTTTTTCTTGTTTTTCCCATGTGATGGTTACCTTTAGTAAACTATTTCCTGTAATTATATTCATACATATATTCTACATGATTTATACGTGCGTAATATTTGCCTGGAAAGCTTAAAGTAAACACAGACCTCGTTCTCTCTCTCTCTCTCTCTCACTCTATATATATATATATATATATATATATATATATATATATATATATATATATCTTTAAAATTTTTGCCTACTAATCCTCTCTGTTAATTTATGGAGTACAGAGAAAAAAAAAACTTCATAAATAGTGTATTCGAACCCATGTTTTACTTTATATTTGAGATTTAGCGGAGGAAAATCAGTGCAAAATCTAAAAATTATCAAATATAATTTGCCCGGTTTCTAGCGAACAACTGCATTACGAATATTCATACGTAACGTAATTGCTATTTGTTCATGTTTAAATTTTTATTATTTTCGGCAAACATGCCTTCATAGCTCATACATTAAACTCAAAGAAAAAAGTAAATCATAAGATTTCATTCTCAGTTCGAGCGCTCGAGTCATTTTTAAAAACTTTTTAAATCAAAACTATATATTGGGTCCAATATTATATAATAATGCATACGAAATCTGCATTAATCAAAATATCATATTTAAGCGTATTTTACGACCGGGCGACACCAGACAGCCTATTAGTATACTAAAGATTTCCAAGTCGGATAAAAGTTAACTAATACAGATGAAAGAATGAACCACTTAATGTGTATGGTTGAACATAAACATTTTGCCAAAAAAGAAAACGGAACTGGACATGAACGAGTACCTTATGTTAAAATATTCAGATGGAATTCTGTGTTCACGTACGCAACGGGATGCAACCGAAGTGAGAAACTGTCAAACCAAGCAATGATCAGAGCATTTGGTGAGAATGGCACATATATTTAAGAATTTCGGAAGCAGACGACATGAAGGAAACAGAAATGAACAAGGAACTTAAAAAAAATACTATAGGAGAACAGGGCACTGGATGTAAGCTGTATAGTAGACACCTAAAAAATATAAGCTCATAGGCTATATCAGTAGTAACATTTTTCGTACTGTTTTCAGGCTGAATCAAACTACAACTAAAGTACTCAGATTAGAAACTATGGTAAATTATTTCCTGCATAATACCCTATATGTGAAAGACGACGTTGAAAAATTCTAAATTTAAAGAAAAACTGAGGAAGATTTTTTTTGTATAAATGACAGTATAAATGACACAAAACATTAGACGAATTATATATTGCAGTATACAGAAAAGTATAATACCTGCAGTAATATTCACTGAAAAATAAACAAGACTGCAAAAAAAGGCAAATGAAATACCGAGAAAAAGCAACATTAGAGAAACATTAATCGGAAAGTATATAAACGTGTCAAAAATGAGAAAAACCTAAACACTTAGACATGGCTACATAAATAAAACCCAAGCAGAGAAACTGAAAACATAAGGCAATTAATAAGTAGCACATTACGCAAACGCTGTCGGGGCACAGGGAAACGGAAAATGCATGTATTTAGATAATATAACGAAAGAATAAGCAAATGTAGCAAACTCGCTCAGAAAGAATACAATCATAGACACATGAATTAGGAAAGGCATTACAAAGTAAGCACACGTTATAATAGTTAATAATAATAAAGCCAGCCAATAAAATCAAAGATGTTTTAGTTCCAGCAGATTATAGAGTAGAAGAAGTTCCAGCAGATTATAGGAGAAGGAAAACATTAACATATACACTAGACTTGTCAAGGACTGAAAATAAATATGAAAGATGAAGAAAATCAAAGTAACGCAAATATTGTGAGGAGAACTATTAGCGATTCTAGAAATCTTAGAAAAAAGAACGAGACAGATTGGAATCAGGTAGATGGCCTAGTAAGTAAAACGAATAAGATTTATGACAAAGAGTGGAATATTAAGGAAGACTGAATGCCGAGACTAATATATGTGTGCTACAAACTTTAACCGATCAGAGGAAAGCTACAATAGAACATGAGCATGATAATGAAGCAATACATGTTGTTCAACAAAATATAATTGTAAGTTTATTGCTAAACCTCTACTCACAAATGATTATAATGTCGGCATAAATTTACACCGCATAAAACAATCATGAAGGATACAATTAAAAGACGAGTGGAGAAAGTACTTACACGACTTTCACTCGCTGAGTTAGAAGAGACTGAAACATTGTGGAAGCTTGTTTTCACCAAAGTCAAGTAAAAATATGTTTTTGCTGCACCTAAAAAAATGGAAAACGGATGTTGTGATAACGCACATATATTTTAAAGTGTTATCGACATAATTCAAGTGAACTGTAAATCTGGGTTGTTTTGTTGTCATAAAAGATCCAGGGACAAAACCAGGCTGTTAGTAGAGATATCTTTGATGATGGATTACGTTAAACTCCTACTTGAAAATACTCTTACTACTACTACTACTACTACTACTACTACTACTACTACTACTACTACTACTACTACGACAACTGCTACTACTACTAATAATAATAATAACAAAAATACGTAATGATTGCAACGTCTTGTTAGACGAGTGCCACTCCCTTAGACACTTAATGCTATTGAGCCCAAATGCTTGAGGGAGTATCTATACAATGATGATGTTAGAGAGTTTTAGCTTTGTACGACAGCTAAGTCTCCCTCTCGGTTCAAAATGGTGGGATCCAGCAACAAGAAATAGCAAGATAGCCAGCAACAAGTAAAAGCGCAGACCAGCTTAATGCGGGTACTGACCTCCCGCTTTATGTTTTTTTTTTTAAATAAGAAATGTGATTCTCCTAGAAATGTTGCCTTCGCCACGGCTTATGAAAGTCCTCTCCACCCCAACATACACACACACACACACACACATGTATATATATATATATATATATATAAATATATATATATATATAAATATATATATATATATATATATATATATATATATATATATATATATATATATATATATATATATACATACAGGTGAATGTCTGTGTGTGTGTGTCTGGTCACGAATAGGCTCCTGTATGGTTGACTATTATAGAAAACTGATCACATATAATGATAGAAGATGTATCGAGACACAGGAATGGGTATGTTTCATCTGGCAAAACGGTGATTCATTAAAATTGTTGGGTCTGAGTTCGCGTCTGGCCCACAAAGTATGGAAATAAATTTTAAAAACAAATACGTTTACAAGTGTGGTTGATATAGATGTACATAAGAATACTTTAATAAGTATGTTTTAACGTAAATAGGGATGGTATAATAAAATTATGGCGTCTGCGTTCGTGCCTGCCCTCCATAGAATGGAAATAGGCACACACTTTAGTAAAGACTTTTCATATCTATCTGCATCAATATACTTTGATAATTATGTTTCAGTTTGGATAAATATGGTATAATAAAATTATAGTGTGTGCGTTCGCGCCTGACCTCTATAGAATGGAAATATTTCACAAAGTTTAACAAGGTTTTTTTTAATATAGATCCACAGAATATTGTGATAAGTCTTTTAGTGTGAACAGGTATGGTATAATAAATTATGGGGGGTTATCTATTTAAATTTTACTTTCAAGCTATCTCTTTCCAACCCTTCCTTTTCATGAGCTGTCATACTTTAATTAATCAGATTATACACAAATATACACGGTGCTTGTTGGCCATTAGCCCCGAAAAGGCTTCATTCACATACATGCATACATATATACATATGGTAACAATACATTTAAACACATTAAACATTGTTATTATTAATCCGTTCAACGGCATGATTATATGGTGCATATAAATAATGTGTAATATAACAGTGAATTCAAAGAAATAAATGAAAAGAGTAAAATATTATATTGAAACGTTTTATCAAAAGTGGTAAAGAAAAAATAATTAAGATATCTACGCGTTATTAAAATAATCGATCGCTACATCATATCCATTACCACGAAGCCATACATCATGAATAAAATCCTTAACTTGATTGAAGCAGCCAAACAAATGTGATTGAAATGAATGAGGCGAATGATACACTATTGATGTTTACATCCAAAAGAATAGTCAGTATCGTTTGTGCTGAATAAGTAAATTGAATTGTCACGGCTTAAATGTCGCGGAACAATGTCAGTTTTGCTGTAAATAATCCTCACCCGTTAAGAATCAACCATTCATTAGATCTACATTCATCTGAAAAAAATTATTAAATTTACTGTAAATAAATTAAATTAGATAAAAAATCTTTAAGCACCCCAAGGTTGGTACGATAGATATTCGATAAACAATAATATCACGTGCTATTTCTTTTTCTCACACATATTGACACACATACGTATGAATTGCGCAAGTACGGATAGGCATCATAATTCGTACTAAATGAATGCAAGATAAATATAATGCTTTTACTTACTTATAAGAACAACTGGTATGGAAAGCGTTTTTACATAAACTAGCTATAATTTGAATTGTTATGAGGGCATTAAATTTGAACTTCAATGTATGAATGAAGTAAAGTTTGAAAGACAATATAAAATTATAATCTAATTCAAAAGAAATATTCAAATTGATATCTAAGGATATAGATGCATTATGACACTGCTATGATCATACAAATTACGTTAATGTGAAGTCCGTACAGTTCGTCCTAACATTTGAGGTACAAATATTTAGATAATATATAGATATAACGAAATGTATCAGAGACTCCAACGCATGTGCCCGAGATTGGTCAATATGAAGGTACCTATTCTCCTCCGTGACAACGCTCGCTTGCGTGTTGCTCCAGGGACCATGCAAAAGCTAAACGAATTGAGATACAAGACGGCCTCATCCGTCATTATCACTGGACCGCTCGTCGATCGATTATAACATTTCCAAGCATCCCGACAACTTCCTGAACGAAAAAAGCTTCAAAAGCCGAAATGATGCCGAATTGGCCTTCAATCGATTCCACAAGTCCAGATTTCTACAGTAATGGAATAAATAAACTTATTTATTGTTAAGCAACTGTGTCATTTATTATGGCTGCTATTATGAATAATATAGTTTATTATAAAAGGAGTTTTGATTTTTTGAAGTTGAACCTCACAAACATGATCTTTTCTCTAACCTAATATTAATTTTGTTCAGTTTTGTTTGACAAAAATATGATTTAAAAATATAACTCACTTATTAAGTTTTTTCGCTTGAAAAATTGTTGCCAGGATAAAAGAGACATTGTTGCGCTAGGTCGTACTCCTTTAATATTTTACTTATATATTTTTTTAAATATGGTGTTATAATTATATTTTTAATGTTTTCTTTAATATTAATTTTGGTAGCATTTCTCCGCGTTCATAATCGGCGGCGCTCGGCCAAAATCGAGGGCTGACATCAGGTTCCCCCAAATAAAAACAGCCACCTTGTTTCATCTGCATCAAATTAAGCACAAGTATTATTATTATTATTATTATTATTATTATTATTATTATTATTATTATTATTATTATTATTATTATAATTATTATTATTATTTAATCTTTAGGCGTTATCACAATTTCTCTTTGATAACAATTTGCGGTGTTCTCTCGAGTCTGAGTGTAAAACAATCATCTCAGATTTCCAGTGCTCTTCAATTCTTTTGATAATCTTTGCAAAAAGAATTTGCGTTATCGCAACAGCAGCTTACACTTTTTTGTTGTCAGCAACGATTTCTCTTAATTGATTGAAACCACTATATTCAGACAATTTTCACATAGAACTGTAGAGATCTCCTAACTGCATTCTCATAAGTTGCTTTTTTAATATACCAATTTTCTCCAAAACATTAGCATGTTTAGTGTTGCGAGTATGTACTATTTGTCTATATAAATAAAAATATTATAAATATATGTATATTCATATATACTTATATAAATATATATATATATACATATCTGTGTGCATATAGATTATATGCGTGTAAATTTTTGTATTGATATGCATACATAGTCATAAATACGAATGTTTATATATATATATATATATATATATATATATATATATATATATATATATATATATATATATATATATCAATATAGACAAACAGTAAAGATCGTCCTTTGGATGTCGTCAGTTGTGCCTGGTTATGAGTTTCCTGGTCCTCTGATCGAGCTATCTCAGTTTCTGTCAAGTCCAACTTATGAGCGGTTCAGAGTATTTACTAGTGATACACCCCAAGTATTTATACCTTTTATTATGTTTTTGTTATACGATTTAGTTACAAGGAGTGTTCTTGTTTTTCTGAGGTATTCCTTTCCAATGTTTCGTTTGATTTAGGCTGCGTTGATGGTTTCAGATTTTTATTTATTTATTTATTTATTTATTTATTTATTTATTATTATTATTATTATTATTATTATTATTATTATTATTATTATTATTATTATTATAAAGGTTAAACTCTTCCGGTATTGCTATGTTAAAGTCCCTAGTTGAAGGGGAATATATTAATGTTTTCAACCAATTTTTCGATATTTGTCGTATGAAAGATCGAACTTTAAAACGATACTGATCTTGGTAAAATCCCTCGCTTCTATTGAAAGTTTTAGGCAAACATGCAAACATACATACAAATATATTTATATATTAGTAACTAAAAATTTGCGAACCAAACTGATGAAAAAGCTTGCCCTATCTCTGAATATCCTATATGTAAAATTTCAAATATTTATACCAGGATCTGTCTGAGTAATTTCGAAGAGACACCAGAGGTCAATTTTTAACTTTGACCCCTCTCATGCCCCCTTTAAATTTATTGTTTTGCGCTCAAATCAAGTTATTAAGTTAGATCCATGTCCAAGGAACCTATATCTAAAATTTCTAGAGTGTAGACCCAAAATTGTCGGAGGAATCTGATAGAGTTTTCAAAGGTAAACTCGTTGAACTTTGATCCCTTAATCGCCAATTTCATCGACTGTCCCTAATCTCAGTAACCGGCATATCAAATTTCGAGTCTGTAAATTAAAAAAATTACAGAGTTATTGCGTAGGGAAATGTAAACAGACACACACACAGACAAACCCACAAACACGTTCACTTATATATATATATATATATATATATATATATATGTATATATATAATGTCTTTTGTTTATATTAATTTCATAAGTGTAAATCAAAATATACAGCTACTGAATAAATAAAATATTGTAAAATGTATGCATTAATGTTCTTTGTTATAAATGCAGTTTATATACAGTAGAACTCCGATATACGGCATCAAAATCAATATCAACGTACAGTGCATAATACACATGAATACAATTAAAGAACATTATAAATAAGATCGAACATCAGAGCAACTACCCCTACAAGTGTCAGTATAAGAACAAACCGTAACATAGTTTCAAAACTCATACCACCGGCAGAACTATACTGTGTAAATCGCCTTAGTGCAGATTATTCAAATAGCAATATTTTACTAAATATGCGCCAAACAAAATGAAAATTATATCATCAAACGACTGCTTTGAGGGTACTTATTTCAAGATTCACCAAGTTTCTTTTGTAATTTATTATCGATGAATTTCCACTGTTAACCGCTTTTTTGCAGGTCTCTTAAATGTTTTTTTATGGCAACTGTATAATGTCTTTTCTTGCGAACTTTACGTTTCATTATATTTTTCTGTCACAGAATAATAAAGAAAAGTATATCCTTAGTAGCAGCTTCATATAAATTAATTATTTATTCACATATTTTTAAAAAACTAAAAACAACATTTGTCCCCTGAGTAAATAAATTGTTTGACCTTAAATCGAGTTATGGCTCAAGCAACGCCAACTATGTCCCTCCACAAGACATCGTTTGAAGTAAATGGCTCTCCACCCTCGTAAAACCCTGTTTTTAATATTGACCAGATATATTTAATTGGGGTAAGGTCTGGAGTACACGGTGGGAAGGTTATTTTAAGGTTAGGTTAAGGAATCCCATAAATTCAAGGATGGATGCAGTCTCCCCAAGCAGAATGGAATAGTACATTGTCAAGTATAAAAATAATCTGAAAACCACGTGACAATGGTAGGTCAACAAATTATGTCAACGAATGATTATCCAAAACGCCGTGTATGCATTGCCGGTAGTCTTTACACCCTCTGGAACTCAGCATCGCCTAACAAACGTATCCTCAACGATTTCCGCCATACACATGATACCTACACCTTGTTCGCGATGGTCTCTTTAACGGGTCGGAGTTTCGTTCGTGTTTCAAACTTTGGTTCATCTATCCAGAGCGTCAAGATTACCATGGGCCTCATTCCTAAACAGGATCTGTTGGAAATCCATTGTCATCAATTCCGTGTCAAAACCATTCGTTGTTTTCTATGTTGTTTGCTCAATGGACATCTTGGAAGAGGTGGTATGCTCCTTTAAGTCTCATTCAACGCATTGTATCCGGTCTGTCTGGATCTTGGAGCGATTCCAGCTTTTTTAACAAAGGAACCGCTGGTGCTGATTTTGTGTCGCTTCACTTCCCAACGAATTTTCCAAATATCACGATCGGAAATTTTTCTTTTGGTTCCCTTTTGTTTGGATTTGTGTTGGGATTGTTAAGAATGATCTCAAGGTTTTTGATTATTTTCCAGCTCATAGATAAACTATTTGATGAACAATACTTCTACGAGTCAAACAAGTATCCTTTGCTTTTCGATAACCTTTAATCGCCTAATGTTTTGGCGGTTTAAGAAGTCTGCAATAAATCGATGAAGAGTATAATTTCCTTGATAGAAAATAAAATTGCATTCATTCGTGAATATAGCATGAATTGTAATAAAATGTTGGGAACTAATTAACCTTATGTCAACACATGTTTTTCATGTTTTTTTAGTGAAATATTGATATTTTGCTTACATGCAATAAAGCGAATGACTGAGTTTACAGCTGAAAAGTGTTATGTTTACTGCTTCCTCTGAACGACACGATTCGCAGATTTCAAGTTGTTGACAGCAATCTATGCTCGACATTCAGAGTGTTTTCTCTATAAGATGCTTTATGGCCGTTTGAAATCAAACAAGAATGTTTGAAATAATGCATACTCTTAATCTAATCCAGTGCAGCTTTTTAGAAAAAAAATCAAACACGTATCGTTAAAAAATTCTTTAAAAGTACATTGAAGGTGTATGAATGATTCAAATACTCAAGATGCTAATCTAATAGTTGGATTTAACGTTGAACGTAGTGTTATTTTCCAATCACTGTTTTCATAATAGAATTAATTGACTGTTAGGAGGCAAATGTGCGGTTTTAATTAGTATAGGATAAATTAACTTAAGTGTAGCATCAAAACAGATACTACACTGTTATCTTAGCCCGAAGGCCTAATACTATTCCTGTTGTTAGTCACTTGCTTCACCTCAAAAGCAAAATGTGACACAACATCGTTTTTTAATATGGGAGAAAAATAGCTCCCTCAAAATAGGTAATCTTGAAGTATGAGAAATAAAAAAAAAACTTCTTTCGTATAAATGTATCAACTGACTAAGATCACAACACATAAGGTAAGCAGCACAGCCGATACTACACACTGATCCTTGCTTAAAGGCCAAATACATTTTCTATTTGTATTTTTTCCTCACAAAAGCCAAATGTGATACAATGTCGTCTTGAATGGGGGGGGCAATTCCAATTTGCCTATGAGGAGCATTCTCTAAACAGGCAAAAATAAAAATGACATTAATTTAGAAGCGTTTTCTCTCTATGGACTAAGGGCAAGTAACATTTGATTTGTACAATGTGATAAAAATAAAGGCACTGACTTATACAGTCATTATTATTCGAACGACTTGCTGAACTAATTATCTTATTTTTTGGAGAAAGTAATGTTAATTATTACGTATTCATAATTGATTCCATTATAATATTACGCAAACTTCTATTAATTGATAGTGAATATTATCGCTGAAATTCAGGATTAAAAATTCAATTTAACTCCGTGTTAAAAACGTGTATACCTTGTTATATAGTATTTTCGATGCCGATTTTGTTTTACCATGTTAACATATTATCTAATAGGTCAAAATTGAAATGAAAAAGCTACTTTGGCTGGAGTAAATCGATTAAATTCAAAGCATGCTCCACATATATTTTTTAACTTGAAGTCAGTTTTTTTAGCCTTTAATATCCGTCTGGTAACAGCTTAGACGGTAACGACGAAGTCTGAACGGCTAAATTACGACTATGGCTAAAGTGCTTAATACTTTGGTTTCGCTTACTTCTAATGAAACTGTATGTTTAAAACCATTACTATATATTGGATATAATACAATAATCAATCGATACTTTTTTCTATAATAAAACAATACGGAATTAGCTTGGATAAAAATATGATATACGAGCAATGTTTGTTACTCGGCGTTGACCGGTGAAGTCAATCCCCACGCAAAAAAGTAAACTACAATTGCTATTGGTATCCACTGCCAGTCCCGAACAATGTCGGACACAGATGGTCGTAGTCGAAATGTAACACTGTGGCTTTCACTTGTGATAACATGCAGGTACTCTTCGAATAAAAAAGGCAATTAAGAGAATGCATAAGTTAGTATGAAGTAATAAGATTACGAAAAATGTCTCATTAGATTAATAATGGAAATTAAAAAATGAATTCTCACTGTATATGAAGTTTTAAGAGTGATCAAAATCTGTGGAAGCAGTCCCACCTGTTTCGATTTGTTGTTCAAGTCTTCTTCTCCTTTTCAACTTTTCCACACATAGTATTGAAGCAAATTCTAGTATTATGTTGTCTTTTATAAACTCGGAAAAAACAATTCTGACTTTTTTCACTTCGCTTACGTTTTTGTTGTATTGTGAGATAATTAACGGTGTGTGAAATAGACACCCCTAATCCGTATGTTAGGAACGGTGTTCTGAATAGACATACCAGTATTCCCATGTAAAGAGCTGTTTTCAGAGTAGCCAACCAATTGTTATGAAGTAGGAAATTAATTCCCCAAAACTATGCCGTGAAATAATTGTCAGCATATCCACCTGCAAATGCTAAAAAAATAGGGGATGGCACTGTCTGTGGGAGAGAAGTAGATTTGTTTATCGTATGCCCGTACACCCCTTGAAGCTAGTGAATTACAGTGCATAAGCACTTGTCTCCGCAATGTTTGAATGAGATTTTCTTTATCAGAATAGTAGAAAATTTATGAAAGTCGTAATTCTGAATAAAATGATGGAGGAAGACTAATGTAGAATTTGTCTCCCACTCCAAAAACAAAGTTAACACGTGCGCTATGTGAAGAATCAACTAGATGGTATTGTGCACACATTTATTTTCAATTCAGCGACGATTGTAACAGATCGCCGAGGTTTTAATAAAATATATTTGAATGAAATACATAATAAACCTATCTATATTTTTTAAAAATATATAGCTAGTGTAACAAATGTTTAAAGTGAGCGAGCAAGAGAGATATTAAATAATTGCCCGTTTTTCTTCTATCGTCATCGCCAGGATTTTTTTTCTTTTGCTTTAGTATAAAAATGTACAAAACGAACGAGAGAGAAAAAGGGACAGAGCTAGCCAGAAAGAGAGCGAGCGAGAGAGTACAAGTAAGGTAAAATACACAGAGAAAGACAGGGAGGGCGAGGCAGAGAGGAAATGCAAACCTACGCCGTGAAATTTAAGAAACACATCAACTTATTAAAATGACAAAACTATATATAACTGAAAAACGTATGGATCAAAAGAAAGTATATTTGTATGAAACATAAGCGTTCGTTAAGCCTGCGACATTGTTAATCCAAAATATAGGAATAGTAAGAGCCCAGCCAATCAGATTGAGCGGAATTAGTCTGCGGAGACTTTATTATTTTTTAATCGGAAAATGAATATATTATTTTATGTTTATGAGTTTATGATCAAGTTTCGAAGTGTGAATACCCGTATCCATCTAAAGTGCAGACTTTCTCCTATTTACGATTAAGGGTAGTAAAATAACTTGCTGTTTCTATGGAAAACCAAGAACTACTTTCTCCAAAAATGTGTTGCTGCTTAGACAAAATGTAGTATTTTGTAATTACGAAAAAGCGTGTCTAAAATTGTGTTTTAAAGTTACATACGATATTGCCTAAGTCTACACATAATAAATGGTTATGTGGCATCTGTTGTTTCAAGCCTACGATATTTGGTTCAGACGGGAATTCCTGCAAATTTCATATATGGAGATAAGTGTATTTTAGGCCTGATAATTCTGTGCAATCAGCTTATGTATGTATGTCCTGTATACTTTATATATATATATATATATATATATATATATATATATATATTTATATATATATATAAGTATGTATATATATGTATATATATATAGTTTTATAACTTCAGATTCTGCTTTTATTGACTCATATATATATATATATATATATATAGTACTAGAACATTTATTGACGAGTGCTGAAATAATAACCTTATTATTTAAAACGCTGTTCTTAACATAGGGAGGGAAGGGTGTTTTGTTACTATTCTATACTTTAACCTTACAATTGAATATAAAAAAAGAAACATATCATAATACTTTAATTAAACTTGGAAATACCATTTAAAGAATAGCGCGGATCATTAAGTGCACTAGCACCATATGAATATATATATGTATATATATATACATATATATATATATATATATTTATATATATATATATATATATATATATATATATATATATATAGAGAGAGAGAGAGAGAGAGAGAGAGGAAGGGAGAGATATAGCGAGTAATAACTTGATAGGGGGAGAATTCAAATGTACGATTTCGTCATTCGGCAACCTAAGCTATATTTTTATTATTCTTTTACATTTAATTTAACACGATCTGCCGCTATTATGTTTGTAAGAGGCGGAATCAAATTACGTAAATGCAAGAAATGCACGCGCGTTTTCATTAAAATATGTAATTTTTTATAGTTTAAATTCAGAATTTATTTTGGTGCTAACAAATGATTGATCAGGTTTGTTATACTACAGATCTGTGACAATCTTTAATATATTATCCGTATCGTCATCACGGGTATACCATAGGTTTATTAGAAATAAACCTCATGCAACAACAACAACTGTCTATGTGTAGATACTTTAATTTATCTCCCTTCGATTGTTGAAGGATTTGACATAAGGGGGAGAAAAGTAAGATTGGAAAGCCAGTTGAAGGACACTCTGACTTGCAAATATGCCAGACAACAACGCGTTCATAGCAACAGCGTTTGGACGATTATCAATAAACTACCGCTTCCCGATAATAGATGGTGTTGCAATATTTTGGAATATAATGGGGGTGTTCTTTAAATTGTTGTCCACATCAGCAATAATTGGCACAAGGCCTGGACAGTGGGGATCTAAAGCAGACCCCCTAAAGTAGGGGCACTCCTGAAATTGCAAAAATTGCCTGACTAACACAGTCTGCATTCCCCGGTCGGGGCGCCTCAGGCGACAAGCAATAAACTTGCCCCACCGAAAAGCCCGGTGTCAAGACCTGGGGGGGTGTACCTCGTGGGAATTATCCAGGCCGTTTACCTCAGCCCGACAGGTGCTGATCCGGTGCCCAGCACCGCACGTGTCGGGATGAGTGTCAAAAACGGATCCTTGACGTGTACTACTTCCCTGTCTCCCTGAAGTCGAACCCCTAGGAGACACATCCCATCATTCATATAATTGGGTATCGTTCTATTTATAAACTATGCTGCTAGAAATTGAAAAATCGAATATATTCACGGCCTGTTACCAAACAATTAGACACCAGAAATGCTCCATAAATATAAAACCTTTCTGTAGCAATTTCGCATATGTTTTCGTCGTATTAGCACGGGAAGAATCTTTTGCTCTGTGGATTCCAACTCGATAACCGTCTACTGTAAACCAGTCACCTCCAACGACCTTTGTAGAACAACGAACCATCGAAAACTGTTCCATCTACTGCCAACCAGTCACCTCAAAAAACTTGCGTGGAACAACGGACCATCGTAAACTGTTCTGTCTATTACAAACCAGTCCCATCTCAGGACTTGTGAAGAACAAGGAACCATCGAAACTTCTGAAACTAAACATAGCTTATGCTTCTTGGGGTTATGGACGAACCGAGACTGTTACGAGGCGATTTCCTATAATAGCAAGAAAAACAGCAACATAGTGATGCCAAAAGTAACAACGTCATTCTAAACAAGATCTAAACATTGGATGAATATAGCTCTAAATCGAGTAAGAATAGTGGATACAGTTAAACGGTGAAAATTTTAAATATTATAAGGGCAGCTGATTACCATGTAGCCTACTTCTACTGAAATATAAGTATTTCCACCATCTGAATCAAATATATCCCAAATACGTTTTTAATCGAGGCTAATTGTAAAGCCATTATTCTCTTTGCAAATAAATATTCACGCTGTTTGCAAATTTCATATCTTCGTACAGGAATATGTATGACACGTTTCTCATATAAAAAGAGAACTCCTTTTTTATTACGAATAAGAAACTTACTTTTTAGCGTATTAACTTCCTTAGTATTTCCTTGCTTAATATATAGCGTATAAGGCACGGTGTGTTATGGTTTCAATGCACTTAAATTATTAAAAATTTCTGCATTTCATTCAACATTTTTTTTTTGCTTACACTTATGAGTATACATAAGTTATCAATTTTTCACGCATTTGTAAGTGTATTAATTAATCACATACAGTTATATTTGTCCATTTTACACGTAAGTTATAACCTACCACATATATTCGCATTGATCGTACGTGTTCTCTTATTAAACTCATTTCTATTCGTACGTACGTCATCAGCGTTCACACCCATTATGTCAGTAAGTACATTTATGTCATTCATATAGTTTTTCTTGCATTATTACTTATCATATCATTTTTCTCAAACGTACGTTATCACCTTTCACGCAGGCATATGATCGTGCATACGTTATCAATATATATAAGCATTTATGTTGAACGTGCATTATTACTTTTCATGCATATATGTTTTACATATATTTACACTTTCCCAATTTATCATCGTACATACGTTATCATTTGTCACTCATTTATGACTTTTCACGTATGTATCTATGTTAAGTGTATGTGTAGGTACGTATGTACGTAATAACATTTCGCCGTACCTGGATATATCGCTGAACATACGCGTGAGTATGTTTTATCTAAATACAACTTTCTTTAGAAGGAATCAAAATATTTGGCATGTTCAATATCAGATAGAATAAGACATATGTACGCCATATATTTTGAGGAAATAAAAGTGTGTAGAGTAATTTTATTTTATACAAGAGGTGCTTATAAAATTAGAAAGACAATTCTATAAATAATTAATTTCTATGGATATAATGTATATAACTACTTCGTAGTATATATTACAGTATACATAGATATATTTATAATGTATTGCTGAGTTCATTAATTTATCAGTTTACATTGCGCATACATCGGGGATTTTTTATATGAAAACTGTATCTGAAGATTGTTATAAATATATATATATATATATATGTGTATGTATGATTACCCACACATACACACATATATATATATACACACACAAGCACCCTTATATATGTATATATATATACATATATGTGTGTGCGTGTGTGTGTGTGTGTGTGTGTGTGCAAATGCGTGCCTTACCTTACTAGCACGTGTGCATAATTCAACAGGTGGGTCGTGGAACGAAATGAATGAAGAAGGAAGACACACAATGGCGTCCTTATTTCTTTATATGCCTGCAATGTTATCACCTGATATGCAGATGAGATGCTCCTGGTTGGAGATAAAAGAGGCTTGATTTTTTAGAGGGTACGTTCAATTTGAATTTGGATTTCGAAGAAATAAGTTTAATTAGCAGATATGCGTTACGGATACGCAAGTTTGGAAGTTGGAAGTTTGGACAACAGTGTCAGACTTATCCAGGAAATTATCGGTGTTACGGCAGAGGAAATAACACTGAAGTTATTGAATTACAATATATATTATTGTTTTTGCAGCTCAATCCTAAGAATACGTTTAAAAACTCCAGAAAAATCATGAAACTAACTATAGTCTTACATTCACACTGGAAGTAAATATTAACAATAGATAAATTTCTTAGACCGACAAGTATACTTTTCCATCTTTCACATGATATTATATTAATTTTCAATTACCATAGCGCATGTAGCAAACAACAATATTGACAAACACTGAATGCACGCGTATACAATATATCCTGATCCAGACAAATATTTTACAAATTAATTAACCAAAATTAAACAAACTGTACTAAGAACAACTTTCCATAAATATTCGATCTACACTTAACTTCGATATAAACTTCATATATGATAACACGAAAACCTATATCTAAAACCAATAAAGCAAGCTTTATTAGAAACAAACTAACTCTATACGAACAATAAATATAAGGAAAAAATAATGACGAACTGCCAAAAACAATACACTAAAACACAACAAACAAAATAAAAAATAAACTAATAATATACAATAAAAAATTAAATAGATTAAACTTATTAATTAATAACAATAGCATTATAAACCCTATACTCAACCATATCAATCCAATTTCTGAAAAATTCTGTTGCGTAAAACGAAGTCTTTAACACTAATCAGCGGTTTTATTTGATACATCTATTGGACGTACAAAGACAATGCTCTTCATACGCCTAACATAAACTTGTCTAAAAACCGACTAAACATAATCTTCCGTAGTCTCTCCGCTATTATATATGCATGAAGGGTGTTAATATAAATTGCTCTAAAAGAATTGATCCTTACGAGAAGACAACGCTAGCTGTACATATAAGACTATGTACGCATTCTTATTATATTGTTTAATATTCTGTAACGTATTTTTATGAATATATCGTAGTTATTTTATGCATTTGTTATTAATCCTTAATCATTGGAGTGTCTGCAAGGAAAGTGTGTTTAGACTGCTTAATGGTTTCCACGCTTTTTTTAAATGCTTTCAGAAAATATTCTCATGCGTGTAAATGATATTTTTCTACGGTGCATACTTAGTACATAAAAACTTTCCATCATTTTTCTAGATCTTGCTTCCTGCCGGTTTATAAAAAAACATGTAACCAAGTTCAGAAACATAATAGAGTGTATGTAATTTATTTTTGTATGACGCTTTGAAAAGCTATAATATGTTTGGGGTTAACTAGTTGTCAAACGCTAAATATTTTCACACATGGTTTTCTAATTTTTAAGTGTCTATAGTAATTAGCTTACGATATGGAGAACTATATTTATATTTTTATAATCAATTAACACTATGAAGAAAACCTCCTATATTTTGTGGCTTCACAATTTGCAATCTATAAAACTATAAATCTAATCAAGGGATTAAATTGCATTACGATTTTGTTATATTAGAAAATGCATTAATCTTCATATTAAGAACGAAAATATATGATTTACGAGTAAGACATTAATGCATTAATGAAATACAACAAGTTTAAATCGTTATTAATCGAACATTATAGAATAATATTTTATCAATTTTTTTGATCAAATTTATATATATATATATATATATATGTGTGTATATATTGTCAAACAATGACAAAATGTAATTGTTTTTTTTTCAAACATGGCATGAATAATAATGTTACATATTACAAGTTAAAACACAAAAACGATCTAAAATACATAGTTTGATTAATTTATAATCAAATGAGAAATGAAAATGTATCTACATATCCGATTTGTCCTATTTTGTAGAAGTATTCAGCAAAAAAAGTACACAATAATATTATATATACAATGTATTATTGTTATCATATCATGTTACTTTTACTTTATAATGCGACTAGACTGCTAAAATATATCTGCACGGTAAATGGGCGACGAAGTGATATTTAGAATAGCTAATTCCGATTAAAATGCATTTGTTAATATGACACATTTCCTCTATATGGAGTTTTCTATAGACATACACCAAATCTATAATCAAAATCTAAATTACGAACCGCGTAGATGAATACGTAATCATTGTATCGTAGATACAATATGTAATTGCTGATATCATTGTTATTGATTTTTTGTGTTTATGGTGGACATCAAGATTTACTGGTGCCACATCCTGATAGAAAATAAGTGTTCAATTTAATTATATCACAAAAGAACGTATCGAGGTGTTTAATTAAATAATCAGATTTTCTTGTCCGAAAAATATATAGCAATTGATTATCTCATGATAATCATGCATATGATTATATCTATATTGTATAAGTCATTTTCGTATTCGCACAGAAAATACTAAATTAATTAAACTGCATATCAAATTAACAAAAGATAAGTTGTGTTATTAGAAGTACATTTCTAGAGAGCATTCATGCCGAGTGTATTTAAATGACTTACTGATTTATTAACGAGTATGTGTTACATTTGATGCAGCAGAAATATTGTTCTCTATTCATTATTTGGAAAATGTGTGTTACTGTGTACAAAATTTGGCACTGGACTATATTTTTTATTAGATCCGTCTGTCTATTTTTAAGCTAGCATTAATTCCACAATAATAATAATAATAATAATAATAATAATAATAATAATAATAATAATAATAATAATAATAATAATCAAATGTAATCAAATGTAATCACAAACAACGGGTAAAATAATCATGTTTATTAAGAATAATTAAAAAAAAAACATTACTCAAAAACACATATAAAGCATAAACAGCCTGCGCAAAATGATATAATATATTAAGGTTAATACATTAAAACGTAATTACTTCTATACTAAAGCTATGGGTCTTTCTGTTAAGGAGAGGTGCGAGCGACCTAATGTCCAGCCAAACAGGAGAACAATGGGTCCCAGGAAAAGGTTACCTAATCTACATCTAGGCAAACGAAAATAACCAATTGAATCCCCGGACTTGTAGCTACCTGGAGCCATGACGTAAATCGGTCATGGGGCAGACGGAAAACCAGCAACAAGTACAATAATAAGCTGGCGAGGAAATAGGTTAAGAGGTCGAAGAGATATCAATAAAAACAGGAGATAAACCAAGCAACAGGCAAAGAGTCATGAAGACGGACCGCTACGGGACAAATTGACACAGTTCGCGACAACCCCCACAACAAACCCCCCACCGACGTCATTGCGTTGAAGTGTGTATATCAAATATATCCTGAAATAAACTAAGTATTTTTTATACACAAAGTGTTTCGTATTCATTGATAAATGAAATAACTGTTCATTTAATCTCTAGATGATCTCCAGCCAGACATTTATGTAACATTTCAAACTGGTTCTTACACATCTGATACTATACTGCTTTTTAATTCAGTAGAGGATATAGTTGCAACACACATAGTCGATGTTAAATGGCATGAGTAAAAATATTAGGAAATATAACCAAGGAAAGAAAAGACAAGTTCAGACTATATCAGTGTTTGTAAAAAAAAAAACTGAAACTGTTAACATAAGATATATACACCTTAACTTTTAATCAATCAGATGAAGTTATTATAGAAATCCAGTGTTTGGAAAGGTTATTTTAAATTATAAAGTGTTAACAAATTACGTGCCGGTTTTACAACAAAGGCTCATTAACTTCACATAAGTCACTTGAAGATTGCCCTCATATTGAGTAGTCACCTATTTCACTCTCCACTGACAAAATAAAAACTTTAGCAAACACAAAATAGTTCTCTTTGTGGCATCAAATAACCAACACCTAAATAAATCGTATCGGTTTACAAACACTTATATGCAATACATTGTTTGTAATGAAAATTTAATGCATGTTATTAAATTATATCCTGCGATCGCATTTATTAATTAGAATCGGATTTTTGCTTGTATTAAACAATCTGAGCTTTATTTTCTTTTACTGAAATCCGGTTCACTTTCTGTATGTTTATTATTGTAGCGTCTCTATTTATGTATTTTGGTTTTATTGATTACCTCAAATATGACACATTGATACGTTAATGTAACGAGCTACTGCGAGGAGACTGCATACATGTCACTATGCAGAGGGTTATCTATTGAGATTTCTGTTCACATTACATGACATTTCTGCAAGCAAGTACAATTATCAAAGGAAACATAGGGAGGTTTTTAATCGCACAGTTCTTGGATGAAATTAATACCATATAAGTTTTTTCTTGCATCTGTAAGCTCAACAGTAAATTGGATTGAATTTGCCGCCTTTCGTGTTTGTAGGAATTTAATACCTCCCATTGTATCTATGTAAGACGGAGAGCATCCAATTTTAATAAAAATACATTCGTTTAACACTTCTTTGTCTGACATGTAGTCTTGATATAAATTGATACATTCACATCAAATCCTTGAGCAAGATCGGTCAAAAAATGATTGAATCATTTAACCACTGTCTCTATCGGTAGTTTCATGGAAAGTGCTCTTCTGAGCCCCAATCTATAGACCCCATACCAAACTGTTCCGAAAAAATTGTCACGCAGTAACCATAATCAATAATCTCTGTTACATGATGAGGGTTGTCCCCTTTTCATGTAAGTATTAAAATAGAGAGATTACTTAAAATGAAAATAAAATGAGAGAAAACAGAAATCATACCTTGGATATAAGTTTGAAAGAACAATAGCTTTAAATGGAATGTTCAGTAAATTGTTAATTCCGATGAAATAAATAATAAATAAACTATTCATTGTTAAAGAATGTGGATAATAAAATATGGTTTAAATGAATTAGATATGCAGGTTAAATTCCTTTGTGAAAACAACAAAAGAAAAAATAGGTTATTGGGAAATCAGAATGTCGGAAACTTGCAAATCGCGCATGTGGTGGCACTTGAGTTTGGTCACGTTGGCCGGACATGCATGGATTTCTCAATATAGGAAGTGAGAGTTAATTAGTTAGTTGGAGAGTTAGTGAGAAACTCAGAGGGAGTTTGAGATCGACAGACATGGGGTTTCAATCGTCTAGAAGCGAGACGATCACTTTGAAACTTAATATGTGAACCTTTGAATTCCTGAACGCAAAGCCACCAACCGGTTCAAGTGGTTCAATGTGTTTTATAACTTCGTCTCCTGTGTCCATCATTACATGAAAAAGGTATTGTCTATTTATGTGTACAATCTATTTGAAATTCATCATCTAAAAAATATATGTGTTAGGAAGTATATGTGTCTATTTATGTTATACAAACACTCCCGTTTATACGAACTGTCAAAGCATAAATGTCAACCTGTCAATCCATCGGCATAAATGCAAACCTCTCTATTATCGGTCTGTCTATCTAGATAGCGAATCACCTCTCAAAGTTTATTTATATGTTCACTCATTCTCTCTCTTTATATCTACGTGTTAATGTCCACATATCTTCTCAAACAATGTTAATGTGTTAATGTCTCCATCCCATGTCTTACAATATGAACACTTACAACAGGAATCTCTCCTAAGACTGGCTATCACTCTTAAGACTCATATCCTTCTAAACATGTAAACAAAAGAACATACATTATCCTTACTAATAAGAACTCACGTGACATACGCGCACAAGTGGTTCCTTCGTCTAATAATAATAACTATATAACATTTCCTTCAATCTTTATCTGTACCTTAAACAAAACGTAGGTTCCATGAACAAAGGTTGTTGTCTTAGAACTGCACTCCTGTTTAAGTCTGTTCCATTTACTTGTTTTTCAGTTGATTTTGATATTGTTGTCTTTAAGTCTAACACAAAAGAATTCTTGCAGATCCGTTCCCTTGAATAATCTAATTTTCCAATTTTCTCCTAGTAACGATTGCCACGATATATTCCTATTGTATACGCATATTCATTAACATGTATCCTCGAGTAATCTCTAGATGTTTTGTAAAAGAATCCACCACAGTGCTGTAAATATCTTTCTTCATTAGCTTTGCGCAATTTTTACCTCATTTTATTAAATAATAATCAAATTGATATTAACTATATTTATTTGAATTACCTGCTGTGTATAATTTATTAAAAATTGTCAAAAACAAATTCCAAAAATGCTTAAGAATAACCGATGTGAGTATAATATGTCTAAAGCTCAAAAATGCGTTCATACGTTACAAGAAAAATAAATAAGTAATGATCTTTTTTTTAAATGTAACGTCTAGCTGATTCTATCTATCTGTTGACTATTACTTATAAATAAATAAGTATATAATTAGAACAGTTGAATATATTGAACATTAACATGTCTATTTAGCTCATTAATAAATCATTTACTAAATAATATAAACTTGTAGATACTAATATAAACATTTAAGATACCGATAAACAATGTACATTTGATGTGACTCATATAATATTAACATAAAGAAAAGATCGTAACGATTAGTAACTGATAATAAACATTGTGAAATTCATTATTTAAATTTTCAACACTATGGGAACTTTTAACAACGGCGAATAATTTCATTCATCAGTGCATTGCAAATACAGAAGAGTATTCATTGTCTGAAGCAAAATATGGCACAATTTTACAAACGTTGGGGAAAACCAGCTCCCCAAAAGATGACCCTGGCAGTTGCAAAAATACAAAGGGCATTTGTATAAAAAATGGACTACGATACACTTTAATTAAATGTAGCAAGAAAATAGATTTTGGATCTTACACGAAGAAAACATACCGTATTTCTTAAACCCTTACAAGATTATAAAATAAATTGATATATATATATATATATGCATATATATACAAATTGTATATTTATGTAGCATGTGTTCATTCAGTCAGTCAGACAAGTATTGTTAAGAACACACATTCTTTTAATTAGTTTCTCTGTGCATTTTCGATTTTCAAATTTTATTCCGCTAATCTATGAAAGAAAGTTCGATATTCATATTCATCAACTGAGTTGACATATATATATATATATATATATATATATATATATATATATATATATATATAAAACACTAGTGTATGTAGGTATTTAATTATTATAGTAAAAAAATAATTATATATATATATATATATTTAGTAATGTGATTGATAATTTAATAATCAAATTAGAATTAGATTAAAAATCCGTTTCATAAGAAGGAACAACAACAAAATGAAATTATTGATTTTGTCGTTGTTCCTTCTTATGGAACGGATTTTTAATTTAATTCTAATTTGATTTTTAAAATATCAATCACATTACTAAATATTAAATTAGCTCTAGAATATTTACCTATCGAACTTTTTATATATCTAAATTACAACGAGCACTTTTCTTTCCCTGTATTTCAATTAAACTAGTAATTTTACTATTACATTAAAATACACTCTGCTCTTTAGACTATTGTTCTAATCTCCTTTAAATTATATATATATATATATATATATATATATATACACACACACACATATATATATATATCTGGATATATAGATATGTATATATAGAGGGTGAAAATTAGTAATTGTAAAGTATGAATCAGATTCAAAGGGAGAAAAAAACTACACTCAACTTGATCTTTTCAGAAAAGATAATCATTTATTTAATATTGACAAATAATATGAATAATACTTGATAATGAAAGTTTCCTTTTGATATTGTCTATTCATCACCAGAAATGGAGCTAATATAGGGTACGACACTAATATAAACTAGGATTTTTGTAATAAATAAGGTGTAAATAACTATAAAAAACATTATAGTTTTCGAAACGATCTTGCACGAAATTTTATTTTGGTTGGTGTTTGCTTTTGAAAAATATTTACAATTATCAATCATTATCCTCAATATTAATACAGATCTAGTATACATATACCTATTGAGCTTATTATATATCTACAGTACTATAGTCTGTATTCCCTTAAAAATATTTTTACAATAAATAAACACACATACGTATATATATATATATATATATATATATATATATATATATATATATATATATATATATATATATATATATATAATGCTGAAAGTATGTGTCTGTGTGTTAGGTCACGAATAGACTCCTATATGGTTCACTATTTAAAAAAAAAAACTGATTACATATAATGATAGAAGATGTACCGAGACACAGGAATGGGTAAGTTTTGATCTGGCAGAACGTTGATTCATTAAGATTGTGAGGTCTGCGTTCGCCCCTGGTCCACAATGTATGGAAATAAAAAAAAATACATAAATTAAAAAAATAAAAAACGTTTACAAGTGTTTTTGATATAGATGCACAGGAGAATACTTTGATAAGTATGTTTTAACTTATATAGGGATGGTATAATAAAATTGAGGTGTCTGCGTTCGCGCCTGGCCTCCATAGAATGGAAATAGGCACACACTTTAATAAAGACTTTTCACATCTATCTGCGTAAGTATACTTTTATAATTATGTTTCAGTTTGGAGAAATATTGTATAATAAAATTTTGGGGTGGTCGTTCGCACCTGACCTCCATAGAATGGGAATATTTCACAAAGTTTAACAAGGTTTTTTTAATATAGATCCACAGAATATTTTGATAAGTGTTTCAGTGAGAACATGCATGGTATAATAAGTTTTGGGGTTTTTATGTTTTATTTTTACTTTCATCATATGTTTCTTTACTTTCCTCATATTTTGCTTTGGTTTTGAAATGAATGGCTCTCGTCTTCAGGAGGTCTCAAGTTTTGACAAGCTTCTTGGCTTGACCATTACTCCTGATCTTAAATGGAACACGTATATCAAATCTGTTGACAAGGCCGCTGGAAAAATGGTGGGATCTTTCTATCGATCCGGTAGATATCTTACTACTGATGCTATTCTCTATCTATATAAGAGCCAGGTACGTTCAAGGATGGAATACTGTTGCCACATCTGGGCAGGAGCTGCTAGAAAGGACTTGGCTTACCTTGATAGAATTCAAAATAGACTTCGTAGCCTCGTAGGAAATGTTCTTCTCTCTTCCTTGCAACCTCTATCTCACAGAAGAGATGTTGCGAGTTTGTCTCTAATGTATCGTTATTTTCATGGAAAGTGTTCGACTAATCTTCAATCCATGGTCCCCCCCTCGCCAAACTTTTACACGAAACACTCGTCTAGCTGTAAACACTATCAATAATCCCCCCACTCTTTATCTGTGCCTAAACCTAAATGTAGATTCCATGAACAAAACTTCTTTCTTAGAACTGCACGCCTGTGGAATTGTCTTCCATTTTCCTGCTTTCCGACTGACTACAATATGGTTGTCTTCAAGTCTAACGTAAACAAGTTCTTGATGAGCCGTTCCATATAAGTTATCAAATTTTCCATATTTTCATTACTAATGATTACTATATTGTCCAAATTCTACTGTACACTCTTTAACCCTTATCCTTGAGTGGAATCTTGGCCTTGATAATGTGGTGATGCCTATGTAAAAAAAAAAATTATAAAAAAGTACCCTGAATTCAACCCAAATATATATATATATATATATATATATATATATATATATATATATATATATATATATATACTAGCAAAAGTACCTGTTGTTGACTGGGTTCAAAAACAGCCTACAGAAAATAGACTCTGATTTATGAAAATATGATAGGTTATGAAAAGAAAGGATTGTAAATTTAGGTTAAATTCAGGGTATCAAAACCAAAGTAAAATATGATGAAAGTAAAAATAAAACAGATAAACCCCAAAACTTATTATACCATACATACCCACACTGAAACACTTATATATATATATATATATATATATATATATATATATATATATATATATATTTATATATATACATATATATATATACATATATATTTATATAAATATATATATATATATATATACATATGTATATATATATATATATATACATATATAACTTGAGAATGCGTGTGAAGACATATGCTATACGTTGCATTATGTCATGATGCAGATTGTAATAATATTTCATGCGGAGAAATGCTGTTAAGGAGTCAAAATGGTAAAATTGGTACGTGGGAATTATCTGTTTTCTTACGTTTTCACAAGTGCCCATGCCCGAATCGTTTTTAATATGTTATGTAAAAGTGTTGTGGAGAGATGCGAGCTAGCTAATGTCCAAGCAAACGAAACTAAACAATTGAAACCCCGGGCTGGTGACGACATGGATACAGGACGTCAAATCGTTTATGTATCAGATCAGGCAAACGAAAATACACAATTAAATCCCCGAGCTGATATCGACCTGGCTCCATGACATTAAATCGTTTATGGGCCAGAGGCGGCAAACGAAAATTAACAATGAAATCTCCGGGCTGGTGACGACATGGCTCCATGATGTCAAATCGGTTATGTGTCAGACCAGTCAAACGAAAATAAATAATGGAATCACCGTGCTAGTGACTACCTGGATCCATGACATCCAATCGTTTATGGGTCAGAGGAGGCAAACGAAAATATACAATGAAATCTCCGGGCTGTTGACGACATGAGTCAGTGACGTCAAATCGGTTATGCGTCAGACCAGGCAAACAAAAATAAACAATGCAATCCCCGGGCTGGTGACGAACTGGGTCACTTGCATCAAATCGTTTAAAAGTCAAACCGAGTGCGAGCGAAAAGTGTTAATAGCGAGCTTGGGAAGAACTGGGGAGGAGGTCGAAGATACTTCAATAAAAGAGAAAAAGATAAACAAAGCAGGAGACATTTGGAGAGACGTACAGCTGAGGTACGAAATGTCATATTTCGCGACCACCCCTACCACTAACCCACACCGCCGTATTTGTGTATGAAATGTGTACATTAAATCTATCGTAAAATAAACTAAGTCTGTTTTTATGAAAACAAAGTATTTCGTATTCATTGAGAAATGAATTACCTGCCTATTTTTATCGTTGGACGATCACCAACCATACATATATGTAACATACGTATATTTTGGTTACCGAGACCACATTTATTAAGCGACAATAATTAAACAAAATAACTTCGCGTTACCACGGAAACACAACGGGGTCGTCCATTGAAGAATAAGAAAACACAAAACAAAAACATATAACTTATCTACAACAGACACACTATTGAAAAAAAAGACAAAAAGAGACGAGTACAAAAGCAAATCCAAGAGTTTCATTTTTAGAAAGAAAAAAAAAGAAAACAAATAAGAAAAAAATAGAAAAGAAAACAAAGACGTAAGTCGAATCCGATTATTTCTTTACTTGTTTCTGCTCTAAGGTTATTTGCATACATATTAGGGTAGGTCGATTTTGGAACTTTAAATAGGTCAATAGATGGAAAGTTGTGAAATAACACCCTAAATCACCTGACAAAATTTTTTCCCCAAAAATTTTGTATTTTTTTGCGAAATTGAATTTAAAGACATCAATATTTGCAATCTTAGTCGTAATTTCGCTGACACCGGAAATATGTACCCATAAAATTAAATCCGAGGTTAAACTAGAGTAAAATAATAAAATCTATTAAAGAATTTATTTTTTAAAGTTTATTATCTATTTTCATATTAATTTAAATAAAATGACCAAAAACAAAAATAAAATATATTAAAATATATAGTTTCAAATAAAATGACGACTTAGTAAAAGAAGTTTTATTTATTGGATATTTTTTCGACTTTCACCGGTAGTATTTATCTGCCCTTTGTTTACATTTTTAAACCTTCGAATTCACACGAATTAATTTAAGAAAATAAACATACTATTAAAATAGTTCATTTAACAAATTAAACATACTATTAAAATATTTAATTTAACAAATTAAACACAACTATTAAAATATTTAAACTTTTTATAATTATTTTCATTTATTTATATTTCAAAATTCAGTGTTTTTTTAAAGGCTGGTTTTAGTTTACGAATTAGTTTTTGAACTAAACTGTATTGATTGGTAAGGAAAACATTTTTTTTAAAATAAATTTTGAAATTTATTTCCAATTTAAAAAAAATATTTTCGTGTGTTATCTGATAATATTATATATGTGTGTGTGTTTCTTTTTACAGATATTTTAATTTTAAAAATGGCTGGAAAAAACCCTGGAGTTTCCACTCGAAGTAAAGGAGCAATTAAATGTTCAGGTTTACCATCACCTTTGGATTAAACAGAGCCACCAACCTTTAGGCAAATAATTCAATATAGCTATTTTTTAATGAACACCTATCCCCATCTTTCTTGTTATGGTATTTCGAAATTAATAGCAAATGACGTGATAAATATTTGGAAGGCTGTCAACCCTCGTTTGCCTTTGTTAAATGAAAATAGTGTTGTCGTCAAGGTGAATATGCTCTGCTTTCAGAAGGCAAAGCAAATAAATAGAAAACATCTACCTGCTGCCCAAACAAAATTCTGGAAGGAAAAAATAGATACATTATTTGATATTTCATCATGTTCGTGCAAGCTTCCCATTTTAAGTTGTGACAATATTAATGTCAAATGCGACAAAGAAAATTGCCAGACCAAGCACATCATCTGCACTTGCCCTCTGAAGCGAAAAGTAAGTTATTTTCTATTTTTATTTTTGAATTTATTATGAAAGGGATAACTTAATGTCTAAATTATGTAAATTTTGAGAAAAAACATTTCCACAGTTGATATAAATATTTAAATCAATTTTTTCATTTTATTTTACATGTAAAATATTTTTAATTTAATATGTTAAACTGTATTTTTAATCTTAGTAAATTTCATTTTAATCTGATATTCCAGGTTCCTACAGAAGACCGAGAATATTTAAAAGACCAAAGGAGTAAAATAGGGCCCAAGGGCACATTCCAACTTGGTCCAATAGATAAAACCGCAATAAAAAAAAGTAAAAGAAAAGGAGAAAGAGAAATGAAAAGAAAAGAGGGCTTTGTTCAAACATTTAGATGGCACCACAAAAAGCCCCACAACATTCAGTGGTCCATTGGGTAAATTATGTGCAAATGATTGCCATAATTTACCACAAATAGCATTTTCCGCTGTTGGGAATCCCTTGGAGTGTGAATTTGAAGACAAGGATAGCCTAAGTAGTGACCAAAGACTGCTCTACGAGTATACAGTTGGGATTTCTAGAGGTAAGGTAGACCCTAGATTTGTATCCTGGAAAATTGGACCATTGAACCAGGCTAGATGGTTAACATTGGCTATCAGGCTCATGTGCCTATGGACTCGTGGGACATATCCGCAAAATCTTTCAACCAAATTGCATAGTTTGATCAATTTTATTGTAAATGTATATGCGATTTGTTGGTTTGACATTAAAAAAAATAACAAATTCCACCACCAACAAATGTACATTTATAATATGATTCGGAGAACACAGAAGCAAGCAACTGAAATTAAAAAAAATTACACTTAAAAACATTCAGTTTAATGCTTTTGCATTACTGCCAGAAAATATTTTATTTTCTATGGTAAAATCAGATGAACTTGAAATAAGAGAAGAGGGAATAAAAAGAATTTTACCATTAGGTAAGTTAATATTTCTTCATATAAAACTTACATCAATTTATTGTGCCATTTTAAAGATTACATTTAATTTCACCAAATCTTATTAAAGCAGTATAAATTGCATTTAAAGATTAAACTCAAATTATTTTTTATATTGTTTCAGAAGAGGGGAACCAGCCAAGAAAAGACTTAAAAAGATCCCGATGATCAACTTCAAGGCTCTACACTGGACAAATTTAATAGATTTGTCAGTAAATGGAGTCTGTGAGCCACCACTTACACAAGACTTTTCTGACAGTGAATTAGAGAGTTCATTGTTAACAGGCGAAAAGCTTGACTTGCCAGATTTCCCTTCACATTCTCAAGGTGTTGAACGAGCTGTTAAGTTGGTGACAAAGGCTTCTCAATGTGTATACGGCTTTGAAGCAAGGCACCGGCACATACTTGGGAAAGTTTTGTGCCAACAATTAAGACCCGCTTTTTCATCGAAGGGCTCTTATTTAGAACATTTTGATTCTTTATATTAAAAATAAATAATTATTTGTTTTTCCAAATTGCTTGTTGTATTTTCATATCAGGAAAAAATTTTTGTCAATACATTCAACAATTTCTGTTTAAAAAATAGAATTTCAAACTCTGCGCAGTTAAGTGGGGGGGGGCTTAAATTTCAATTTGAAATTTTTTTATAATTTTGTTTCAAATTATATTCCCATCAAATAAAATAAGATTTCTTGGCTTAAATGCTGAAATTATTTAGTTTGGAGATCAATATTTAGGCTAAATCCACCAAAATCGAGGGTTTTTCCGCCCGTATTTATTTAAAATCTTTTATGTCAAATTCGCAAAAAACCGTTGAAGACTCAGATCTAATTTTTGGTATGAGTATTCAATAGGTATAGACACAACTTTCGGTCCATTAACGTTTTTGATTTTTAGAAAAAAGTTAAAAATCGACCTACCCTAATACATATATACGTAAAAAACACTTCAAGCTTTCGTAAAAAAAAGAAAAGAAAAGATAGTAATTCGTGACAAAATTTATCAAAAAGAAAAACAATATTTTAAAGTATACTTCTGTTTCCTTGTCTTACTTTGTTTTGTTTTGTTTTTGTTTCGGTTGCTGTTGAGAAAAGATGAAACAGCATTTCTTTTGTCAAATTTCATACAGGCCTTAACCAGGGAACTTAGGAACACGGTATGGGATATCTCAAAAACTTTAGGAGGTGAGCCCCTTCTAAAGAATATAAAAAAATTAGAAAATCGAAGGGACGGTGGATATAGGGTGTGCTTGCAAGATATAGAAATATCTTTTAGACTAGTTTGTACTGCTGATGAAGAAAAATACCACGTATCACTATTGATCACTAGTGGCCCTGTTGGACTCATAATTAATGGCAACTAATGAAGGTTTAACTTGGCTAGAATGTAAAAGGCCTTAGAAGACTATTATGGGATAGTCCCAAATCCCAACAAGTGCATAGTTAAATTAGCTAATGGAAGACAGGGTAAAGAAGACAATATTCAAGGTTATATGCTGAGAATATTGCGACTGGTAAAAAGGGCATATAGTGCGATAGATGCAGGTAATGCATTAGTTAAAAAAAAAACAAATTCTATGATTTTTTTATAGATGGACTCAGAGAAAAAGATGTGAAAATGGCCGTAATGAGGGATGCACCTTCGGATCTCAACGCAGCTTATGAGAAAGCCGTAAAAGGTGAGATGGAAAATTCGGCTCAACGCAAGTCATGAATAAGAAGATGAACCCATAGAGGTTTGTTATGCGAGACTGCAGGTTAGAGTCGAAGTCGTAGGTCGATCAAAATTCTCAAAACAAGATAGATGGAAAAAAATTAGAGAATAGGGGGCCTGCATATAAAACAAGAGAAAAGGAAGAAAAAATAGGTATGTTATAAGGAGTTTCAGTTGTGGTAAGTGGGCCACATGTGGAGAGATTGTAAACACCGCAGTTAGGGAAACGGAGGCGCACCGTTCGTACAACGCCCGACAGACGGAATGAAGGCATACCGACGCATGTAATCGGTAACATGGGGGCTGCAAATTCCGTTTCTATTAGAATAGATAGAAATAGACTCAGGGCTTTAGTAGATACAGGTGCAGAGGTTTCTGTCATAAAAAGTAGCGTTTTTAAAACACTTATACAGACACCTGAGCTACATAGTAGATCAATTAATTTATGGACAACAAATGGGCCCCCATTACTTGTAGGAGATATCGCCCGATTAAGCACGAGACAGCAGAACACAAAATGTTTTAAATAATAATAATAATAATAATAATAATAATAATAATAATAATAATAATAATAATAATAATAATAATAATAAAAGAATAACAATAAGAAAGACTTTCGCTGGTGAGGACAACTATTGATCGTAACCAGTTATACATTCATTTTGAAATTTTCATCTCAATGTTTCTCGTTATGTACTGAATATTAGTTAATGAAACCTGCATGAAATATCCTCCTTATTAAATTTTAAAGAGTTCCTATTCTGAAAGAAGTTTTTAAAATTTTAATCTAAAGATTTTTTCATTATTCAGACATGTATTACAAAGAGGAGGTTGCAAAAATGAGGTGTAGTGTTAGGAGAAATACAAACTGAAACAGACAATATTCAGACCTGTAATAATACAAAGAGGAGGTTGCAAAAATAAGTTGTGTGGGGAGAAATACAAACTGAAATAGAGACAAGGAGAGTTTTAAAATATAATCTTAAAAAAGATAAGATACAAGTTAGAAAAGCATTTCATTCAAGGCATGAAAATTGTTAAACAAAATGTTTTTACTACAAGCTTTAAATTAAAAGTACAAGATTCAATTTGAAATGTATTTATCTTCAAAGTGCACTTTTATAAATTTTACAAAATAAGGTATAACAATTTAATTTAAATTGATCCAAAAATTACCTTGGATTTTTTTTTAATTTAATGTACATTTTGTTGCATATAAAGGCATTGTCTTCCATCTAGCAATTAATGATATAGATATAAAATGTTAAATGATTTTTTAAAGTGCAACAGGATTTACATTACATAAAATAAATCAAAGGTAATTTCTTGATTGAATGTAAATTACATTTTCATACCTTACTTCGTAAAATTAATAAAATTGCACTTTACAGATAAATAAATTTCAAATTGAATCTGGTACTTTTATTTTTAAAGCCTATAGTAAAAAAAATTTATTTACCAATTTTCATGCCTTGGATGAAAGGCATTTCTAACTTGTATTATACAAGGCCAGGACTGGCTTAGGATAAATGGGGGGAGGGTGTACTTTGACTTAGGTTCGATAAAGTAGGAAATAAATTCATAGCGTTAGCAGAAGATGCTAATATCTCAGCCATAGTAAGACTAGGGGAAAAATAATATTAAAACCCCAGTACCTGCATGATTGCACGACTCGTGCCGGTAATCTAAACGGTAAAGGGCTGGAGTATGAGGTAGAGCAAATAGATAGAGGATTTCTTAGTGAGTTCGTACGAAGTTTGGTAGCGAGGACGAAGAACAGGAGAGTGGGATTTTTTTTTAAGATGGGTTAGAAAAAGTACTCTGCATATACGAAAATTAAGTAAACTGTGAACAGTGTCCTATTCAATAAAAATAAAAATAAAAGATCCCTTATCTACCTGGTTCAAGCAACTGACTTCTTAGAAAAAGATAGAGCCTCTTCACGTTTCAACAAAATAATTGAAATGTAAAGTTGAAAATTAAGAAAATTGAGTAGAAGCTAGCATAATCCATCGGACGTCAGCTGGCTCAATATCAATTTTTTAAAGTTGAGATGAAAATACCACCGATGTTATTTTTAAAAGAAACACAACCATACATTGAAAGATACCCCGAGAAAAAGAAATGAAAAAAAAAACGTGTGTGTGTGTGTGTGTGTGTGTGTGTGTGTGTGTGTGTGTGTGTGTGTGTGTGTGATAATGAATTTGTCTTAATAATGTTAAAAAATGCCCACGGAAAAAAAGAAGAACAAAAAGAATAGAATAATAACTAACAAAAATGCATTAACAGTGGTAGACAAGAGAAAAAGTTTAAATGATTTATTGTGGAACATAAAACGTTGTTGAAAAAAAAATAATAATAAATAAATGTGGGAAAAAAAGAAATATGCATGAATTCTAAAATTTCTGAAAAAATATTATATGTATATATAATTTTTTTTTTGGTGGCGAGGGGAGAAATGTTGGGGAAAGGTGCGAGAAAGCTAATGTCCAAGCAAACCAAAATAAACAATGGAATTCCCGAGCTGGTGACTACCTGGATGCATGACGTCAAATCTTTTATGTGTCAGCCAAGTCAAACAAAACTAAACAATGAACCCCCGGGCTGGTGACGACATTGATCAATGACGTCAAATCGTTTATGGGTCAGACCAGACAAACAAAAATTAGCAATGGAATCCCCGTGCTGGTGACGACCGGGATCCATAACGTCAAATCTTTTATGGGTAAAACCGAAAGTGAGCGAAACGTGTTAACAACGAGCTGGCGAAGAACTGAGGAGGAGGTCGACGACACTTCATTAAAAGAGAAAAGAAAAACAAAGCAGGAGACAGTCAGAGAGACGTAAAGCTGAGGGTCGAATTGTCACTGTTTGCACCCACCTCTACCACTAATGTCTACCGCCGTTTTTGTGTATGAAATGTGTATATTAAATCTATCGGTCCTGGATATTACCTTAAACTATATCCAGTTCTGAGGCTCCAGATTGCGGGCTTTGGGGAGTATGGAGCCACCCTTTTATTGTCATTACTCCCAGGTCCACTCTGACCCGGAGTAAAAATCTATTGATCCGGCATTAAATAACCTGAAAAGGGTTGATATGCCATTAAACACAAACAACAAACAAAACATTAAATCTATCTTAAAATAAGCTTAGTCTGTTTTTGTAAACAAAGTATCTCGTATTCATTGATAAAGGAATTAACTGCCCATTTTAATGGCTAGACGATTACAAACCTAACATATATGTAACATAAGTACGTTTAAAAACATTATGTAAAGATCGTGTGAAACTGTTCCAGTTTACATCTTACTTGCCTCGCTGTCTTCAGGTTTTGCTTCCGATATCAGCTTTACTTATAAATTTTACTTACAAGAAGTGAACTCTTTAGAAACACCTATTACCCGCATGACAATGTATCTATACTTTCTATTTTAATATTTAAATTAAATTAACGTTATCTGTAATACTGGGCAACACCGGTTCATCTGGTATGCGCGCGCACACACGCACGCACACACACACACACACACACACACACATATATATATATATTCAGATTGTAAGAGATTATATAATAATTTCCAATGTCAAAGTTTAGCTAGCGAGAGGCATAACAGCATGGAAACCTAAAGGCCAAAGACTCGGGTGTCGCACTCCCGTGGGCTCATCATTGATACATATATTATTATTTTATATTTTAATTTGTACTTCTTTTTTTAGATCATGGAAGCAAGTTTATATGTTATTGAAATATATTTTTAAATAGTTTTAACGAATTCTGGATGTTCTCATGTTTTCTTTGTTAGACGACCTCTGCAAAAAAAAAAAAAAATGAAAAAATATTTACAATGAAAAATACTGTTTTCGCTGACTATTTTTGTGATAGGAGATATCCCAAAGAGGGGGATGATGTCTAATTCTTTGGAAATGTTTTCATGTGTGCATTTCTCCCTTTTCCTTGTTTATTAGGGTCGGTACATGATAACTAATTGTTGTTTTCTTTACCTATTTTCTGTTTATTTACCTTTATTTTCCGTTACTTTGTTTATTTTTTCTTCTTACCCGTGTGGAGGCGTGGAGGGCATTAGTACTTTGTCATATAATGTGTTGTCGTGCATATTTTTACTCTCATCAAATGCAACGGAAACCATTAAGACATATGCAAGGTAAGACATTTTGTTTACTGCCTTAAAACATTCTCTATTCTATGATAAAACATGTGGTTGGTTGGTTGGTTGTTTGTTTTGTTTTACTGCATATCAACCCTTTCCAGTGTATTTTATGCTGAATCCAGTGATTTTGAAGAAAGATTTTACAATATTATATATTTGTTTTTTTTTTTAAGTCGGTTTCTATTTAACTCATAGTTGGGACCCTAACAGATACTACCATTCCTGGTCAGAGAGGACCTGGGAGCAATGGCAATTAAAGGGCTCACTATCGGGTATAATTTAAGGTCATATCCAAGACCGTTAATTTAGGAAGCCAGTAAGGAAGTGGGAGTGTAGAAAAAAGGGGGAAGCGACGGAGACTATTATTTAATTTTTTTTTTGTTTTTTTTTCGCTTTGCAAAACATGACTTAATCAGGGAGTAATCTTCCGACAGCCTGATCTGATTGCACCAGAAAACATGTGGAGGTTTAATTAAAAAGAATATTAATAATTAGAGAATTAAATATGTATTCATATATCACTTACTCAATTATGTATTCCAATTTCGTTTTTAAATATTTTATTTATTTTTGTTGGGGAGATGGTATGAATGCGTGTAAATGTGTGTGTGTTCCCTTGAATTGGCTGTTAATGTTACATGATAAGGGATGTCCCATTTTCATGTAAGTATAAAAATAGAGAATGTAGTTAAAATGAAAATGAAATAGCATAGGCGAAATTCGAACCTCGTAATTAAGTTTCAGAAATAGATTACGTGTGAGAATTTAAAAATGTTAAACAAACTTGTTTAGAATATAGATAAAATATTCAAGAAAAGAATGTGAGCTGTCAAGTTTGTTATGAAATTTTAAATTGAAAGAATTCAGCTTATGAGATAATGTTTTTAACATATTGGAAAAATAGGTTACTGAGAAAAAAGAAAAGATTTGGACACGTATGTCCAGAACACGTGAAAGACGGCACATGTTTTAACATGTGTATGACGTGACGGAAAATAGAAAGTTCTCGGAATAGAGAAAAAACTTTAGTTAGAGTTAGACAGTCAGTGAAGAAACTCGGAGAGATGCAGTCGTCTAGAAAGCGAGACGTCACGTTGAAACTAAAATGTGAAACTTGAATTTTTGGTGATGGAAACACGGCCGTGTGACGAAATAAACCATCATGTGTTTTGTAAAGCTCGTATTGTCTTATGATTCTTACAAAAAGGTAAAGTGAAATTGTATCATATATTTGTTTTATAAAATGTCTTTACATACACGTCTCAACATCATCATGTCTACACAATGTCTGAACAGTGAACACTCTCCCCTTCACTCAAAGAGCTTTCTTCTTCCAATCAACACAATTAAGGAATGAACATTTAATATATAGGAATCTCTTATAAACGAACAATCTCTCTAAGTCTCTTTCAACAACATCTCACTCTGAGTCCTTTCAACATCCCTCTTATTAAATCTCTCTCTCAAGAGAAACTCTCACTAAGACTCGTATCTTTACTAATAAGAACTCACGTAACATACGCACAAGTGGTACCTTCGTCTACAACAACATCTCTCTCTCTGAGTCTTTCTAAGCATCACTTCTAATAAGTCTCACCTCTCAATGAAACCCCTATATGTAACATTAATTCTTATTTATAATTTATTAATTACGTTTGTTGATATAAATGAAAGATATTTATGAATAAGCGTATTATATTTCGTAGTGTTCCTATTTATTTGTCTCCCAGTCTGGACAGAGTAAGACACAGGTTTTTTAGTGTGGGGAAAATCCCGTTTCCTAAAATGGGGCACTCAGGATATGCACAGGAAAAGGAAATGTCTCAGCAGAAACATTAGCGTGTAAATTTGTCAATATTTATAAAAAAATATACATGTCTATTTTTATTGAACACTCTTACTAGCCTCGTTAAATGTGCCGATTTTCCCTCTTGCATGAATATAACTTACACATATATACATATACATATACACACACACACACACACATATATATATATATATATGTATATATATATATATATATATATATATATATAGGTGTGTGTGTTTGTAATGATCGAAGTATCTTTGGTCATGGACGTTCAAAATATATACTGTCATACAGTATATCTAAATGAAATATGAGTTTATTAAGTAAACAATAAATAGTGGTGACGGAGACAAAGTTGTTAACGAAACACTCTAAGAACTTGGATATACAATCTATACCTAAATATAAATACATAGCCCATATGGAAATCTACGTGCCCAAATTGGATTCATTTCGAACACTGTTCTGCTTACATGTTTTACGGATGTATACAGCACGTCAGCTTTCAAATCCTCTTATGCCGTTATTATAATATTCCAATTCTATGCACTTTACACAATAAATGCTTAATAAACCATGACATTTTATTCATTAATCTAATCCTCGTGTGGCCTACGCATCATGATATGCTGTTACTCCCAAGTAAAAAAAAAAACTCAGGAAGAGTGGACTCCCGAGTAAAAAAAGTTTGAATCAATTTCCTGCCATAAACCACTTTTAGAATTAAGGCGACGATAGCATCCTGTAAGTGTGTGTGTTTTTATAGAAAGAAATGTGATTATAAATATATAGTGTGTGTTTTTTTATAGAAAGAAATGTGATTATAAATATATAGAGAAAAATAAATAAACAATAACAAGCTCATCTTTTTCGTGCGAATGAAACGTAAAAAAGCCCATAAACATTAAACGAATATTCAGCCATGAACATCTGTTTATAAATACTTGCCTTGATGCCTGGCGTGTCCGGGGATTTTAGAGGTGTGTGTTCAGCTAAACAATGTGTTAGTAGGCAGGTAGGCTCGAACCTTTGACGCAAGGCGAAAAATGAATTGGCAGGAAATCTGACGTCTGACTGTTACTCCATGACGCGACCGGAAGTCTGTAACGTAAAAATTAGCCAAAGTAAATCAAACCGATTCGATGACTGGCAAAAATTCCTCGTAAAAATCGACGCCACCTTGTAGAAAACTTACCAATTGAGGGAAAGTCATCATTGTTTTTGGCGAATATTTGGATATTTGCCGTCCGAGATGACGGACCTCAAAATGACCCCGATCTCGTAAAAAATACCTGGCCTCTGCGAAAGTTTTAAGCAGACATACATACATACATACGTACATACATGTATGCATTCATTTAAACAGACAGGAGAGATTTATATGATAGATTATTTATATATTTGTTGATTTATCAATAAATCTTTGATTAATATAATCACATTGTTTTCTATTACTTTAGAATCTATGGCATCATTGCGTCTACTACAGCTATACACTTTATTAAGAGTTGTTTTTTAATTAATAACAGTCCTATTTATGTATAGAACTAGCGTCTTTCTTTATATAAATGTGGTAGATAATAACATGCAAAGAACTAATTTCTTGTTATTCGAAAAGTATTACTTAGAAATTGGTATATGATTGTTATAAAAAATATACTCTTGCTGGTAAATGTAATAATAGAAAAAAACATACACAACAGTTAACTTAAAAATAGATATATTCAAGATAGAAAATGAAGAAAAACTTCTTAGTGTTCGGTGTTAAGTAAGAGACAGGATTGCCAAACAAGTAATGCACTTGGAGTTGTGCACATGAATTACTTCGAGCAATTTCCATAGTCCCAGCTTACATTATTAGAAAAGACTCGTTAGACAATCTAATAATGTATAATCTGCAAGAATAAGCTTCTTTGAAAAACACACCTGTGATTTTTTTTTCCAGAAACTAGAGTAATAGGCTAAACTAATCCTATTTTCGATATATTTCCAGTTAATACCAAGAAGTTATAAATATCCACCATTTTCTTATGTATTTAGTATTTTAAACGTATGGAATAATGAACCACTTACTAATATTTTGCTCTTAGACAAAGTGAAAAATAGGTAACTCGTTGTCAACAAAGCCTCAGCTTTTTCCTATTGCATTAACTTGAAGACAATTCATTATGTAAGTGAATTTTACTTACCCACAGTTAATATTTAATATGGAGTAATGTTAAGAGTAATCTTTACATGTCCTACTAACAAACTTTTTTCTGTTATTGATTATAGCATAAATTTTAGCAAAAATCCCTTTATTGTTTCTTTGTAGACTCAGCAAAACAAACCTTTTATAACTATATAACAGTTTTATAAGATATAGATTTTTTTTACTGTTCATGAATTTGTGTTTAACTCATAGTTAATATTAACAATCATATTGACATGGAATGTAAGGGTTTACTCTGAAATCATTCTGCTTTTTAGGATACATCTTTCTTTAAGAAGAACAGCAACAACTTGCGCGTTCAAGATAAAAGAAGGCGAAAAATGAATTCTAATAGCAATCGGTCAGAGGAAATCTTCAACGTGGAAAACTGTCGACATCTATGGATCGAAATATTAAAGTGGTGTAATTCTGTGCGTATTCGGTTAGTTTATATTAAAAGACATCGAAAAAGCGTAAAATATGCGTTTTGCATCGATTATAGTACTAATTGCAACTTAAACTTCTTAAAAATATAAATTAACTAGGTGTATCCTGCTACACGTTGATGTGGCCCAAATTGGCACAATGGTAAAAGTTCCAATATGAGGAAATGCATGCTTCTTATAGATTTAATTTATCATTTCGTATGAGTACACAGTGTTTGATGTTCAATTTTCTTGGCTTGTTCAGAGATTTTCTGGTATAGTGACGCTTTGAACAGTAACATAAATTGATCCTGTGAAAAAAACAGTAAGTGTGTAGCTGTAAACCACACAATTGTAAAGATTGCTTCCTGAGCTTTGTTGATGGTTATTGCAAAAGACAATAAAATTGGAAAGATCACTTTCCTAAAGTCCAATGATGTATCAGGTGGAATCAAAGTAATGCATGCAATGAAGTTATATTCATCTTTGAAAGGTCCAGTTAAGATTTTTGTTTATATTATATTGTTTGTTATTTTTTTTTACTGCTCTCCATGTTCCATTGCAAAGCTTGTATTGGTTTATATTTCACACTGTGATAATTAGTACGCTAATTTTCATTTGCAATACATGCGGTGGCATCCCTGGCAAATCTAGTTGTTGGATGAGTGACCACTTTATCTGTTTCCACAACAGTGACGATGGATTTGCATTTGACTACCTCACCTTGGATTTTACGTTGAATAATACCGTTACGTTCATGGATGCCTTTGTATTAAGCTGCAATAATAGCTCGTTCAGTCAGTCAAATGGTATTCGTATAATTAATTTAAATATCTGGAAAATCTATTTTTACCCAACTTCTTCTTTTGATGTAATAAAATTACTGAAGTTAACGGTCAAAGAATTTCGCCTTAAACTCGGATCAGCCGGTAATTTTCCATACCCAATTTCCCACAAGTGATGCAAAAATCCACGTGCGGATCGAGCAGTCTGCAACTGGGCACGGACATTTTGAGTTAAGTTCAATGTCTTCACATGGCATCAAAATAGAGTACTTTAGGCAATCATTTATTTATGTTGTTGATTAAGGAATTACAGGTAACATTTGTCTGAAATAACCTGCAAGCAATATTACTGCATTCCCAAATGGTCTGACATTGTCACTTAAGTCTTTCAAGGAGCGACCAAGAGCCTCAAGTGAATTTTTGCGTGCCATTGTGCATTCATCCGAAAAAAATAAGTTTGCATTTCTGAAATATCTTCGCCTGACTTTATAGTTTGGAGATGTTGAACATGAAATATTTGTAAAATTGAATGTTTAATAGTAGTTTCACAGCAGAATAAGCAGTTCTTCTTCTTCGTTGCAAGGTCGCAGGAATGCCTTATTCACTGTAATTATTTTAGGTGACTAATATAGGATTGCTTCATATTTTAATAATGCCTTATTAACTGTAATTAATAAAGAAGACTGAAATAGGATGAGGGATTAGAGATGGGCAGAGAGAGAGGAAGATATAGATATAGAACAGAGAAAGTGAGAGTAAAATAGAGAAATAGGAGGAGATAGAGATAGATGGAGTAAGGGATATACATAGAGAGAATGGAGCATTAGAAAAAGAGAGGGAGCGAGACAAAGAACAGGAGAGAAGGGGAGATAGATAGAGGGAGTTAGAGTGAGAAAGGGTCTCGAAGATAGATCGAGAGAGTGATATATAGAGAAAGATTGAGAGAAAGAGCGGGAGAGATTGATCGAGAGGGATATAAAGAGAGGAAGAGAGATGGGGAGAGAATTCTTTTAACAATTGAATAGTTTATTTATTATTTATTTCATCCGAATTAACAATTTACTGGACATTCCATTTAAACCTATTGTTCTTTAAAACTTATGTCCAGGGTTCGATTTCTGCTTTCTCTTATTTTCATTTTAACTAATCTCTCTATTTTTATACTTACATTAACAGAGGACAGCCCTTATCATGTAACACTATTCAGTATGTGTTTTTTAGTTTGCATATTATTTGCTTCAGTCACTGTAGAGTGATAAAGTTATGGAATGCTACTATATGTGAAATATTTTGATAAAAATGTGTCAAGTCAACAAAAAATTCGATATTGCAAGAAAGTAAAGTCAGGCGACAGATCCTACTGAGCCCAATTAAACCTATACTTCACTTTGACAAAGACGACCTTGTAAGCAACATTGCTGTTGATATGTTTCCCTGATGATCCCACTGATTGTTTCACTCAGTATAGTTAAGGAGATTTAGTAAAACCAATTAATAAAAAATTAAATGAATACACATCTAGTTAGCTTTGTTTTGCTATTATAGCTTCTATTATCTTTTATTAATCTGAAGTTATACTAAATATTGTTTGTATTTGTAGTAGATAATCCAGATTGTTTATCATGTACCTGGCAAAATCATTTTCCATTTAGTTTATTTTTAAGATGGTAATAGACTAGTAGAGTGATGCAATGAGTATTTGAATAGAGAGTAATTGGAGTTAAAGACACTAAATATTTTGTAAATATAACACTGATGAGAAAAGACATAACTTTAAGATTATATCAGATATTAAAACAAATAGACTGAATTTCAACATAATCTGAATCTAAATCTCTGAACTATATTTTAGATTTCTTAAGTGTTTAAAAAATATGGGAATAATGTTTTGATTTATTCTGCTTATTTTAATTGATATCTTTGTATACAGGTACGACCTCAGAAAATATCGTCTTATATACATACAGTGAGTTCTGCGTTGAGTGTAATTAACTGAAATACTATATGAGCACCGGGTTTTAGTCTTGCCTTTGCGCGTTATTATTTAATTCTAAAAAATGTTAATATGCATTATTGTTACAGTTTATTATATTCACCTAATAAGTGAAAACCATGTGAAAATATTATTTAATTGCTTGGAAATATGCTAAAATATCATCGTGTAAACGATAGGAGCCTTATGCAACAACGTTACAATATTATAATTCATAAATAAAATTCAGAAAGTCGAAATACTGATAGATCTATATAGATTCCCTTTTATTTTATATTGGCTGTGTTGCAACATAAATCTAATAGAAATGAATGTATTCTTCTGAGGCTTGATACAGTCTACAAAAAAGACAAAAAGATATAAAGAGAACTAAGTAAATTTAAATGTTCTTGTTTCCGGGTAGAATAAACCTTTTGTAAAACAAAGTCAGTCTCTTGTGCTTTCGTTTAATCGCCAAAGAAAAGCAACTTAATATATCGCTAATGTCGCATTCATACGTACCCTCTCAGAATACTTGTTTTCTAAAAAAACAAAAAAAAAAAACAAAGACGGCATGAAAACTGAAACTAATGATTAAACCACCTGTGGTTAAACTGTGGTTCGTTTTATTTATGTACTTAATCTTTATTTGCATGATAATTTGCTCTATAGGATACATATACTAATACTGGTGAAACTCTTTTAATAAATAAACTATCGGCCTTTTATTTGTTTAAAAACGAAATCTGGAACTTACAAAAAAAGTGGGTAAAATAAGAAAGCATATATGAATCGGTGGATAGATATGTAAAATCATCAATGCTAAATAATTTATAATATACAATCCTCTAGATGTATATGTATTTTGAGACAAATTTCAATAAATTTGAAGGTAAAAACTACGCAAATGTTGGACTAATTTATTTTGTGTAGATTCATTTACAGATATTTTAGAATTTATATTTAAGTTTATGCAATATAATTGGGCATATTTCTGTTGTTTAATATATATATATATATATATATATATATATATATATATATATATATATATATATATATATATATATATAAGAACTGCCGACTGTCAACACGACGGTTCTAGGTTCAATCCTTGGCTTGGGAGAGATGCTAGTCTATGGCATTGATGAGTTGTGATACAACGAAACAGGGATGTATGTCGATGACTACAAATATATATATATATATGTATATATAAGTATACACATATATATATACATATATGTATAGCCATGTATATTTTCATAACTTACTACCTAGCTCTACCTATGTATCGAGCAATGTTGCAGTGGATACTGTAAATTTATACATGAAAGTGCGCGCGCGCACACACACACACACACACACATATATATATATATATATATATATATATATATATACATACATATATATATATATATATATATATATATATATATATATATATATATATATATATATATGAAAGTGCACTACCGGTTACTGCTCTAGTGAGTTACTCAGAAACAAAGAATTAAACTGTCCTCATGAGTTAAAAAAACAGCACAAATGTAATAGAATAAGTTGCCTTAACGCCTACTTTAAATATTAACCTGGATTTAAAGGCATGTGCGATTCGTATTAACACTCAAACATGATCGAGTATCATTGCAACCACTTTGCTTCCTGCGTACTTGTTTTCACTTCTATATGCAAGTGTTAATTTTCACAGGTGTTAAATCAATACATTTTTAACAATGAAATTTGATTTACTCTAAAGCATGATAAGTCGATGTGGAATAAAACACCTTTAAAACGAAAAAATAATCTGACTTCTCGGGAGACCCACACTTTTCCCATCTCAGAGAAATCAGGGATATATGTTTTCTGGTTTCTTCCCCTTTGGTGGGTGGAGCGAAATTCAAATATAATCGAATAAACTCTTACATACAAGCTTATAGCATGCCTCGCTCATCCACTACCGCGCAAACAAGAAAAAAAGTAAAACACAAATAGACTGTCACTCTGCTTATATTCACATTGTCTTTAAAAAATTCCAGCATAGAATCAATAATATATATATATATATATACACACACACACATACATATATATATATATATATATATATAAATATATATATATATATGGGTGTGTGTGTGTAAGCATACGCAACTCATGAATGTCTGAGATTTACTCTTCTAGCAAAACTCGATTTACAAAATCTTGTACCCAGATGGTGAATTGTGTGCATTTGCTGGGAGACTAGGTAGACTACTACAAAACTGAAAGCTCTTATTCTTATTAGAAGATATTGTACCGAAAAAAATATCCTTTATGTACTGAATAAGATTTATAAGAAATTGTGATTGATCTAATTTTTTTTTAAACTTTAAACGAAAATGTTATTCAAGCTGATCTAGGTTGTGCCCTCATTTGCATATAAGTTATATCTTCAAACTTAATACTATCAGTTAATCCATCGATAAGAAAATATTTTAACTACAAATATATAAAATATACACACACATAAGAACATATATTTGAATATAATTCATATTGAGGAATCTGATAGGCGTTTTTACATGAAAACTAAAGGTAGAATGAATATTATTTTCTACACTATCACTTTAGAGTACTAAACTGAAAACGATGTTCAAGTATATGAGTAAGACCTGCACAAAATAATTGGGCAAAAGTCAGTGTAATATAGTTCAAATATGCCGGTCTTATCTTGTAAATCTAGAGATGAATTATAGACAAGTTTCAAATTTAAATAAACTAAATATCTATTACAAATAATACTTCTTACCCAAGTATAATATACACTCGTAGTCGTTGGGAAAGAAGGTTTTTATAATCTGTAAGTACAATAATCTTCAGCTAATGATTAGGTTTTCCGAACAGAATTTAATACACACAACACGAAACATTTGAACGAATTGATGAGATTTCTTAAATATCGACAAAATGTATCTCTTTTCGTCGAAGAAGTAAGTGCTTTATTCAATTCTCGTAAATAAAAGATATGTTATTGTGCAGGTTATAGAGGTTTGTCTTGTTTTACTTCTTAATGGGCCCCAATTGGCAGCAATATTACATTGGCCTTAATTACGGTTCATATCTACGCATAAAAACTATTGGAATCCATAGAGTATTATATAAATATAACATTTAGATCGTGTAGTATATGTTGATTCAGTATAACCGTCAGCCATACGTGTATGGAGTAATCAGTATTTGTTTGAAATGTGTTCTAATTCGATATACACATGACCAATTGTTTCATTGACTTAATATAATTAATTTATTTCTTCTGAAAATTACATTTAATAAGCGTTTAAAGTTTCGTTACGAATATAACTGTTACATATAGAATGATGGCGCCCTTATGTTGATGGGCATTTTTATTTTGAATTCTTCGCCATAACAGGTAGTATTATAGCAATCTAACAAGCTTTCACGAAAAACACCCGTCTACCTGAAATCACTGTCAGTAATTTTCCCCAGTCTTTATCTGTGCATAAATCAAAACGTAGAGTCCATGAACCAAGCTTCTTTCTTAAAAGTGAACGCCTGTGGAACTCTATTCCGGTTGCCCGTTTCCCACATGACTACAACTTGAATGTATTCAAGTCCAACATAAACAAATTCCTGATAAAACGCCGCTTAAGTAAGACAGTTTTTCAAATCTCCATTACTAATGATTACTACGGTATTATCCTATTGATTACTGTACATGCAGAACCCTTATTCCCGAGTGGTTCCGGACTTTTATAAGTGGTGACTACCACGTAAAAAAAAGTAAATAATGGGAAGCACGGTGCTTGATGATTGCAGAGAAAAAAATTCTTTAAAGTGAATATATTATAGGTAAATCTCCCACAGGGCGCCATTTTAGTACTTATAACTCGTATTGCAATTATCCAACTTAATTAACAAACTCAAGCAAGATGTTACGACTAACATCACCGTTCAAGAACGAGTGTGACCCGCACTATACTGTTAAGGTGCCGCTAGAACAAAGGTCAAACAAGAGACCATAATAATATTGTAGCAATCCGGGATCAACCTTGAAAGACTAATCTTATTTACCGAAAAGAGACATGGTAATTATGCCATAAATGTCCAATATCGCCCTTTCAGTTTACCACATGTGTTGATTGCTAATTAAGCTGGACAACGGGTCATGGTCTCGAGGCTATTCAGGATAGATTTATATAGATTATCACAAGTGTTAAGCAGTAACGAACCCAGAAAACAATACAAGCAATTCATCTATGTATGGGAATAGTTATTGAAATCACAGCGGAAAAAAGAATTCATCGGACGTACGTGTGTTACGCTTTTCTGATTATAAATTACCCGATAAGGAAATCATATTTATTAAAAATGGAAATATATAGTAATAACATATTACGTATTAGTATATAGATATTCTAATTTAATATTCATAGCAGGTTATAACAGAATATCCTCATCATTGTTTTGGCTATATTAATGCGGCACGGTTAAGCACAGTTAAACAATCGAGAACCACATCAGTCTATATAAAAGCATATAAGATATCAAAGGACACAAACTCTAGAGTCGAAACAATGAAAAGAAAATGCTATTTTCATTGCGCTACTTACCACCCCTTATTACTTTTTTTTTAATAAATAGGATCTCTCGATAACTGAAAACGCAATGTAAAACAAATAAAATAATTCTGTCGCTGTTGGGTCAGACGTGAAAATAAAATATAACTTCTTTATATGCTGGTAAGGATGCAAGAATAGTATATTTTCTGTATAAATATGGTATAATGATATCGTGAGGATACGGTTCACGCCGAGTGTCGATAATATGGAAATACGTCATGGAATCCTATGAATATATTAGGGACTAGCTGTAATAAACAGACAATTCGGACACTGTATTAAGCAGATTACATAGATAGATACTTTTACAGTTGAAATAAAACGACTACAATAATATCACTTAGTTCCACTTAACACTGCCCGTCTAAAGAATGTCCAGCAGCAATAGATTACATATGATAGATGTTGCTATAGATTTTTCACTTGTTATATAATTCTAACATACATAATTTTCTGGTGTATTTTAGCTCTATATATCTTCAAGAATAGTGCCCGTGAATAGTCGAAAGGAAACTTACAATCAGATATATAAGAGTGTCAGATACACTCATTACTAATTTGTTGAGATTGCTCTGTTAGCAAATAGCACATTAATTAATTTACGCAGCGAAAATATACTAGATATTGTTCTTTTACATTGTCTCTAATAGTAGGTAGCAATATCGCAGGGTTTAAACGCTAAAATTTCTGACTCATTCACAGCCATACTTATTCGGTGTATCAGATATAATCATTACTGTTATCCAAGCATCCGGCTCAAGCGTAAATATTATCTACGGCAATCTATAATCGAGGGCTCAAGCACGTATAGTATGTTTGCCAGGTAACCTTCATTCTAGTCTACAACACGTTTCATATATATGTTACATACTGCGGTCATATATTTAAAGGTCAATATATAAATTATGCTTCCACATCAGTGCGAGCAATTTTATCTTAAAGTCTACATGATTAGATACAATGTTAAAATCATGCACAAATAATTTTCAGCGCGATAGTGACAGAAAAACAGTATATAATAAGACACCATGAAAAATAAAATATTAATTTACACTCGTGTTTTAAAGGACTGTGTAAGTTATATATTAGTTAACCATCTTGCTCGCATATTAATTAAATTTTCGGTTTAATATTTTTAATAGAACCATAAGGGGTTTAATATAAATATTAGTGCGAGACAAACCTCGATTTTTTAGGTATAGATTAAGACCTAATTTATTATTGTTAGCATGCAATTTTAAGGTAAATAGAACGTCTATTTTAATGGGAAAATTATAAGTCTACGTTATTTTTATTTTTATTTTAACCTATAAAAAATAAAACATGGCTTTCTGACCTTCAAGGCTAGATCTAAGTAGGTAGCAATAGGAGGAGTGACAGGGTGTATTTCAATTTCTGCTCTAGCTCTCTATTTCGACCTTTAATGTTTGTAATGACGATGCATGTTTTAGATAAAGCAATAAAGCATTCTGGCATCCGAAAAATTGGCTGGGCAGCCCCGTTCCAGTCTGAATTCGCCAAACAGTAAAAAATAAATTAGCTTCCCTTAAATGACAGTGCAAATGTATGAAGATGGTTGTCACATGGCTATACGAAAATAATCAGCCAATTAGAAATAAAGGTCATTAAAATGTGTTTGTTATAATTATTATGGAGACTGGAATATCGACTGGCATATGTCAGCGAAATGCACTAGTTTTAATTAATGGCACAAATAGACTCATGCTTCCAAAGTTAAGTAAGCTTTATATCGCACAGACTCTGTTTGGATCATGGGCACACACCCTATTTGGGGCATGGGACGTATATCTGTTTCCTAATTTCCACAGTCGAGCAATCACTGACGTAAGTTGGAAACGTTGTCTCCAGCTGACCTTTAATTTTTGTTATTCTTAACTAACTATTTTATATATAATTGTGTTTACTTTCTTTATAACTTATTCACCTGGTGCATTTTTAACATCTGCAAGGACGATTCCATGCATACACACCGCTGTGATTTTGGAGAGGGCTTCCAAGTTCGAGATGGGTTTTACAATGTTATTTTTAATACAGAGTTCTCCTTGGCATTTTTTGATAAAAGCGTATTGTTTTAATATTGACGGTTTACAAGATTGCATAAAGGAGTACATCATGCCAACGAAGGTAAGAGGCATCGAACTGTAATATATGTATAATAAAAGAGAAAAGCACTATTCGGGAGCATTAAAAGTGCATTCTAATTAGTTTTCAGTGATATTTTAAGAACATTGTAACTTGGCTTAATTTATATTACGTTCATTTGTTAAAATGTGTGTGACACTCTGCTGTTTTAATACGGAAAGCTTTCCTTTGTAAATTAGTAATCTGTATTGTTGGAGTTGATTTTTACTTTCTTAGTATTATTAGTAAGTTAAAAATCAGAACAATATAACAATTTATTTCGCCTATACTAATTTATTAAAAGTTTTAATGTATATTTGTAAACAAAAAGTGTAAATATTATTTCATATGAACATATCGTCTTACTTAAGTAATTAATATCGAAGGTACTGCAGGAGACCTTACATCTTCTGATCTATAATAATACGAAACTTGTATTACACTAAACGAAAAAGGCAACATTGTTTTATGTGCGAAGTATATTGCACATCTTTTTCACGAAGAACATGATAGGAAATATTTCCAGACTGTGGCAGGTGCGACCGTATATCCTGTAGCGGTTTCGATATACTCAGTACAAAATTGTTCCTAATCTTTCCGTTGTACGATATATATCAAAATATTATAACTCATATCATTTAAGATGATAACTTGTAATAATATTTCGCGAATATTTAAAACCATTCCCAGTAATTAGTATAAAATCTAATTTACATTATATGAAGATAACGACAAATTGTCTTACATTCATCATTCAAAATCAACTAATATATTTACTAATTATTATTTGAAGAGCGATCTACCCCAAATCAGTCACATGAATGTCTGCTTACAGATTTAACTCAATAATTTTCAACTTCTCTCTCTCCCTCTCTCTCTCTCTCTCTCTCTCTATATATATATATATATATATATATATATATATATATATATTGGTGTGGGTGTGTGTGTGTGTGCCTTCAAGTAATAATAGTAATCATAAGAATAATCCTCCTACTTAGCACCTTACTATTATTACAACTAATCTATCTATCTATCTATCTATCTATCTATCTATATATCTATATATACGTACATATATACACATACATACACACACACACATATATATATATAAATAAAAAAAATATATATATATATATATATATATACATACATTATAAAAATGCATCTGCCTGCGCTGATACAATACAGAATAACTATGAAGTGTCAATAAGAATTGCTATATCAAGTTAGGGAACCAGTAATCAGACCTCACCAGAATAAATGCAAAGTCTCCCCAGATTTAATTGAATATGTATAGTCAATAAGAAGTCAATGATAAGCGACCGTGGAGATAACGCAAAGTTATTTTCAAAGGTTATTCAAAGAGGTGTAGAATATTTGTATGATACATGTGCTATATTTGACCGGGACTTTTGTGACGTTGGAGCGGGCACAATCGACTGCAATTGAGAACGGACAGAAAAATGCCTAGCTTTGATAGAGAATCCGACTGGCCGATGTTGCGAACTGCCGGCAAAAACAAAACTACAAAAATCTTATTTTCTCAATATTTAATTAAATATTTATGCAGTAGGGATTATGATAGAGACCTGAAATTTTAATTTGTAGTTTATAAAACAGTATTTTTAGCCAAAGAATATAAAACATTAGAAACTAAAACAACAGATGAATTTCAAGTGTCTAAATAAATTAGACGAAAAGAACAAAGACAAGAAGAAGAATCCACAGTAAAAAAATGGAAGACACATCAGATTACTCCATTAAGAACCTCTGCACGTTAGATGAATGCATAACCACTCGCCTTCTACCAAAATCAGAAAACATCAGCTTCTGAAATAAACGTGCCAGGCATGTATGTGGAAATTTTTCCTGAGGATAAAGGCTTACGGTAAAGATGGATTCGCATAGCGCTGCACTAATGCAAAAGGCAGACACTAGGCCACCTTACATACCGGCATATTTTTTGCAGTCTCTGAAACTTCAGAAGATCAGTAAGTTCATTTAGTTTTAGGGTCATGAAATGACCACAAAAAAACAAAACGTATGACGAATCATATCAGACAATGCAACGACAAACTCGATTACCTTTTTTAGAAATATTATCCAGGATTATTTCCTTCCAAATTCCTGAAAAGTTGCAGGCCTAAGCACACGGTGGAAATCGGCAAGTCTCTGATCGCTGGAAGAAAATATAAGGAGAGTGTCAGGTTTGTGACGATCCTCAGCCGCAACGCTGAAAACATTTTTTTTACATAACGAAATAATACACTCTGAATGGGATCACGGTCGCAACCGACTGTTGGAAGGCATACAACAACGTTGGAGCAGAAATGTAGCAACATCTGAGTTTACTTATGATTCCCATTTTGTAGAACTTGCGACCATAGCTAGGACAAATCACGTCGGGAGGATGTAGAAGGAGACCAAACAACGCAATAAGAGAGAGGGCGGAAGAACCCGGGATCTTAGCGAAGTAATACGATTAAAGCCATATGAATTAGGTATTAGGAAGTTTACGAAAGCGCAACCTCAGGTTGAAAGCCACTAAGCGTTAGTTCTCTCGAAAAGAAACACAGTATCTGGGCTTCAAGGTTAGTGAAAGAGATATACAGCAAGACCTTCACAAATTCAAATTTATAACATCGATTTAGACTGCACCCACTCTGAGGAAAGTAAGAGCTTTTATCGGTATGACTTCATACTATCGACGATTTATAAAAAAATCAGATATCGCCGAACCCTTAGTCCGGTTGACGAGAAAGTATGCATGTTTCCAATGGGTCTTAAAACGAAGCTTGCAGACATAATAATACTGGCATAGACCGATCCTGATAAGGACTAAAGGCTGAAAACATGCCTCCGACCATTCAAATTAAGCTTGTTTGTCACAAATGGTCTATGATTAGAGAGGGGTTAACGAGGTAGGGAAACCAATCTGTTTATTGTCTCATAAGCTGAGTAATACCTAGATAACAATCATAAATGGCATTGCTGAAATCTATCCGGTTGAGAATATTTCTTACACTTCCTTTTCTCCCCCACCCCTCTCTGGTATAGACGACCTTCTATCAAAAGAAAGATTTCGAAAAATAATATCTTGTTCTCAAACAGATCTCTGCCGCAGAAAAAAAACAGCACAGAATAAAGATAATTACTTTGTCTATTTTTTAAGAAATCGAAAGATTTTTTCATCATGAATCTACAGAATCTAGAGAAAACATGTTAGCAAATCAATATATTTTCTTTGCATGTTCTTACAAAAACGTTATGAAATTTTAACGTTTCTCATGAAAACATGAAAGAAATTATATAAAAACATTTCTTTTTAAATTATCTATAACTGTTCTTAAAAAAATTAAACAAAAAAGGTTAATAATTGAAACACGTTGTAATTGTTTGTGCCAAAAAAACGTATTACTAGAGAATGTGTTCCTCGCACCTCTTATGTAAGTCTATCGACTGTCCTCCTTTGCATCCCTTTTTATTTGGCCCGAAGACGGCATCTCTTTCTGCATTGTCTCCGACAATATGGTCACTAACTGACAAGGCATTTGAGAACTATCAATTTACCTTTATTTGAAGTCATCTTCCTTGCATAGACTTTTGGCTGAAGTTTTTGTTTGCCTTCACCTTACCATCCAAAGATTTATCAGGTGGCCAGAACCCAATTCTCCGGGTATCTGGAGTATGCAGCGCTTAGCTTTCCAGCTCCATTCACATAGTTATTCTCAATGCATTGATTTACCGTTTTAATAACTAGTGGTTAAGTGAAGTGTGTGTTCCACAATCGAAGGTGTCTTTCTTTTATTCGATTTTAGATACAAATTTAGTGTATTAAACTCCGGGTTTCCAGCTATATTGCGATATCTAGGGGCCGAACATACTCGCCTATGCACCCCTTTCCTCTCAGTAACACAGGACTTTCGGGCTTATTGACTAAGTATTAATTGAAGGCGAGCAGTTGGCTGGGAGTGCCAGTAGGTATAGAATTAATCATTCCTTTTAGATATATTATATGAGCTTATTCCATTCACCACCGTTGGGTATACAATGTGAATGGAAATTCCGAAGACGTATAACTCAACGTTTCGCCCAGTTGTAGCATAGCATTTACGAGAGAAAAAAACACATAAAGGACCCATAATATTTTATAATATAAAATCTGGCAGGCAAATAAATTAAAATTCATGTCTGGTAGGAAAAAACAAATACATGCACGCACTCCTTTTTAACATAGTGTACTTTATTATACTCTGAGACAATTCATAATCCGCCCAATTTACGGATCTTTTTGAGGAACACCTAGTCGATCACGTATCCCTTCCGTATGTATTCGTTAATTACATATCGATGCTTGGCTGAGGATATGTGACTGGTATGAAACTGGGTTACTTATGTATCACGCATATATTTTCGTAAGTTTCTACCTACGCTTACTCGAGTACTTTAGTGACTAATCGTTGAAGTAAATACTAAACATGTACACATAATTAATATTGCTTCGTAAGACGTTTACGTATATAGCATTGTTTAGTATTTACATTTACGTATATTACTTTACACAAAAATAAGCTGTATATTTTAGGAAGGTGAGATTTTCTCCAAATACAATATAATAAAAAACTTTCATCAGACCACACTGTCGAATGTAAAAACATATTGAAATGTTAAAACTATATATTAAAAATGGATATTGGTATAATAAAGGTTATCTGCTAATTACACAATATGTGTGTTTTTTTTGCTAAGTTTGCATCAATTTATTACCCAATTATATTGTAATTTATTCTATAAATTACCTTAATATATATATACAAGCAAACATATCCGTATTTCGTGCGGAACTTCGCTGTATGTTGGGGTAATCGCTTCGGGGGCACACTTGCAGTAAGTAGATGTTTTTAGACCTGCACCAGATATTGTCTTAACTTCTTGACCTTAAACATAGTGTGTGCCATCTCTAGGTCGGTAACCATCATCATGTCAGGTTTTGATCATGATGGGCCCAGTTGTGTGGGATATGAGAGTATACATACACAGATAAGCTATGACCTTGGCACATGATCTTTACCTTGAAAAATGGTGTGCACCATCCCCTGGTTTAGGGAATGTCAGGTTTTTGTCATAATCGGCCCAGTTGTGCAGGGCTGTAAAAGTGTATATGTGCATAGTCTTTGAGCTTTTAACTTTACTTAGAAAAATGATGTTCACCATTCATTGGTGTGGGAGAACCATGCCAGGTTTGCCCATAACCGGTCCAGCTGAGCTGTAGGAGAGTTGTACACATGCACACACACACACACACACACACACACACACGAACACTACTTCTTGTGTAGCAGGTTTTCTCCTTATAGGTTCCGGATTAGATGGGCCGATTTTCATGATATTTCACAGAAATATACTTCATGAATCTGACAGTATTTCTGTAAGTTATTTATCGAAATAGCTTTGCTACGTATCGGCAATTCATATTCAAATATTCACTGAATAATAAGAACAGCCGATTTCGTCCAAGTTAACATGTCAAACAGCTTAAGTCTACAATTGGATTTAGTTTCAATTCAACACATATAGAAAGTGTTGGCAAATAATATAAACAGTAAGTGATTAGGTATGACACAAGTGAGTGAGAAATGTTCCTGTTTAATGAGGAACTCTCTTTCAAACACAAAAAATTACATTTATATAATAGCACATATATTACTATTATTATTATTATTATTATTATTATTATTATTATTATTATTATTATTTTAATCAGTAGTATTATAATTATTGTGTATTAACTAACAGGTCTTACACTGTCCATCATAGCGATCATTCAGTGAGATATCTTAATGATGAGTTCTGGAGTATTGATAACAAGAAAGCCTTGGGAATTACCCTTACTCCTCACACATATGTACTCGGGGGTGCCAGTTCTTAAAATTTACGTTAAATTGCTTTACAAATAAAGTAAAAAAGACTGACAGAAACTGAGACGTGCATGCGAGAATTAATTGTTTAACACAGTTCACGTCTTGTAAGAAAAAAAATGTAGCTGAGTTCAAAACCAAAAACTAAAAACAGTGAGTGTAGTAGTATCAGCATTAGGTCAGTTTGCCACGATCTTTAAAAATTGTCAACAAACCTACTAATTTTTAACATTAGATAGCTGTCATGTAAACGATCATCGCATGCGCGGCCGTGAAACAGTTTACAGGCACAATTAAACTCAAATAATATCCAATTATCATTCGTCTTATAGAGTTGACCACTTTTCACATTTTCCGGTTGAAAATTAATTAAATTTGTTTACATATCTTAATAATTCATATATAAAGGTGCATATGTGATGATATAAAAAATCGTTGTGTATATAGCTTGAGATTTGTCCACAAAGGCACATGTTCTAACTGCTATGGATTCCAGGAATTAATTACCTTACTCTCACAATAAATATTATTAAATATCAAAGGGTATATGTAACGATCAGTGCTTGTTAGATCCATATGATATTGACATATACTTTTGTACAGGTTTTCCTCATTCATTCCCGTTACAAATACAATTTTGTTTTCTTATATATAATTGGTCACTAAGATCACAATCTTTGCGGCGAGAGATTTCTAAACTTTCTCAAAAATTCATTTTCGATCATCCGGGGAGTAGACCTACAAGACTAACGCTGATGACTTATAGCCTATTATCCGAACGTGCATTACTCACACTGAAGCAAGCGATACAAATCTATATAAACAATCTAGAGACAAATTGCATGAATTAATGTAATCTCAACGTTCACATCCTTAAAATGTAGCCTGCAAGACTGTTATAACAGAAACTCGAATTGATACAAAACTTAGACAAAATAATACAAGACGTCCTGAATATGTAAAGTAGTTACAGCACAATCAGATTTTGAATGATGAATTTATAATTTTAACTGCTAAAATAATGAGTAAAAATAGCAAATTATAATATATAATTCATGTTTGCATCACCAGAACATTATATTTGTAAACAATTAAAATTATTTATTTATGATCGAAAATATCCGATCCGTATGTGATATTATCTGCTTTATTGTACAATAATTAAATGCATTAATATACCTGCATTTTAACTGTTTATTAAAAGGAATTATTATCTAAAAATAGTTACAATGCTCTTTCGGCTTGTGATGGCATTTTATAATAAATAAGACAATGAATACGTTATTCAATGTAATAAAAGATAATACAAGCTAATGTGATTATTAAAACTTATGAAATGAAAACAAAATGCCCCTTGTTTTTCCCGGATCTTCAATACTTTTCTGTAGAGTATCGTTTTGTTATATTTAACATATACATTGAAGATTTCGAAATCGATAACAATAACAAATACTAATCTTAAAAGAGCAAGTTATAATACTCTTAATAACACTATTGTGCTTCAAAATCGCTAGAATATGTTGTATTATTAATATAAGCCTATAGCATTAAAACACCCTATCAGATATTTGCTTTCAAACAGATATTTTTGGGGTCCCCCGACCCTGACAAATATAATAGCTCTAAATTCGCCAAACAAAATTTAGGGCTTATTAGTTTATTTTCCATTGCTTGTATATCACACCATGATGAGGGTTTATAAAAAGTTGATTACACAGTTAAAACAATAGTACATGTCTCTGCCTTGTATGGTTTCAGGTCACCCTTGGGCAAGGTGTAGTACCTGTTAGCCTCAATCTCAAGTTCTGGAGGGTTACTATATTGTGAGAACTAGGGATATATATATATATATATATATATATATATATATATATATATATATATATATATATATATATATGCATGCTTGCTTGCTTATGTGTATGTGTGTGTATATATCCAGCTGCCGGAGAGGTTAAAACTCCGTGATAATAAAACATGCACACTATGTCACTGCTCAGTCATCTCACTGTTTCAGTTTGTCACTGTGAAACAAGTGGTAAGGTGCGAGAGGGTACAATATGTGTAGCACAAGCATGTTGTGTCGCGATCGTTATGTGCAGATATCTTTCGAAGAAGAAGAAAAAAAGTAAAAGTCCTATGGCGATAGGTGAGTGGCGACGTGAGCAGGCTTAGCGGGCTGGAAGTGCATAGCTGCAAATTAGCACATAGGCGACCAGTGATTTATCTAACATCGTCGACTAAATCACTTACTTCGGTGGATGATCTGGCGGTGAACAGCCTTTTCTAGGGATACAGTGCTCACCCATGAATTTGGGAAGGGTCTAGAAAAGGTGACCTAAAATTGTCTTCCTTTTATTAGCTGGTCAGCTTCCTTCTGTCGGCGACTGCTCCATATTTGCAGGAGAAACAAGATAAAATTGAAGAAAAATAATAAACAAGGAAAATCAAAATTTTATCAGGAGAGGAATATCCTAACTGTTGCTACGTGGAATGTTAGGACTTTGCTAGATGTCCTGGATCATGAAAGACCTGAGCGTCGGACAGCTATTGTTGGAAGAAAGCTCGCTAGGTACATCATAGACATTGCGGCATTTTCTGAAACACGATTGAGTGGTGAGGATCAAATGGTGGAAGTGGGCTCGTGATACACCTTTTTTTTGGAAAGGAAGCCCATCGGAGCGGAGACGAGAAGGCGGAGTTGGCTTTGCAGTATGTGCTGATTTGGTGAAGAGAATTGAACAGACAATCTGTGTAAGTGACAGAATTATGATGATGCGCTTCCCTCTTGCACACAGTAGGTATATGACGATTTTATCTGTGTATGCCCCTACCATGGGTCACGATGAAGATACCATCCAAGCGTTTTACCGAGATCTCAGTCGTACCATTTTCTCTATTCCTTTATCTGAGAAGATCTTACTCATGGGGTATCTGAATGTAAGGGTTGGCAAGGATCATCACACCTGGGACTCACTCGGCCGGTTTGCTATAGGTTGGGTCAACAGTAATTGTCTGCCTCTTCTCCATCTATGCACTCAGTTTGACCTTGCTATCTGTAACACTTTCTTCAGCCACAAAGAGGTCCATAGGTTAACCTGGACCCATCCTCGTTCAAAGCAAGGTCACTTGATTGATTACATTATCTCCAGGAAGGCAGATTTGCGGGACGTCTGTAGTGTGCGTGTTATGTGTGGGGCTGAATGCGGCACAGAAATCACTTTTAGGTACGCGGGAAGTTGAAAATCTGTATAAGGAGGAAGTGTATGTTGGGTGGTGTTGGGATTCCCAGGCGGGTTGATGTGTCCAGGCTGGATGATTCAAGTGTACGTGTAAAGCTTCGATCTATAGTAAATTTTGCTGATTTTGATGAGTCGTGTGCGCATTTTATACATACAATCTATGAAATAAGTGTAGATGTTCTTGGCTTCCGCAAATCTAAACATCAGGATTGGTTTGATGATAATGATTCTAAAATTACTCAACTCTTAAGTGCTAAAAATTCGTTGCACCATAAAATGTCTGCCTCTCATGGAAGTCGAGAGTCCCTCCAACAGTCACTTAAAGCGAACAAGGGTATTCTCCAAAAGCGACTCCGACAAATGAAGAAACAACTCGTCAACCAATGCTAGATGCATTTTGATTATAAAGACCTCAGATCAATGTACCATTTGCTTAAAAAAGCTTTTGGTCCGAAAACACCATCTACATCTCCTCTACTCTCAAGTGATGGAATTGCCCTTATAAAGGATCCTAACAAGATTCCCCCTCGTTGGACCGAGCATTATTCTGATCTCTTTGACAAACCCTCTAATGTTGATGAGGATGACATCAATGAATGTTTATCACAACAGAAGCTTATCCATGAAATGTCTGTGTTTCCATCTGAGAATGAATTTAGAGATGCAACCAAGGAAGTGAACGTTCGGAGGGTTCCAGCGCTTAATGGTATTCCTGTGGACGTCCTCTTATATGGGGGTGATAAACTTGTTCATCGAATTCTCCATCTTATCACTGATGTGTGGAAGCCCTATCTTGATGGACGTTCCCGTCAATCAAGATAGGGTATACGGACTTCTTATATCACTGTACAAGGGAAAGGGGCCCAGGACCGAATGTGGAAGTCATCGTGGGAAAAGTTTGTTGGAAGCAGTTTGCAAAGTATTTTCCAGAGCTCTACTCAGTAGATTGTTAAAGTATATGTGTACATCCGTCATTCCAGAAAGCCAAAGTGGCTTTCGTCCGGGCAGAGGAACCACGGACATAATCTTCTCTGCTCGGCAGTTGCAGGAAAAATATGCTGAACACCGTGTTCCGCTTTATCAGGTTTTTGTTGATTTGACTAAGGTTTTTGATACGGTGAACAGAAGTGCCCTATGGATAATTCTGGGAAGTTGGGATGTCCACCTAAATTTCTACGATTACCACACAACTATTAGAGCTCGCCTGTACTTCAACGGATGCCTATCGCAACCCATATCGGTTGACAATGGTGTAAAGCAGAGTGATATCCTGGCACCTACACTTTTTTCAATTTATTTTGCAATTATATTATCGTATGCCTTTACGGAATGTTCTCTAGGTGTTTATTAGCTTTTCAGAACCACAGCTAGGATATTTGATCTTCGTCGTTTTCATGCTTCTACAAAGACCTTTCAACACCTAGTTCGTGAATTGCTTTATGCGGATGACGCCGATCTCGTGCTCCATGGTGAGAAGGATATGCAGAGTATCATGGATCTGTGTTCGGGGGTCTGTGCGTTTTTTTGTGCTTACTATTAGTCTTAAGAAGACTAAGGGCATGTTCACACCTCCACCCGGTATTTTGTATGTGGAACAAAATATTTTTGTTAACAACCAGAGATTTGCCGTGGTTGACACATTTGTGTATTTGGGTAGTACTTTCGCCAGAGATAGAGTCCTGCATGTTGAGGTCAACTATAGGATACAGCGTGCAACTGAGGCGTTTGCTTAGAGAAGCGTGTATGGTCTGACAGGAGTATAACTCTTCATACAAAGATCAGTGTCTATCAATCTTGTATTTGACCATCCCTGCTTTACGCTTCTGAGGCCAAAACAACGTATGGTAGACACATAAAATTCATAGAGAGAGTGTCCCAGAAATTCCTGAGACAAATTCTGGGCATCAGGTCGAGGACTTTTATACCTGATATGGATGTTCTCATGCGGGCTGACGTACCTTGTATCGAGAAGATGATTATACGCAACTAGATGAGGTGGGATGCACATCTGACGAGGATGGGCGACGATATATTGCCAAAGCGCCTGTTCTATGGTGAAATTACACAAGGAAAGCGTCCACAACATAAACCGAGGAAACACTTTAAGGATAAAATGAAAGATAATCTTAAAGCTCTTTATACTGACATGTTTAGTTGGGAAAGTGCTTCCAATGATCGTCAAAAGTGTCGCTCCTTGGTCTATCATGGTTGTAATAGTTTTGAGAAGAAACAATATGAGCATGCAAAAATGAAGCGTGATATCCGGAAGAAAAATCTGTCAGATGTATCAGGTCTTTAAGAGGATTTCATGCAGAATAAAACCTGTGATTTATGCGGTAAAATAAATTTATCAGGAGCTGGTCTGGCTAGCTACAAGCGTTCACGTAGAGATCAATATTTCTTTGATGTGGAAAAAATTGCAGGGCACAGATGTTCTGTTTGCTCTGTGGTCTCTAAATCGAGTGGATTCCTGAAGCGTCATATGAGTGTCCACAGTAGAGCAGCACCAGTTGGCATCCCTCAATCTCAGCTGTGTGACCTCTGCAACAGACTGTAAGAGCAGGGGTGGTCTGAAGAGCCACCTGCGTTCCCACAGAAAATAGGAATCGATGCATCATGATCACATCTCCACATGTGTATATGTATGTGTGTATAAGTCTATGTATGTGTATATAATTTAAAAATATTTAAAAGATACATGAAAATGAATGAGTAATCAACAATAAAGAAAGGGAAAGATGGCCTTCTTCTGTCTAGAAGTGACAATCACCATATATATATATATATATATATATATATATATATATATATATATATATATATATATATATATATATATACTAGCTGTACCCTCCCTGACACGCGTTGTTGTCGCTGAATTTGGTGTAATGGAAAATTCTAATAAAATGAGAAAATGCATGGTTCTTATATTCTTAGTACAGCAATCCACTCTAAAAAAATGAAAAAAAATAATACTCTTGCAGAATTTGATCCTGATCCTCAGGATTACCGTCAATCATGGGTTGGGCTCGACCTACGATCAGTGGATAAAGCTAAGTTGAAACGCTAAATGTTTTTGGGTTTTTTTCTGTATACAAAAATGTGAGTCAGTAATTAATATTTGAGTGATGGGGGGTACTATACACAGATTCGAAAAAGTTGTCCGAAAACAAATGAAAGCAAAGGTAAGGTTAGTTACATTTCCACCTAACTGGATGATTGTTTAGTGTTTTTATGTAAGGTAAAATGTTTAATCGGCTGGAAAAACAGAAATGGTTGCAGACTGTTGAATACATTAAGTTTGGGAAATTAAGTTGAAAACTAAAAACTATACAATACAGTGTCAAAACCCCACCGAATATGTTACCATGACATAGGCTGACATAATCGGTGGGTTTATAACAGTATTTTGTATATTTTTTTTATTTTTAACTCACTTTCTCAAACTTAACATAATAAACAGTGTCCGCCACCATTTGTATCTTTCAAATACACCGATAAACACTGTTTTTCGAGCTGACTAAACGTTACATTAAATGAAAAGTGTTTGTATTAACAGATACAAAGAATTTGTCAAAAAATGAATATATAACAAATAAATATTATAAAGGCAATAAAAGTAAATGTTCTACCTAACTGGATAAGATTGTAGTGTTTTTATGTAATGTATAATGTTTAATCAGTTCAAAAACATGCAGTGTTTATCGGTATATTTGAAAAATACAAATGGCGGCAGACTGTATCAAAGACGTTAAGTTTGGGGAAATTTTGGGAAAATGAGTTTACACTTAAAAAAACTATACAAAATACTGTTAGGAACTCACTCAATATATGTTATAGTTATGTAGGCTGACATATAATCAGTGGTTTAAAATTTTGATCTATACAGGTAACGACTTTTAAGAATCCCTTTTAGTGATTATCTGGTTTGAGGATATTATAAAACTAAATGGCACATCTGCCCCCAAAATCCGGTATTATTT